>NC_069386.1:135677500-135977500 GCF_027475565.1 Acinonyx jubatus | reverse complement strand
TGAAGGTCAAATCCCGCCCCTCCCACTTAGCGGTTACGTGAGCTGGGACCACGCCTCGGTTTCCTCTCCTCTCAGTGGGGATGGTCATGAACCTTTCCATAGGGCTGTAGCAACGACTGAATGTGGAGCCTCTGACCCAAAGCTCGTGCTGGACACCCATCAGCCGTTTTACTGAACACACCCGTTTTAGAGGGGCGGGGAGGGAAACGAAGAGGACAGGTGATCCCCCAAAGTCTCACAACAAGTTAGGGCAGGGCGGGGGCCTCGGCCTGGACTCGGCTCCCAGGTTGAGGGTGCGTGACGCCCGGCACAAAGTGGAGCCACTGCGTCACACGTCCGGTGCGCCCAGACCCTCACCCACAGTGAGCCCAGCTTCGGCTCACAGGTATGACAAGAACACACGGAGCACAACAGCAACTCTCTGGGAGCCCCCAGCCAGGGACGGGGTTCTGAATGCCTGGAACCATCAGCCCAAGAAGCCTTGTTACGGCCCCTACAACGCCCTCTCTCGTTAGTCCGGGTTTTGCAACGGAAGCTGTAGTGATTCGTTATGGATGTCATTCACACTGCCGTAATTCAGTCGTCACATTGCGCTGTCCTTTTAGTTCATTTAAACAAGTCGCTGCTCTGGTGTCAGGCAGGGTGAGGCTTCTGGGGGGGCAGGCAGTCGGGACAGAAGACAGGTGTGAGGGTAGAGCAGGATTCCTGGAACGTTGGTGCCAGAAGGAACCCCGAAGGCTCCAGGAGACAGGTCTGAAGGGAGGGGTGGGGGCTCCCAAAGGAGAGGAAAAAACGAGGGAGGGTCCAGGCAGTGAGGCGCTGAAGGAAGAAAGGGCGCTTATACTGAGTTCCTAAGGGTCAGGCGCTGGCTAGGATCTTCTGCACACATTCACTTGCTAATTCCTTGTGGTGAGTGTTTTGGGCTCCATTTTTCAGGATGGAGACGGAGAACTAGCTCGGAAAGAGAGCTAGGAGCTTGTCCATGAACAGGCATGCTAACTCCCACGCTCCGGGAAGACTGGGTTCTAGCCTGTGGGAGGGAACGGAGGTGTGAGTCTTTGTGGTGTATGCATGACAGGCTGGGGGACGGGCTCTCCAGAGACACAGACATTGTGTTTATAGCGCATGCCTTTTCCAGGGTGAGAGATAAGGAAGTCGCTCCTTCTCACCGGGAGCCAGTGTAGACAGCGGTCTGTGGACTCGTTGGAGGAAAGTGGAGTGGAATGGGGCGCGTGGGCCAGCAGGGGCCAGAGGGGCTGGCAGAGGCTGGCGTTCAAGGCCAAGCCATCTGTCTTCCCCAGGTGGATGAGTCAGCTGGGCAGCTGGGCTTGGTGGCACATCTTTGGGGAGAGATTGTTGTACTATTAGAAGGTGTTGACGTGGTGCTCTGTTTGCAAAACACTCCTTGGTCACTTTAACTTGGGAGATATTGGGAGCAAGTTTACCAAGGCTTGAGCGTCAGATTTCCTTGGGGAAGTTGCTTTTTGGTGACTCCTGCAAAATGGACAGAAACTACAGAGTTGTATTAAAGAGTTGTTGGATGCAACGACACGTTTTTAGGGGCATGGAATGGGTCAGGAAGGACATCTAGACCCCAGCTGGTCTGCCTCACCGTTATAGAGCATGGACACTGAGGCTAAAAAGGGTTCTATGACATTCTCAAGGTCACCAAGCTGGTTAGCAACCGAGCCAGGACTAAAACCCAGTCTCCCTGACTCTGAGCTTTTGACAAGGAAGTATGAGGGTCCGGGGCTCCAGATGCAGAAGTCTCGGGGGGTCGCTCACCAGACCACCATTAACCAGTCTGGGAAGTTACTCATCCCAGCAGACTGGTGTGGGAGCAAAGACATGAACCTGGGTCTTTAGGTTTCCAGTCAAGGAACCCAACCATGACTACCCCAAAGTTGTCACATAAGCCTCCCAAACTGTTAGCTTGTCCAAAAAGAGCTTTCTAGAGAAATCAAAGCTCTGAATAATGGACTTTTGTCATTTCACTCAACATTTAGGAACACTACATCTATGTGTGTGGAAACGGCCGCATTTTGAGTCCCTCTTTCCCGAGTGGAGACCAGAAATCAATTCCTAGGCTTTCTTGAGGCTAAGAACATAGCCCTCAGACCATCAGAAGCATCCACGCAAGGCTTTGATTTGCAAAAAAAAAAAAAAAAAAGAAGCAGCATCAGCAACAGAGCCCACATGGACTCCTTCCCTGGTGAGGATGGGGGAGGGTGGGGGCAGAGGGAGCTTCCAGATCTCAGAGCCAGCAGGGCCCAAGGACATAGCAGCTGTGTCCTGTGTGCAGCATCTGTGGGGCCTGTACCCAGAGGCCACGAGTTCTGAATGAGCTGGGAGCAGTGCAGGAGGGTGATTTGGATGCTGTTCCTGGACTTGTGGCTTCCAGGCCCTTGCCTCTGGCTCTCCTGGAGATTCTGTGAGCTCCTAACAGCCATTATAAATTCTGCTTCTGTCTACACTAGCTAGATTGGGCCCTATTGTCTGCAACTAAAAATTCTCATCAGCACAGATATCATCATCACCACCACGGTTATGATTTATATTTTAGATTTAAGATGACTCAAGAGAAAAAAAATTGTCCTGGTATTTTTTTTTTCTTTAACTTTACATGACATTGCAGACTTCTCGATGGCAAGTTAGACATGCACAGTAAGTAGGTGCTCATCAATGATTTGCTGGCCACTGGCTAGTCGGGTAGAGCGATGAAGTTCCCATGATGAAATCTACCACTTTTGTTCTTGGAGGGGTTATTAGCATGATTTCAGCCGCACGTAACCGATGCAACTCAACAGATGACTCCATTAAAAGTTGCCTCGACGACAAAGGGGGGTAATCGGTTCACATACCCAGAAATCGGAGTGGAACCAGAGATAGGGTAGAGTCAGCACTGCTTAATTGAGAGGCTCAATGATATCATCATGGTCTCACGGCCTCTACCCTGTCGTCTGTGTGTGCTCGCTTTTGTCTTCAAGGTCACCAGCTCATGGTCACCAAAAGGCTGCAGCACCTCCAGACATCACAGATAGACACCGACGTCTGGTAATGCAAAACGCCTACTTACTACATTTATATGCTTCCTTTTGAGGTATCTTTTTTGCCTTTTGACAATTTGATCAGAGTGGGTCTAGGGTAATTTTCTTTGGGTTGATCCTACGTGGGGTCCTTTGAACTTCACGTATCTGGATGTGCCCATCCCTCCCAAGAGTTGAGAAGTGTCCGGCCATTATTTGTTCAGATAAGCTTTTGGCCCCTACCTTTTCTCCTCGTGTGTGTTAGGTTAGTTCACTGATGATGTCCCATAGATCCTCCATGCTTTCGTTCACTCTTCTTTTCATTCTTCCTTCTTTTTGCTCCCATTGAGAGTTTAGCTGAGCTACCCCATGGTATTGCTGGCGTGGCATCCATTTTGGTTGGCCGGGCAGCCTGCAGGGGACTTAGAGGGACACCAGCCCCTCATGCAAGTGTGTACCCTTGAAAACAGCTTGCAGAGTCACAAGTAAATGGAAGTTCCTGATACGACTTCCCAGCAGGCCTTGGGCTGAACGGTCAACTCCCACTTCCCTCGGTGCACCCCTCAGATAAGACCTCCCTGGAGTTTACCAAAATCCTGCTCTTTTTGGTGTGACTTGACCAATCCAGACTTAGCCTGGGAACCTCAAAGCTCTCCAGCCACAGACCCTGGTGAAGGCATGGCCCCGGGCCCCATGACCCTGTCTGCCTACACTCTAATTTGATGTCCCGCGTGGCCCCGGAAGGAATGCCGTGTGCGTCCTCCAGGACCTGAGAGCCATAAACTTCTTTATTTCAGTTTCTCTTGTGGCCTCTTGTGGCACCACGACTCATCGTCTGGCACCCTGAGCGCCACGTAACAAATATTAATTTGACAAAGTCAGAGCAGTTTCTTCACGTAAGTTGACCCAAGTTCACGGATTCTTTCTCCCGCGTGTTCAAGTCTGCCGTGGAAGCCCTCTGTGGAGTCTGTGTCTGTTCTGTCCCCGTGGTCTTCGGCTCCAGGGGTGCCGTTGGGTTCTTCTCTATGGTTTCTATTTCTTTATTAAACTCATTTAGTTCAAGCCTTGTTCCTGATCTCACTTGGTTGTGTATCTGTGTTCTCTTGCAACTTCATTGCGCTTCATGAAGATGATTATTTTGAATTGTCAGGCAGTGTGTGGACCTCCATTTCCTGGGGGTTGGTTCCTGGTGTTTCGTGGGTTTCCTTTTGTGATGTCGTGGTTTTTTTGATTCGTCATGTTTCATGTAGCCTTGCGCTGATGTCTGCACTAGAAGGAGTAAACATCTCTTCCAAAATTTATAGACTGGTCTCATGAGGTAAAGACTTCTCGTGTCAGGTCCTCAGGCTGACGGTCTTATCTCTGGGATTGCAGTTGACCGGGGTTGGATCCTGGCCACATGGCTGCGACTGGGTCTGCAGTGGGATATGCGGTTGGTAGGGCTGTCACCAGGGGCTTAAGTGAGCGTATATTCTGTCCGGTCCCTCGGTGAATGGAATGGCCGGCCTTCAGGACATTGATAAGTAGGGTTTGCACTGGGACAGGGTCTATAGACAGTGGGCCTGTTCTAGGTACACACGCAGGTAGGGCTCCCCCTGGCACCCTGGGAGGGCTCTTGGTAGGTCACTGAGAAGGTCCCTGGGAAGGCAGACATGGTCCTGGATGATGGTCAAGAAGAACTGGACCTGAGTCACAGGGCTGATTCAGGGCCCAAGCTGGGATGAAGGTCTACAAGTCTGTCTCTGGGGGGCACAGAAGGTCAGATCTCCCAGCAGGTCCCTGAGCAGGCAGGAGGGTTCCTGACCCACAGTGGAGAGGGGTTAGAGCCAGATTACAGGGTCATTTCAGGATCCGTGGTCAGACCGTGGAAGTTAGCCTGCCTCAGGGGCCCAGATGGGTGTGTCTAAGGCCTAGTGACTAAGAGACTAAGAGGGACTAGAGCCAGGTCATGGGCTGCTTCAGGGCCCACAGCTGGGACTGAGCTCAGCAGGACTGCTACGTGGGGCACAGGCAGGTGTGACTACCATCAGGTCCCTTGGTGGATGGTGTTTGTGGCAAGACCAAGGCCAATGGAGCTGTAGCTGGCCTATAGCCAGGACCACAGTCCGTGAGTCTGCCTTTGCAACCCAGCCCTTCCTGGTCTTGGGCTCCACCAGGGATTCACACTCTCCTCCCCGGACCCCAAAGCTCCCACAGAGGCTGCCAAATTATTGTTGCTGAGGGAGGGGGGGAATTGGTGATCGCCCCTCTTGCCGACGTCACTCCTTCCTTAAGGTATCCCTTTTGGAAGTGAAGATAGGTTTGCCAGAAGGCCCTCCCCCGCCCCCAGCACATTTCCCCTTCATGTCTCACTGGCCAATGTATTGCATCGTACAAGCTTTCTTAAACTAGTCATGGAAGGGGGATGGGATTACCATGTCCCGGGCTGGTAAGGCTATAGCTTCTTTTATCCACGTAATGAGACGGGAGCTTTGTTACAGAGAAGAGGGGAGTGACTGACTCTTGGGTAGACGTCAAGTTTGCTGATTGCCTTCAGCGTGCCGGCCCTGGAGCTGGCTGCTGCCGCGCTCTTTAAATCACGGAAGCCTCTCTGCAGCACGCAGGTAGGTGTTTCCAGCCCCGTTTTCCTGGACTTGGAGAGCCCAGGAGGCTGCACAGTGATTTGCCTTAAGGTCGCAGAGCTGGTTCCTGGGAGAGATGGGATTTGACTCTGTTTGCAAAGTCCGGAAGGCCCGTGGTCCCCTGAGGGGGAAAGCACCACACCTGAGTTCGTGCAGAGGCTTTGATAAAGAAAAAAAAAAAAAAAAGAAAAGAAAAGAAAAAGAAAAGAAAACCCTCATCTGTGAAGGAGCTGGCTAATTGGAGGAGGAAGCAGGAAAATGTATTCCCTTGCTGGAGTTAGCCTTGTGTTTTCATAAACAGCTTAAAGGAAAGAGAAACAGCTTCCTGTTGGCCGTTGAGAACCTAACTCCGTGCTGCTGAAATATTTACTCTCTTGTAATTGTTGGCCATCCCTCAGGCTCGGGCCAGCTGCTGTGCAGGAGAAGAGAATTCAGTGGTGACTCAGTGGGACTTGCACAGGAAGAGACTCCTGCCAGTGGAGAACCATGATTCGCTAATGGCCTCCTTGGGAGGCTCATTGGGGATTTATTTCTGGGTAGAATTCATTTCTCTTTAGAGAGAAGGATCTCAGTTGCCTCTTCCGGAGGGAATGGAGGTGGGGGGCGGGGTACATCTTGCTGATTTTCTTTCTGTGTGGCTGGCAAAGGTTTCCCCCCTAGGCACATGGGCTGAGCTGGCAAATCGCTTCGGATTCGAAAGCAGTTTTGTTTCTAATTCAGATAAATTCAGTTTGTTTTAACTCTCATGGACTGAAAGCATCCACCCTGTGCCGGGAACCTTCACGACACATCTGGAAAGGTCCTGTCTGTCCCAAGGTCAGCTGTCAGCTAGGAGAAGATGCCGATAATCCAGACGTGGGCAAGCCCATAGCGGGTAGGTGTGGGGCTGTGCTCGTCCACAGAGGTCCTTGCCCCCACAGGGCAGGGCGGGGGCAGGAACGGAAGGCTTCCTGGAGGAGAGGATGCCTAGCATCAAAGAAAGGGTAACAAAGGGTATTTCAGGGGAGGGAATAACCACAAAAGCCTCACCTACTTGTCACCCACACCCCCCCCCAACCCCCCAAGCCCATGCATGGAGTATATAATAGTAAAAAGAACAAATACAGATCACTTTATGTTTCAAATCTCATCCTAAGTGTTTTACATTTATACAATCATCTAACTCTCATAGCACCCCTACGTGTGGTGACATTTGTTATTGCTGTCTTACGGATGAACAAACGCGCAGAGATTCAACAACTTGGTCAAGTTCACAACAGAACTCAGGCAGCCTGGCTCCAGAACCCCTTACTTGGAACCCCCGTGCTGCTGGGCCCCCTCTCTTTGGGTATTACGCCTGTGAAACTTATTTGCACATCGTATACAATTTACTATTGCAGCAACATTCGTGTATAGGGTATACATCAAATTTAATACTCACATACAGGAGTTTATATTTTGTTCCAGCCCTTCAGTGGATTGCTTCGGGCATCTACACCCTCGAAGCCGCAGTGCGTTGGAGGGAAAGGAACCACAACGGAGTATGATTGAAGCAGACCGACCAGGAGGGCCCTGTGTTTTGTAGCAAGTGGTAGTTGGGATGAGAAAAGAAAAATCTTCCTGCGTTTCGAGATCTCGGCACGCGTTGGATTGCCTTCAAAGGCCCTCTCCCAACGTCTTGGCTCCCAGCCTGTTGCCCTCTTCCTTCTCCTGCCCTCTTGGGTTCCAGAGACCTTGACTCTTTGTTTCCGACATTCTGATAAAGAGTGAGTGAACAGGAAGGAAGGGGGTTTGTAAGCGTCGCAGTGAGCTGTCTCCACAGACATAAGCAACAGCATTCAGTACACAGGCAGACAGAGAAAGTACTATATTGGAGAACATTCTCCTCCACCTATCAGTGTATGAGAGATGTGGCTGTACCCCTTGTTTCTGCATTCATTGTTAAGTACCTGTGGTGTACCGGGGACCGGCCTAGGCACCCAGGGCATGCTCCAGCCACACTGAATTTTTTTTGACGCCTCTCTCTATACCATAGTTTCTCATTTCTTGGCTTTCTGACATCCTGTTCTCTCTGTGGGAATGCTGTTCCCTTCACCGCCTGGATCTTTTGCCTGGATGATTCCTATTCCTCTTTCGGGTCAGGGATCAGAGGGCTCCTTCTGTGGGTAGTGATGCTCTCCCTTCCTGAATCGGGGCCCCGTGCTCCCTAGGGTCTTACGCTGCCCTTGACCTCCCTCGGTATCGCATTTCTTAGTACTCTGTAATGTAGCTTTTGGCTTCCCTGTCTGGATCCCTCTCAGGAGGTGAGTAGGGAGAGGATAAGGGTCCCTGATGTGCTCCCCATTGTATTTCCATGGTGGCTGACAGCCATAGAGTAGGCACTTAATGGATTTTCAATCGACTAAAGTAGAACATACGAATGTAGTTTCCAATGGTGGCAACCACGTGAACCTAAGTCATTTCCATCCTTCTCCATTGGAGATTGAACAGGATCCCATCCTCCTTCCTGCTCAGATAGACATGATGAGTCCATTCTTCTGAGCCTTCGGTCTCATGGAGTTAATATCCATGGAATGGGTATTGCCCTCCTCAGCATCTACTAAACAGAGATATTACTTTCCAGGTATTGTTTTACTCCCTGATGTACATTAGCTTATTTGCTTCTTAGAACAACTCTCTGAATTAGGTACTAGTATTAGCATTGTTTTCATCTGATAGATGAGGAAACTGAGGCATGGAAAGGTTAAGTAATTAGCCCAATGCCATACATCTTCTGTTTTAGTCAGGGTTATGGTAGGAAACAGCACATACGCGTTGGTACATTAAGGTAGGCTTAATAAAAGAATCATTTGTTAGGTTGACACATGTGAGATTGCCAGTATTGGATAACTTTTGATCTTCAAAATGGTAATTTTATAAGATTAAACCAAATACAGATCTAAGAACAGAGTTTAAGGCAATAATAAGGCACGGTGCCATACACCTCAAGGAGCTGTAACCACCATCTGAAGGAGTGAGAGCAGGGAGTGGCTACCAGGGCCTGGAGAGAACTGTCTAGAGAGGCCACTCTCGAGAAGATGTGGCCTCCCAGTGAGCCCATAGTGATCCATCAGAGAGAGAGCCGAAGGAGTCAATTCCCAAACCTGCCTCTCCTCAACTCCTGCATTCTCTCCTGGGGCTCCCCATTGGCTGAACCCAACTAGAAGCTGGAGGTCAGGGCACCTCTTGATGCTGTCCATGGAGTTCAGCCTCTTGGAGCACAAAGCAGAGTGGAGAAGGATAGAGGGTGGTTTGGAGAAGCACATGGCAGGCATTCAGCACTGGGCTAGTGGGCAGTTCCGGGCGGCCTGGCACCAGGGCCCATGTTTGGACCCAGCACCTCTCACTCTGAACTTGGTAGAAAGAGTTGGGTCTATAGTCACTGGGGCACCAAAAGCTCCTCTTAGGGATTTCTACTGAGTTTCTCAGGACTCAGCCTCAATAATGAATTATTCACCTTTCATATTAATATTTGATTTCTAACAAAAGAGCCGATTTCAAGAGGGCCTTGGTGCCGAATGGAGCCGGTGTGAGCCCAGGGCTATAGCCCACTCTTTGCAGGTCTGCTTCACCTTGGCTGTTAAATATTTTAGAGGGTGGATAAGGGCCTATAGCATGTTTCATAAATGTTTTAGAAGTTGAGGCTGGCTGTCGAGATGATGGCACATTTATGAACATGGATGGCATCCGACCGATTGAAGGTAGCTCGCTCAGACCACCAAAACTGGACTCTGGAAAGAATCATGCGATCCTGGAATTTAAAAGCGCACGCTTTGAGAAAACTTTGAGGTTAAAAACGAAGAACAAACTGGGGATCGCCAGAGGCGAGGGGATGGACAAACTAGGTGAGGGGGATTAAGGGTACAGACTTCCAGTTAGAAAATAAATAAGTCATGGAGATAAAAAGTACAGCATAGGGAACACAGTCAATAATATGGGAATAGCATTGTATGGTGACAGGTGGTTACTATACTTATCATGCCAAGCACCACATAATGTATAGAATCGTTGGATCATGGGGGCACCTGGCTGGCTCAGTTGGTAGAGCGTGGGACTCTTGATCTTGGGGTCATGTGTTCAAGCCCCACACTGGGTGTACAGCTTACTTAAAAGAAACACTCAAATTAAAAACAAGTAAAAATAAGAATTGTTGAATCACTATGTTGTCCACCTCAAACTGAGACATCGTATGTCAACTATACTTCCATAATAAATACTCTCTAAAAAAACCGACTCAGTGATTCGAACATGAACTGGTAATGATAGAAAGAAACAAGAATTATGCTTAATCAAATTCTGTGCGCCTGAAGTCCATTAAGGAAGTCAACAAATAAATAAAATCTATGTTATCTGAAAAAAAAAAATAAAGTAAAAACCCCACCCAAACGCCAAGTTCTGGGCAACCCAGTGTTCTTCCACAGCAGTTGGGAAGTTCTGGCATACAAGTCAACAGGTCTGCCCTGGAGCTGGAGATGGCCCCGTCATCTCTCCCCTTTTGGCACCTTTGTACTTGATGTTTCCTCTACCTAGAACATCCTCTACCTTTAATCCCATGACCAAATCCTACTCATTCTTCAAGCATCACCTTTTCTAGGAAAGCTCCTGTTATTTTCCATTTCACCCCAGGCCAAGGAAGCATCCTGGGAAATGGGATGGTGACCTGTCTGTTTCCCCCACCAAGCGGCGACTCAGCTGTGGCCAGAGACCACGTCGCGGTCATCTCCGAAAAGCTCTAGCCCGGCATGGTGCCTGGTGGTCCACACAGGTTGGCCGCATGAGTAAACAAGTCAGTGGACCCTGCAGTTTCAGAGGAAGCCACCTTCAGGTGTGGGAGGAAGGGCTCACAGAGGTTCTGTAAGAAATCCCACTGACAGCTGCTGTGTTGGTTCTGCGGGCGCCATGGGGGTGGGGGTGGGGGAACCTGCCAGAACTCCAAGTGTTTAAAGAAAGGCAAAAAGTCATACAAGAGATATGGGTACTGAGCGGCTGGGCTCTTTTCTGGAAGGTGCATGTGACTCCAGTCCCAGAGGGTCAGTCTGTCCCTAGTTTTCGTTTCAGGGAACTCGCAGAATCTTAGCAACAGGAAGCCAACATGCCTGAAGCCCCAAAGCCTTTGGTACCAGACAATTCTGGTTCAGGTTCTGGCTTGGTCACTCACTTGGTGAATGCCTTACCCTCTGTGTGCCTCCGTTTCCTTGTCTGGGTGATCATTCCTAGCCCTCTGGGCTACTGCAAGGTTTAAGTGACATTCTATATGAAAATTAATGGGCACGTATTCAGCAGCAAGTAAGGTTGCCCCTTTCCCTCTTCAGGCTGTTTTACCTCAAGGCAGGAACATCAAGGGCAGGACTCTGCACGGTCCCGTTGCCCAGACAATGTGCAGAGGGCTGTCTAGAAATTAACCAGAGTGCCAGTCAACAGGCTATTCCATGTCTCTCGCTCATCCCTCAGTGTTTTCCATTCTCATTGTAGTGGTCCCGGTCTGTGTCCCCAGTGCCTGGGGATCTCAACCAAGCCCTGAACTGCGTTACCTCCCCGGGCCTGATTTCTACCACCTTGATCTATTTCCACGATTCCAGCAAGGATTATGTTCCCAGAGCACAACTCAAACCAAGCCACTGTCCTGCTTAAAATCTATCCGTGGCTCCCCGACGCCAGCTGAGCTGAGCCCGGGCCCCCTGAGATGGCACTCCATTCTTGCTGACCCCTGGCTCCGATTTCCGTTGCCTTGCACTGCTTCCTCGATCCCCCCAGTGTTCTGGGGAATTGAGTCTCCCTGCGCCGCTCTTGGTGGAATTCTCAGAGCAACTTGGTCTTCGAGAAACCACTGTTGAATAGCTCGAGACAGAAGTCACCGTGCTTCCTCTGACCCTGTCTAGGGGTTCTGTGCTGCTCTCTGACTCACACACCACCACTGGCCTCACCACCACTGTTCTCATCTGAATGCCTGTGTCCCCCCAACCCCCCACCCCCCAGCAAATTTCTGTGTTGTAACCCGATCCCGATGTGATGACATTTGGACATGGTGCTTTTGGAAGGTAATTAGGTCATGAGGGGGGAGTCCTGGCGGTTGGGATTAGTGCCTTATAAAAAAGGCCCCTGGGACATCCCTGACCCTTCTGCATCCCTGAGACGACGCAGTCTTAGAAACAGGACGCAGGCTCTCACCGGACATCGAATCTGCCAATACCTGATCCTGGATTTCCCGACCTCCAGAACTGTGGAAGATAGATTTCTGTTATTTAAGCACTCAGAACTGATTTAGACAACCACCACCACCATCAGTCATCATCACTGCTTCTCTCTTTATTTACCGTTATTTTAATACGTCTTTTCTGTCATTCCTGGCTGAATGCCCTCACCTTGAGGGCAGAGATAAATCTGCGTGGTCTTTGTTGTTGTTGTTTTTTTAATGTTTATTTATTTTTGAGAGCGAGAGCGAGAGCGAGAGAGAGAGAGAGAGAGAGAGAGCATGAGCAGGGGAGGAGCAGAGAGAGAGGGAGACACAGATTCCGAAGCAGGCTCCGGGCTCTGAGCTGTCAGCACAGAGCCCGACGTGGGGCCCGGACTCACGAAAGCAAGTTCGTGACCTGAGCCCAAGTCGGATGCTTAACCGACTGAGCCACCCAGGCGCCCCTCTGTGTGGTCTTTGTATCCAGTCCCAATGCCCAACCCAGTATCCATCACAGGGTGTGTGCCCAGGAAATGCGCACCGAGTGAGTGAAGGAATGAACGAAGGAGTGAGTTTGTGAGTCACTGATTCCAGGCTATCTGGCTACCGTGGCATTAACAAGGACGACAGCAAAGGAGGAAAACGCACGGCCCTTGCTCTCCCAAGGACCTCACGCCCAGCTCTGTGAAGCGGAGCACAAACCAGAACATGAGGGTAGGGCCGGGTCTGTGTGGGGAAACCAAGGAGGGGTGCCGTTTGCATCGTTCTGCAGGACAGAGCCCCCATCCTGCTATGGGGAGGGGTGCAGGAAACGGGCAGCCTCCTGCTCCAGCTCCTTCAGCCTCCACCTCAGCGTTTGACCTGAGACCCAGCCTGCGACCGAAGTCAGCAGGGTAGTCGGGTCTTGCCTTTCCTCCCCAGCTTGGAGCTCCCCCGATGGGCAGCCTACTCCGGAGCTCACTGCTGACGTTCAGATCTGCACTGGGATCTGCACTGCACTCCTCTACCCTTCATGACCTTCCACCCCAATAAGCCTTTTCAGTTCCTCACTTGGCTTTGGCGCCCGCTTCCCGGAGGACCCAGGTGCCGCACTCTCTTGCTCATTACTCTGTCTCCAGGGCTCAGCAGGGCCAAGGAGGGCTCCACAAGGATCTGTTGAAGAGCAAGCAGATGGCAAAAGAAGGTGATCCTCTAAGTAAAGAGCTTCCTATGAGTCCGGATGGGACATCCATCCGTGTTCTGGCTCTTTTTTTAGCCAAACTTCCTTCTGGTCCCCTTGTCATTGGCAAGGGCGTGTTGAGTATTTTATCCGCCAGGAGCACCATAATGGCCCTCCTCTCTCCTGAAATGACAAAGCACTTTCGTGTGGATATTGTTTGCAGCAGATGCCATATCCCCTCAGCTTGGGAGGTATTTTCCATACCTGAGGGAGAATATTCAATCACTCACTCCCTCACCCCCTCACTCAATCAACCAATGGTTGCTATGGGTTAGACGCTGTTCCTGGTGCTGGGGGTCCAGTACACACCAGACGTTTAAAGTCCCCGCCCTTCTGGAGCTTCTGTCTCAGTCACAGGACCTTCAAAACCTGCTGTGGTCCGAGGTGGTAGATTGACAGGCCCCAGGAGCTCCAGGCCAAGGATGCCGTGTGTGCTGGACTCTTCCACTGGCCCCTTAGATCCGCCCTCCAGCCATCTCCCTCACTGACCTGCATGGACCACCAACAGGTGTCCTTGTCTTCTGCCTCTGGCTTCCAACTGGTCCCCCACCCAATGGGAAGTCCCAGCAGGCGACCAGGGAGCGGGAGAGGAGTCAAGGGGAGATGTCTCTCCCCCTCCCCACCAGCTCCCTCCCTGCTATACTGCCTGGGTTGGCAGAGTCCCCACAGCTCCTGTCAAGCCGCCCTCCCCTGCAGCTACTCCGTCTGGGCTCTGGAGACTTCTCCCTCCCGTGTGCTTTCAGGTTTGGGAGAGTGGTTATAGCCCTGCACTCTCACTAGCCCTGGACAACTGCTCCATTCTGTTTCGTTTCTCTTAACCAGCCCAGACCTATGAAAGAACTGGCTCATGCTAGCTGAGTCTGAAAAATGTCTAAAGCTGATTCTCCTGCCAAACTGAGGGCAGCCAGTTCCAACACAGCCATACTCTGCTGGCATGTGCTAATGGTCAGTCAGTTGAACCCTTGTCCTTGAGATACCAGTCCTCTGCGTTACCCACTTATAACCTGCTAGAGCCCTTGGGTGCTCTCTGAGTCATCTCCTTGAAGCCCGTCTTTAGAAGTGAAGGGGGAGACACTGTCCATCCTCCAGAAAAGTGGGATTCACTGCCCCTTGTCCTTTCCGAAGACATACTCCCTGCCAACTATCTCCCAAACTCCATGTGTGACCCTTTCCTACCCCAGTGTGACCGAGGGGCTATCTCGATACCCACTTTGACATCTAAAATCTGTTGTACCTTGGTGCCTCAGTCAAAGCTCTTAGACATCTCATCGTATAATTTTTGTGTAGTAGCAGTAGGAAAGTTGGAAATGGAAGCCAACTCTAAGGTAGCTTGAACTCAAAGCTAAGATACCTTACAGAGGATAAGAGTGAATGATGGAGATTTGGCAAGTCTGCCCATGGGAATGGGGGCAAGGGCACTTCATCCCTGACATCTTGTTTCCTCACCAATATGACTTCAGAAGCACTTCATGAAGTGTGATTAAGATTCAAGGAGGCTGTGAGTTGCACAAAGCCATGGCAGGTCCTTGATCGTAGCAGTGGATCACGGTTCTTGGTTATTCACACATAAGACAACTCGTGTGGTTCTCACAACATGCCTATATAACGCAGACTCTATTGTTAATACTTCCTCTTCACAAGCAAGATCATTAAAGCACAAAGAGGTTGAGTGATTTGCCAAGGTTTTCTGGTTAGTAAGTAGTAAAGACAGGCTCTGAACCAAAGAGTTGAACTCGAAGACCTTGGTCTTACTCACTGTCCTCTACAATCTCCTAATCAGTCACAGCTCCATTAGCCCGCCCCTTGAATTGAGGTCAACTGGCTTTGTCCAGTCCTCCCTGCCATATTTTCTACACCCAGTTCTGTCTTCATTGTAGCTCGACAAGCAACATAGCCCTGTGGGGTTGATTGTGCCAAAAATGTGGAGTTATAGCTCATGGATGGACATTTAGAGGACTTTGCACAAATCTGGGTTTCGGAACAAATCTGGCTCTTTATATACCTGACAGTGTGCATGCCAGACTTAGGAAGCCAATATATATTCTCTACTGGGACGGGGATTCCAGGGCATAAAAACCTAGTGGCCAGCTGTTAACCAAGAAAATAAATATTTCACATTTCCTGGCAGGAAGGAGTGCCACATTTCCCCGTGACATCAGGAAAATGGGTTGTGTCTTCTTTCCACCAGCTGTCCTCTTCAGAGATAGCCAGCCTGTAGCTCAAAGCAGCCTGCAAGGTAGGAACCACACCAGGCCTGGTCCTTCTACCCGGTGTCACCGGGGAGCTATGACATCTGGTCATGCCACCTACTCAGAGGGTGACTTTGGGCTAGTCACTTCCCCTGCCTGAACTTGTCTCCCCAACTGTAAAACAGAAGGGGTGGACTAGAGGCTCCTGAAGGTCCCCTCGCGGTGTATAATTGTTAACTCATGGGTCCATGCGCGCTGGGCAGTGAAGGGTTCAGATGCTGAGGGAAGTCCACAGGATGCCAGCAAAAGGGAAATCGGCATTGTGTAACCAGGTGTGTTAAGGGAAAGATGGTTGGGAGGGAAGGTAGTGCCTGGGTTATCAGGATCTCAGGATAGGTTCATTATCTTTTCTTCCTCCCGTCCTACTGCACATAGACCCCGAGAGATCGTGAGAAGAGATCTGATTGCTATTTATGGTAACACAGGGTTTGTTTTGTTTTGTTCTGTTTTGTTTTTTAGTTCCCAGGACCACAGCCCCCACTCTTTCAAGACCAGCTTCCTCCCACAGCAGAAATCAAACGGGCAATGTGGAGTAGTGCTTAAGCATGGGAGCCCTCGTGTCGATTTTCCCCAGGCTCGAATTGCAGCGTTTCTGCTTACTAGCTCGGTTCCATTAGCAGGTCTTTTAAACTCCTCAAGCCTCAGTGTTCCCACCTGTATAACGGGGATGATATTGGAGCTTACTGCATAACATACAAATAGAATTGCAAATACTGTGGAGTAGTTAGTCAATTTTGGTGATGATGATAATGATGATGCCAATGATGTCTGCTGGCATGCCACGGCTTCGCATTGAAGGGACTGATATGCTTCCCAATCTTTAGTTCTAATGGCCCCTGCTTGGGTCTGGTGACTGTCTCTGGGCCATTTAATGCTGGGCATGTGAGAGGGTACTCTGACTGGCTCACTCAGGAGCCAATCAAGAGCAAGGGGGAGTGCAGAGAGGTGGGGTCAGGAAGAAGATGGGAGGTCCTTCTAAAGCCACATCAAGTAGGAGGAGGGCACTGCTGAGAAGAACGAGTTCTGTTTTTGCAACCAAGATTGTAGGCGTCTGCTGTACGATCCCGTAACAGATTCACCGTGAACTAACAAAGCCAACATGGCAGGACCTCTCAGACCTGAACGGGCTTTTTACAAGGCCCTTGGTGCGGTGCTAACAATGTTTCCACAGGGTCATACGTTTTTGTGAAAGTAAAGCATTTTAACCACAATGGGTTAATCCCGCTGTCTCTTTCCAATCTGACTTCTCATCTGTCACACTCGCCTCTGTAGGAGGTGCCACCGGAGTGGCTGTGAACATTTTTGGTATCTGGCTAGAAGGATGTTGAGTTAGGGACACCTTTATTTTTAGTTTTGTGAAATAAATGTATGTCATTCACAGTTATTTCCATATATAGCTCGCCCAGTGCAGGAAGAGCTTCCAGGAAAGTTGCCACTCATTTAACTGACTTAACTGGCATTATGACCTAAGTGCAAGGCCGCTGATGGATTCCTGATATGAACATGATCGATGGCACCAGCACCAGAAGTGGATGGTTAATGGAAGAGAAATAAGGCTTGAAATATACAAGAAAGCAGCTTATCTGCAAAATGTCTGACTCTTTCAAGCTTTCAGAGTCTCATAATTGGATGGCTGTTTTCTTTCTTTCTTTCTTTTTTAAGTTCATTTATTTTGAGAGGAAGAGAAGCATGGGCAGGGGAAGGACAGAGAGAGAGAAGGAGAGAGAGAATCCCAAGCGAGCTCCAAGCATAGCCTGATGTGAAGCTTGAACCCACAAACTGCAAGATTTGAGCCAAACCAAGAGTCAGATGCTCAACTGACTGAGCCACCCAGGTGCCCCACGGTTGGACAGTTTCAAGCACACATGGTAAAAATCCACATTGCACTCGGGTGACATGTCAGCCTGGCAAACATTTTTGGAGGCTCAGAGGACACAAACAAGATGCAAAAACTTTGTCCCAAATGTGGGTGTAGAGTTGGTATTTTCAATTTGTATTTCTCTGATGATCAATAAAGTCTTCATATGATGATTGGTCATTTGTATGTCTTCCTTTATGAGGTGTTTGTTCAAGCCTTTTGCTCATTTTTCAAAGATGGGTTTTCTTTTTTTCTTATTACTGAGTTGTAGAAGGTCTTCATATATTCCGATCGCAAGTCCTCTGTTAGATAAATGTATCTTGAATATTTTCTTTTAGTCTGTGTCTTGACTATTCATTTTCTAATGATGTCTTTTCATGAGTAAAATTTTAAATTTTATGAAGTATGATTTATCAATTTACTGTTTTCTAATAAGTGCATTCTGTGTCCTCTCTGGGAAATCTTTGCTTATCCTCAGGTGGAGCAGATACTCCCTGTGTTTTCTTATAGAAGTTTTCTAGATTTAACCTTTACATTGGTCTTTGACTCATTCCAAATAAATTTTGTATTATTTGTATGAGATAGGGAGTCAAATTTCAATTTTTTCCGATACGGATTTTTTTAAAAATTCAAGTTAGTTAACATACAGTATTATCTTGGTTTCAGGAGCAGAACCCAGTGATTCATCACTTACATATAGCATTCAGTGCTCATCCCAACAAGCGCCCTCCTTAATGCCCATCACCCATTAAGCCCATCCCCCCACCACTTCCCCTCCAGCAACCCTCAGTTTGTTCTCTGTATTTAAGGGCCTCTTATGGTTTGCCTTCTTCTCTGTTTTTATCTTATTTTTCCTTCCCTTCCCCTATGTTTATCTGTTGTGTTTCTTAAATTCCACATATGAGTGAAATCATATATTTGTCTTTCTCTGACTTATTTCGCTTAGCATAATACATTCTAGTTCCATCCATGCTGTTGCAAATGGCATGATTTCGTTCTTTTATCGCCGAATAGTATTCCATTGTGTGTTTATATACGTGTGTGTGTGTTTGTGTGTGTGTACATGAGATCTTTATTCATTCATCAGTTGACGGACATTGGGCTCTTTCCATACTTTGGCTATTGTTGATAGTGCTGCTATAAACATTGGGGTGCATGTGTCCCTTTGAATCAGCATTTTTGTATCCTTTGGATATATACCTAATAGTGCAATTGCTGGGTTGTAGGGTAGTTATCTTTTTAATTTTTGGAGTTTTGAGGAATCTCCATACTGTTTTCCAGAGTGGCTGCACCAGTTTATATTCCCATCAACAGTCAGTGTGGATTTTCAATTGAAAGAGCACTCTTGATGAAAAGACTTTAATTTTCCCATAAAACTGCTTTGGTACTTTTGTCAAAAATCAGTTGACCGAAGGATGCATGGGTGGCCCAGTTGGTTAATCATCCAACTCGTGGTCTTGGCTCAGATCATGATCTCATGGTTCGTGGGTTCCAGGCCCACATCGGGCTCTGCACTGACAGCACAGGGCCTGCTTGGGATTCTCTCTCCCTCTCTCTCTGCTTCCCCCCTGCTCATGCTCTCTTTCTAAATAAATAAATAAACAGTTGACTTATTAAGTATGAGTTTATTTCTGGCTTTTCTAGTCTGTTCTGTTGATCCCTTTGTCTCACTTTATACCAAGACTACAACATCTCATTAACTGAAATTTCAAGTGGTCTTGAAGTTGAGTGGATTAAATCCTCAGAGTTGTTCTTCTTTTTAAAAGCGATTTTGGCTTAAAAAATTATTTTGGCTTTTATATGTCCTTTGAATTTCCATATTCATTTTAGAATCAGTTTGCCCATTACTACCCACAAAGGCTGCTGAACTTCGATAGAGATTGTGAGAATGAGTAGGTCAAACCTAGGGAAGACTGAAATTACCAATATTAGTCTTTGAATTCATGAATGTGGAGTCTGTCTCCATTTAGTTAGATCCTTTAAAATGTCTCTCAGCAAAAATCTGTAATTTCGATGAGCAGATGTTGGCCATATTTTTAAATTTATTCTTAATTACTTCAGATTTTTTGCACTGGTATTTTTCTCCCAATTCTAGGAAGGAAGCATTCATTTTTTGACCAGTAATTACGATTTTATCTGCAGTTTTTCTTATTATACACATATTAACACATTAAGAAAGTTTGCTTATATTCCTAATTTGCCAAGACTTTTTTAAAAAAAATCATGAACGCGTATTGAATTTTGCCAACTGCATTTTCTATGTATATTGAGATGATCAGATGCTTTTCTCCTTTATTCCATGAATATGATGAACTACACTGATTGATTTTTAAATGTTAAACCAACCTTGCATTTCTGAGAAGAACTTTACTTTGTCATGGCATATTATTTTTTTTTTATATATCGCTGTACGTGATTCGATAATTTTAGAAGGATTATTGCATCTATGTTTATGAGAGACAATAGTGTGTAGGGGCCCATCCCATGTATTTCCCTTCTCTTGGGGATCAGTCCTGCATTGCTTGTTGCTTGATGATATTGAGGACAGCAGGCTTATATATTTTGTCCAGTTTTTAGTTGTTTATGGAAAGAAGGCTGGTCTGGTATCAGTTACTCCATCTGGCCAAAAGTAGGATGTCTGCTCAAATTTTTAAAATCCAGTAATTTGTTGACACGTTTTTGTCATTATAAATAAGGGTTCACTTTAGCACCTGATTTTGCCTTTGTAATTCTGTGTTATTTTTCTAAAGGAGAGCCCCACACTGTAGAAACTATAGACCCCCAAAACGGAATCTGTCTCTCATTAAGACTATTTCTTGGGGCGCCTGGGTGGCTCTGTTGGTTCAGCATCCGACTTCGGCTCAGGTCATGATCTCACGGTTCGTGAGTTCGAGCCCCCAGTCGGGCTCTGTGCTGTCAGGGCCAAGCCCACTTTGGATCCTCTGTCCCACTCTCTCTGCCCCTCCCCCAATTCTTGCACACGCACGTTCTTTCTCTCTCTTTCTCAAAAACAAAACATTTTTAAAAAAGACTATTTTCTTGAATGAAAATAAGAGTTTCTACTCCCTTCCTTGGTGCTGTCTGCAGAGGTGGTAGCTATCTGCTACTCAGCTTTACGGCTGCCCTCAGACCTCTGGTGAGGCCCAAGGTCGTTAGAAAGGGGACCAAGAAGTTTATATGGCGCCAGGGAGACTGACATGTCAAAATGAAGTGCAACTGGCAGGAACCCGGAAGCACGGACAATAGGGTGGGCAGAAGTTCAAGGGCCAGATCTTGGTGCCCAACATCACTGGTTACAGGAACAACAAGAAAACAAAGCCCATGCCACCCAGTGGCTTCTAGAAGTTCCTAGTCCACAACACCAAGGAACTTGAAGGGCTACTGATGTGCCACAAATCTTACCACACAAAGATGGCTCGCGATGTCTCCTCCAAGGACCACAAAGCCATTGCGGAAAGAGCAGCCCAGCCGGCCGTCAGTCCCCAATCCTGATGCCAGGCTGCACAGCAAAGCAAGTGAGTAGACAGACAGCTTATGTGTGTGTGGTATTTGTGTTAAGAAAACCATTGGAAAAAAGAGTTTATTGCACAAATCCAAAAAAAAAAAAAAAAAAAAAAGAGCTCCGTGAAAACCCAAGAGGAAGAATATGAGCACTGTCAGGTTCAGGAAAACTCCCAAGTTGGAAGGGTCGGAAATAGAAGCTTCTCCCCACCATGCTGTATGCACCTTGCTTTGCCTGTGTTAGTCAGCTCTTGAGAGGCCACCACGGAAGCTCAGCGTGGTTCAACAGTCCCATCTTATTTCTCATCAACGTCTTCAGGTTGGCGAGGGTGGCTCAGGCTGCAGGCTGTCCAGGGAATTCTGATCACGGTGGCTCATTTTCAGACTCAGGCTGCAGGGGCAGCAGAAACCCAGAGTATATTCTGACTGTGTTGGAAGGTCTAAAGGGAAAATCTAAATGCAGAAGCAAATTCTAAACCCCTACTTGGATCAGGCCCACTAGCGTTCCTTTAGCCCCAGCAAGTTATGTAGCCAAACCCACAACAAAGGCTGGAGAATTAACTATGGGAGGTGGGAAGAGAAAAGAGTGTATACGATATCACTATATAGGAGTGAAGAATCAGAACCCATAATTCAATCTACCACACTGTCCATGTTTCATTTGTTTGTTCTGATCACTGTATTCAAGACTTCAGGCTGTGAATGGTCCCTAAGTTTTTCCCAGCCCTCCCTACGTCATGAAAACTCTCAGTATATTTTATCTTTCTGACGAGATTTTTCCTGGAAACTCCTATTTATGAATCAGAGCCCTGTCAGTGGAAAGGCCACCTTTGGGTCACTCATCCATCCCCGGACCTTTGGTGGCTATTCCTGAGCAAAGAAGAGTCTGGCACAGCTTCCTGCAGAGGAATATTGGGGAGGCAGCCTCGACGAGAAGGGGAAGTTGGGCACAGTTGGCATCATGACTGGCATATCCCGTGACAGGGACTGTGCTGGGTAAATCATAACGTCTGCAGCAGACTTTTCTCAAAGATTCTTCCACTTGGGAGGAAGTATGGGGAGCGCTGACGGGGGCACAGTGGTGGAGGATATAGCAAAGAGTGGAGTATACTGGTCCTTTGTGGGAAGCCTGGGGCTAAGGTAACTGATGGAGGCAAAGTGATATTTAAAATATCTACTCATCAAAACAAACCAATAAATAAATAAAATAACATGTCTACTCATCTATGAGGCATGGGAACTAGCTAATGAGAAGGGGCTACCAACAATAAATCTTGGTATGCCGCTATCTATTCCTGAAGATACTATTCAGGTAGCATTGCCCCCTCTAAAAGAAGTGCCTCGACATTTGTCCCAAGGTCATGCAGCTTGTAAGTAGCAGAACCTTGTATTACATAAAAAATGTAGCCCATACACTTACACTGGGAGAACAGATTTACTAAACTGATGACAAGAAAATCAAAGTTCAAAAACATCAAGATTCTGGTCCAAGATCTATAGACTGATCAGTAGCATATTTGGGACTTGAACACAGATTTGTCAGGTTCTGAACCTGACCTTCATTTCTGGATGACTTCCTGGCTCTCAGAAAAAGCTAAGGGGTGGTCATTGGTGAGGAGTGAGCGATAGACTTTCTGCCCATGCTCATGATTCAAATGCCCAAAGAAATGGACTTACCCACAGAGTTTTCCAGAGAGAAGTGAGATGAGAAAGAACTATTGCCCAGTTCTGGTGGCCGAGCCAACATCAAACCAGAACGCCCCACGGAAGCTAAGTTCGCACATGTCTTTAATATTGAGGCAGAGTCTTAGAACTTCAGAACCCAAAGTTCTACAGCAGAGTCTTCGGAACTAAAAACACTGATGTGGGCTCCTCAGGACGAAAAACAAAGTTACCCATGAAAAAACGTGGCCAACTAAGGTCAGATAATGACCTCAGAGGCTGGGACAACAGGGGGTCAGATGGCAAGAAGCAGGGAGGGTGATAGCAACCACAGGAAGGACAATCACTCTGTGGGACATTGCTGGACCCCTGCTCCAATAATTATAAATACAAGTCTCTTTGGGAGCTGACTCAGGGTTTGGGTAAGCCAACCATGTATGGACTCCAGTGGCACCTACACGTGTATTCTGGAACATGCAGGTATGTGAAGAAGTACCTGAAATTGACCTTTCCTGGGCTGGATTTCCCACAGATTAAGTGATCTACAGGCATCTCAGCAACTTTCATTTGTGGCTGGTCCCCATCAATGGGTCATCGTTGGTCTGTGCCTTTGGCCTTTCACGACAGAAGGGGCCCCTTTCTGATTAAGGGAAAGATGGCAGCTTATGGGTAGGGAAGATCTGAGGAGTCACCTTTGGGTCTTGCCAGAATTAAGGGTGACCCACCTCTCTGCTCGTTCTAACTTTGATTTCTTTGGTCCCAATGAGATAGATGCTAGTTAAGGAACTTGTGCCTTTATTTCTTTACCAACTGCAATGCTTAGGACTGTTCAGCTGTTACCCACAGCTTCCTGCCCTTGGCTGAGAGATGGGATGCTCAGAACAGGACACTGAGTTGTGCTGTCCTCCCAGTGACCAGGACAGACAATGGAGTTGAAAGCCCCAGCTTTAAGGCCAAGTTTACCTACCCGGCAGGCTGTCCCAGGCAGGGAGGTGTGCTGACCTTGGATTACCCTGCTGTGGATGCATCTGATCTCTTATTTTGCAAAATTCCCCCATTATTGTCTACCCATAGAACATACACCTCTTAACAAAGGGTCTTGTAGGGAAAGGTTTGCAGATATCTTGTGACCTTCTCTCTCAGAGCAATAACGTGGCCCTTCTGCCGGGAATGTGCACAGTTTTGTGTAACTTGTTTACGAACGGTGGAAAATATCAGCAGTCTGCTCATTCCATCTGCTTCCCATGACAGAGAAGAATCGTCAGGTAGTGATGTCCAGCAGCCCCTCCCCCCCCCCCCCCCCAGCTCACAAAGGGGTCTTTCTGGGGATGGCCCACCATAGAAATTCTGCCCTTAGGGAGGGAGAAGCCACTCAATCCGCTAGGAGAGCACTGTCAGAGGAGGAATCAGGAATTTGGCCTCTGGAACTCTCTTCCCAATGTGTGGCCGCAGCCAGTCTGGGCTCCTGAAGTAGCTATCAGGGAAGTGCTTACGTGGCGGATGGGATTGTTTTTGGAAGAGAACAAGGAGACCGGGAAGCGAGCGGGTTTCCTGATGCTCTGCAGGCAGCCGACGGGGAAGAGAGAGCCCTAAGACTAAGCACGGTTGATGGCAACATTCACAGGAAAGTGAGCTGAGGCGGGGGGCTGCTTAGAGGAGAAGGAGGAAAAGGGAGGAAACACAAGAGGGAGAAAGAGAAATACGGAGAGAAGGGGGCAGGAGCGGGGGAGGATGACGGCGAGAGACACTCCAACTGAAAGACTTCCTGTGAGGTCGTATACAGTTGGTGCCAAGACGGGGCACTTGTTCTCCCAGGCATTCTGCTGGGAGCTGTAGCTGCACTGTCTCATTGGACTTTCCTAATGACCTGGGATCGGGGTGTTACTGTCAGCTTTGGATAGATGAGGGAAGCCAGCTGAAGAGACGGAGACTACACCTAAGACCAGCACAACCACCTGGGTCCCGGGCTCCTGGCCCAGGTCGACATCTGGTTCCATCTGCCTCACTGCCTCCAAATATGCCTGATCACCTGGGAGGCCCTGTAAAGACGGGGGCCAGGCTCCACTCTGGAGCTGGGATCTGGGAGAGGGTGTATGTTTCCTGAGCATCCAGGGGTATCCCACCGTCTCTTTTGTTTGGGCAAGTGACTTCCGCAGATACTGTCCTTGTAGCTGTGGTGAAGGATACCACTGAGACCACTCAAAGGGGTCACGGGAAGGTAAGGGAAAAATGCTCGGGCTGCTTTTGAGAAGGCTTAGAGGTTGGTTGATAGCCAATACTGTTGACAACCTGACGGTCCAACAGTAAGAAAACAGGGACACGGGTGATGCTACATCTAAACAGCAGGATCCCAAGATTCATTGATACGTGACCATAGTCCGGATTGTTAATGACAACGTATCTGGGAGCAATGTTCATAGCATGGCGCCATTTGTATAAATTATAGTTTCTACCTCCTCCCGAGGAAGTGTCTGGATGGCTGTTGACGATGGCCATCTGGAACGCCTTTGGACCCAGCCAATACGAGGAACAGAGGAAGCTGTCCATTATAACAGGGAATGTGGGGACAATGACCTAAAGACTGTGCCTTGCCGCGGCTCCTGGGTGGCTCAGTCGGTTAAGCGGCCGACTTGAGCTCAGGTCATGATCTCGAGGTCCGTGAGTTCGAGCCCCGCGTCGGGCTCTGGGCTGATGGCTCAGAGCCTGGAGCCTGCTTCCGATTCTGTGTCTCCCTCTCTCTCTGCCCCTCCCCCATTCATGCTCTGTCTCTCTCTGTCTCAAAAATAAATAAAACGTTAAAAAATAACCATTAAAAAAAAAGACTGTGCCTTGCCTAAACGTGACACTACTTTAATATTTCAAGGAAAATGGTCTCTCCAAACAGATACACAGTCCACCTGGTCTATAATGTATACACTAAATATCATCTTGATTCTGGGTGGTGATCTCTGGAGATTATTTTAATTTTTTAAAAAATGTATAGAATGTTTTAAAAATTGCAATTCTTTTCGGCTGGGACGATGCATGTGTGATTCATGGAAAGACAGACAAGGATGAAAGATAGGACTGAGCTGCTGGGTCAACTGGCCCCCTTCTGTTGCGGCATGAAGAGGTCTCGGCCCCCGCTATGCAGGAGGGCACCCCAAAGCTGTGCTCCTTGGGGTTAGGATGGCACATTATGGGGGATAAGGTGGGGGCAGAACTCAGGGTTCACGGAGAAACCGTTTGCTTTGCACAGAAATCACAGAAACAGGCAGTGGGAAAAGAGCTTGTGGTCCATGTAGTATCCATGAAACTCTTGTAAAAAGAAAAAAACAGTCTCTATAAACTTTCCCCAGACTTCCCTGGACATCGCTGGACTCGTGAGCTACGTGACTTGAGGGGACTTGATCCTGTCTGGGTTTCAGATGGTTTACTGGGTTAAAAAAAAAAAAAAGGAAAAAAATCTTCGGGAAAGGGTCTCTGCCCTGCCTTTCCCCCATCCCGTAGAATCAGAGGGACCCCAAAGGCCTCCTCTGCCTTCCCAGGGTGTGGGTCCCTCTCACTGAACTTGGAAGGTCTTTGAGGCATCCTATGTCCTCCACTGAACCTCAGGCTCCCCCAGGGATCTTTCTTTCGGGGTCTCAATGCCGTTCTTGGGCTGCAGTGGGGAAGACCGCGCTTGGGACTTAGGCTCAGCGCCTTGCTGCGTGACCTCACAGTCCTCGTGCCTTTGCCAAGTCAACTCACCTTGCAGGCCACACTTTCTGCATCAGTTAAGTGAGGTAAACATATCCACCTGATGGGATTAGGGGGCTAGCATCACCCCCATTTCCAGGGGAGGAAAACCAGGGATCCCAGATCATAAGAGCCAGAAATGGGGTTCAAGCCACAGGCAAGCACCTCGCAGCTCCGAACCTAGGCTTCCAGGATCCGGCTTTCGGCTTTCGGAGGTCCCCCCTGCAGGGGTTGAAGCGAAAGGCATCCATTCAGCTGTGCTGCCTGGGCCAGCTGTGGGGAGATCAGAGCGAGGCAGGGCTGGTGGGAAGCATTGGGCCCCGAGCCCGAAGCGGCCAGATTCCAGCAAGCTCACCCCCACACCTTGGGCCACGCGAGGTATGGAGCCAGAAGGTCCGATTCCGCTTTTCCTGACCGTGGTGCAACCTTGGTGGAATCAATTAGCTTTTTTGAGAGCCGCTGCCTTCATTGTGTAAAATGGGGAGAAGGATACACGTCTCATGGGGTGGTTGTGAGCCCCGCACCCCCCGCCCCCGCCTCCAGTAGGATGGGCGCAATGTGCTGGGCGTGGTTGTGATCACTGTTATTAATCCCCGGGCTGGGCTCTGTGCGCGCGTGAAACTGGAGACCCGAGGCCATGGTGGCCTCTCCCTTCCCCGTTCCCTGAAGATGCCCCTAGACCCTCGGGAAGCTGTGGGTTTGCCCAGTGTGCGCTCCTGGGTCCTGCTACATGAGGGTGGAAATAAGACCACGCAGGCCAGAGACGCGGGCCAGAGCACCTCCCCCCCGCCCGGCAGGCACTGAATGGGCAGCTTTATTTCCGGGCTCTGGATTACGATGATCTCGAAGAACCACCTGGAGGCTGATCCGAGGGCTGGAAGGGCAGTTCCCCCCCCCCCCCCAATAAATTTCAAATGAGTATACTTGAAAAATCACGGGGGCTTCTACGGCCCAAACCAAACAGGTCTGCTTAACAGAATCACATTCAGGTGTTTGTTTTTTTTTAAATAAAATAAAAAATAAGTATAGACAAAGGAATGATAGTGAATGACGTTTGAAAATACCACAGTGTTAAAAAAAAAAGACGTTGGTAGTATTTTTTTTAATCCATTGCACCTTTATTGTTTACTCTGTTCACTGTTCAGAATTTTCATACAGTCTTTCCAGAATCACACACAACCTGGTAGATGGCTCCCTCCCCCTGACAGCCCATTTTATTCCCAACCAGCCTCCTCTTGTCCCTCGTCCTTACTTGTATGATATTCTGCCAGTGTCCAAGGAGTTCCCAAGGGTTATTTATTTTTATGGAGGAAGGGGGGGGTGAGATGTGCAGAACTGGACTTTCACAAAGCCATCGGGTTTGTGAATGACCCTGAGGGCCCTTTCTTTCCTGCGTCTTCCCCTCCTGTGCATCATCTCTCTCTCCAGCAGCCCCGCAGCCCTCACTGGGCTAAGGAATCGGGCAGATCCGGGCAGATTCAGCCACATGATCTCGGGGAAGTTTCCTGATCTCTCGGAGCTCTTTCTTCTACAAATGGTGGGAAAAGAGCCCCTCCCATCTCGCAGGGGGATTACAGGGTTATAGGGGGATTTCAGTGACCTAAGGAATATAAAGTCTCTGGCACACAGTGTGCCCTAAATGCATGTCTACTTCCTTCTGGGAGGGAAGAGAAGACACCTGATGAATACTGTCAGAGTCAGGTGCTCGGGGGCATCTGCTTTATAAAAGAACCTGGTCCCTTAAAAGAGCACAAGAAGTGACTCTCTAATGGTGGAATTTCAGACACCACAACAAGGGGAGGGAGAGATCTGGCGGTAGCGACCTCCTGGGCATCATTTGAACCCAACTAGGTGAGCTGCTGCTTCTTTCATCCACGGGCAAGTCTGGCACCGGCAAAAGGAACCGTGACCCTCTTTGTCAGGGTATGTCGCCACAGCCAGGCAAAGGCCCTTCTCAGGGAGCCAGGAGCAGAGGGCAAATTTGTATATATTCACCCATCCCTACCAGGGAGGAAGTAGCTTTGTGTGGCTGTAAACCAGGAGCTTTAAGAAGCACAGCAATCTTTTAGGGTGATCATTGCATCCCCTTCTAGTGCCCTTAAAAAGTCACCTGTCATGGGGGTGTCCTTGCAGAGCCCGAAAGAGCCACGTGAGCTCTCATGCTGGACAGCCCACGTGCCATTTACACCCCACCTCCTTTGAAAAAGGTCCCAGGCAGCTCGCTAACTAAGGAAGGAATTATGCCCCTGTGCTGGCCTTCCCTCCTCGTTCTCCCTAACGTGCACGGTATGTGGCCACTAAAATAAAAATCTGATCAATGTCACCAGAATGAAAAAATAATGCTGGCAATAAGAAGCCGATGATTCCGTCCTAGAGTTGATCTGTGAACGTAGCTGCCCTCTCCTCTTCAATGACAGTCCTTTTTACGTTTCTTCGAAGCTGATCTATCGCTCAGTCCTTGCTCATGCAAAATTCTCAGTAAGGATATGGTACGACTAAGGTCCACATGCCCACAATCGTTTTAGATCTCCCATATAACAACAAAAAGCCGCTCAACGGACAATCTTAAAACATGCATCCACCAGGACCAGGGCTGGTACTATGGAAAAATGTCCTCCAGACCAAAGAGAGAGAGAGAGAGAGAGAGAGAGAGAAATGGGGGGGGGGGGGGAAGGGAAAAGATTCAAGATGTTCGAAGCAGGACTAGAATGGCTATACCACACAACACCTGCAGTCTACAGGGCGAAGCAGATAAAACCAACGAAAGCTCGAGGACTCGAGGAGCGCCTCTCCAAATATTTGGTTCATGCTAAAAAATAGAGCACATTTATTAAAAATATATATTTATAAACGTTGATATGAACAGATACACACGTCAAGCCAATGAAAAAAGAAAAATAAGTTATCTCCCCAGTATCAAATAGTTAGCCACTTTTGATGGATGGGATTCTGTCAAAGGGTTGCCCCTGTGGTTTCTCGTCCCGAACGGCTCGTCGTCGAGTTAAGGTGAAGCCCGTGTCCCAGGAGACGCACCGACGAGCCTCGCCCGCCCTGTTCCTCCTTTCCAATGCGTGAAATCCATCAGAGATCTGGGATGAGGAGTTTCTGCACCCATCCGCTCACCCATGGCGTCAAAGGCTGGTCTTCTGAGTGTTCTTTCGGGCCCCGGGCCAAAGACGTTGAGTTCCTTGTCGTGTGAATGAGTTTTGTTGGGTTCATTGTGCTTTAGTGTCTGCTCTTTGTAGCAGGAGTGGTTTGTTTTTGTGACCTCTTCTACAGTTCGAAGGTGCATTTGCTTGAGCAGCGTGTGTAGGTCAGGCCTGCTCGCTTGCACGGCAGCGTCCGATCAGTCACCTGCCGACACACAGGACTCCCGTCATTCGGCCATCCCCGAGGCCCCTCAGCACCCTCTGAGCCATTCACAGAGTGGTGTATATGTATACAAATATGATAACAATCAGGTTCAGAATGGTCCCGATAATCCCCAGCATCGCCAAGACGCTCTCTTCCTTACTCTCTCTCTCCTGGCCTCCTCTGTCCTCATCATTTCCACTCGTGATTACCATCTTGGTGGCAAACGTCTTTATCTTCCGCCCCAGGCTAACCTGTAACGGAAAGAGGCAGCACAAAAGACGATCATTTATGAGCATCCTCTCCACGGCAGGGCAGAGCCGGGGCGGAGGGGAGGGGATTTCATGCCTGGGCACTAGACCGTGCGTGGGAGTGAAAAATCACCCAGGGATCCCATCCTGGGACACGCCGCTCTGAGCCACGGAGCAGTAGCAGAGCACGGCTTGTCAATTTCAAGGGTGACTGTCCTGACACTGGCTCGAAGAGATCGGCCCAGGAGTCCAGCCTGGGTCCACCTTTTCTACCAAGCTTGTTCTCTCCCCTCTTCCTTGAAGCATAGAACAGAAGCTACTGCACAGCAGTTGAACGAAAACACAGGCACCCTCCACGGCAGCGGGAATTTTACGTGCATTCACGTCCTACATCACACCCCAGAAACGTCCCATCCTGCATATGTACAAAGAGGGGTTCCTACACACGACAGGAGCACTGGCTGCCACGTGGGCAGGGGTGGTCGGGACCCAGGGAAGGTGACTCACTGGGGCCAGAAGGACGGCAAGAGGATGAGAAGACTACCGTAAGAAACTCTAGCAGGAGTCTGAGTTGGAAAGTTCCTTGGCGTTAAAGGGACACATCTTGTACAACGGGGCTGGGCACCTGTGCACTTGGGGACGTGGGCGAGACGCTCCTACAAGCTCCGTTTGTGACAGCAGAGGACCAGAAGCCACCCAAACGTGCATCAAGTGTAGAACAGATGGACCCGTGGTGGTCCGCCCACTAGACACGTCTGGACGTGATGGAATATTATACGGCAGTGAAATGAACGAGCTGAGGGCACCTGTGACAACGTGGAAAAAGCCCCAGCATGTGATGCAGAAGACTTTGTGCAGCAGGAGTCAAACCACAAACGCTGAGAACAGGCACAACCAAACAAGATAGTGTTTAGAGACGCGTACAGGAAAAAGCCTTGGTTTTCGAGCATAATTCGTTCCGGAAACATGCCTGTAATCCAAAGCACTTGTATATCAAAGCGAATTTCAAGAACCACTGGCTCAGTCGTGATCATGTGACGTCCCGCGTCACGTACTACGCGCACTGCAAGACATCGCTCGTTTATCAAGTTAACATTTGTGAGCAACGTTTGCTCGTCTTGCGGAACACTCGCAGAACACGTTACTTGCGATCCGAGGTGCTACCGTGTTTGGTTTTTAGACAAAGCAAGCGAATAATTAATGCAGAATTCAGGAGAGAGGCTTCTCACAGGCGAGGACGAAGAGGGAGGCCATTTGGAAGGAGCACCAAGAACCTTCAATACACTGGCCACTTGCCCTTTGTTAAGCTGGGTGGGGGACACCTGGCTGTTCATTTTTTCCTCATTATCTTTTGAACTGTATTCATAGGTTCCAGATTTTTTTCTTGTATGAGGCATTTTGCAGTAACCGAAATCATTTCTTTTTTTAAAAATTTTTTTCACCTTTAATAGCTCTAAAAGCTAATTGTTTAGATTTTTAAAAAATATTATAGGGTTTATAACAAATGTAGAACTAAAATACATGTGATAAGAATAGCACAGAAAGTGGAGATAGTAAATCTGTTGTAAGGATCTTATATTTCAGGGGCACCTGGCTGGCTCCGTCGGTAGAACACGCGACCCTTGATCGTGGAGTCGTGAGTTCAAGAGCCACCTTGGGGGTAGAGTTTACTTAAAAAAATAATAATAATGATGAGCAAATAAATAATAAAAATTAACATTAAGGATCTTATATTTTACGTGAAGTACTTTAATAGGATTTAGAGATCGATGGTGGTAAGTTAACAAAGACTGGAGCAACTCCTAAAAAAAAGGAAAAAGTAGAAGAGCTAGTCAGCCAATAGTGGAGATAAAAACTGAACTGTAAGATATAATCAATTAGTCCAAAAAAAAAAAAAAACCCCAGGATAAAAGAAAAGAGGAGCAAAGAACAGATGAGACAAATAGAAAACCACTACAAGAAAACTGTTTTCCACCAGCCACTAATCTGAACCGTATGTAAAAAACGATCAGTGTGTGTGTCACGGCAGCAGCTTGGCTACTTGATGGGATGGGACTCAGACCAGGCCAGCACCCCACCTCACCCCGGGTGCACTTCCTCCTTTACAGCCAGGAAGTGTTTCAGGCTCCGGCATTGTGATGGTTATTTTTATGCGTCACGTTGCCTGGGTCGTGGGGTGCCCTGACATCTGTCAAACATTATTTGGGGCGACTCCATGAAGCTTTTTCTGGATGACATTCACATGCGAATGGAGAGACTGAGGCTAGCAGATGGCTCCTCCTGAAGTGGGTGGGCCTCACCTAATCAGCCGAAGACCCAAAGAGAGCAAAAGGGCTGAGTAGGAGGAGTTTCTCCGGCCTGCCTGCCTTTGAGCTGGGGCATCACTTTCCCTGCCTTTGAATTCAAACTGAAACGCTGATTCTTCCTGGGTCTTGAGCTTGTTAGCCTTTGTCCTGAAACTAAACCCATTGGCTCTCCTGAGTGTCCTACTGCTGACTCACCCTGCAGATCTCGAAACTCACCAGCCTCCATCATGACATGGGCCGATTCCTTACAATAAATCTCTTTTTAATACAGGGGTCAGAAGATATCTCAGGGCAAATACCCGGGAAGGATCACAAACAGGAATCCCGGAAGGTGGAGGGTGTGGTTGCAAAGTGAATTATCTACACATGTCTTCCCCTGGGCCTGCGAATCCCCAAAAGGGCTGGGTAAGGCCGTGTGGATCAAGTCTAGATTTGGAGCCCAGTACATGCGAACAGGTGTCTGTGTCAGGGACAGACAGACAATGAGTGAAGACAGGGGAATTAATGCAGCGTGAATGCATGCACAAATGAGTGGATAAATGTCTTAAAGCGAAGTCCCATTTCGTGCACAGCTTTAGTATAACCGGACAGGCTCAGGCTAGGCCAAGCTTCCGGCTGGATCTATTCGGTTGTCTTTCTTCTTTTTCCTAGTACGGTTTTTAATGATGCATAATACACACACAGAAAAGTGCACAGACTTTAAATGTATAGCTTGACAAATGTTCCCACCTGTTTAGCTAGCATCAAGATCAAGAAATAGAACCTTCCAGAACCCCAGGAGGCCCCCATGGCACCCTATTCCATTTACTATCTTTTCTGCCTTCTCCCCCTCCCCCCCCAAAAAAACCCACTACCCTGGTTTCTACACCCTAGGTTAGTTCTGCGTGTCTACAAATTTTACACGAATAGAATCATACAACACATCCTTACTCTCCCCCTCAGTCCTATGCTGGTGAAATTCACCTGTGTTGCGTGTAGCTTGTGGCTCATTCATTCTTACTGAGAACAGTACCCCATTACATAAACAGACCCATGATTCATGTCTCTATTTACTGCTGATGGACATTTGGATTTCTTCCAGTCTGAAGCCATCATGCTGCTCGGAACGTTCTTGCACACGTCTGCTGGCAAACGTTAAAAGCGTGCATTTCCCCCAACGTTTTACATACAAGTTTTCAACATAAAGAAAAAAAAATTTCCAGCGAGCACTCACACACACACCATCGGAATGCCACCATGAACAGGTTACTACACTTGCTTTAGCAAATATCTGTGCGCCTACCCGTCCATCTTCCTTTTTGGGCGTATTTCAAAATAAACTGCAAATATGATCACACGTCCGCTTAAATCCTGCAGCATGCATGGGTTAACTAGCGTTCAATATTTGCTTGCAATTTTCCTTTTGATGGAAAACTTGTACGTGTGCGATGTCCTACTGGCTACCTGAGCCCAGGAGAGGAACCGCTGAGGTATAGGGCGTGCACGTGTTGGGGTTTACTAGGTGGTGCTCGACGGTCCCCCAAAGGGGTTGTGTCCGCTTGCTTGTTTGTGAGTGCTAGAGTGATGATCGTCTCTTTTCTTCTGGTCACTCCATAGCCCAGCCTCTGCACCAAGTCACAAGAAGGTGCAAGAACTTTAGAAACCCACTCCTTTCTCTGCTCTGGACAGACATCTAGCCAATGAGTGGCCGTTATCTCCTTAGAGAGTCTCTTGTGGCTTGGAGTCTCTTTAGCTGGACCTCGAGCCCCAAGAGAGCAAGCTGCTGAAAGTTCACCTCCAAGCACGGTGCCCGGCGTGGGCCGGGCGCTGAGAGAAGCGTGCAGAATGAATGTGTACTGCGGACGGACGGGCATCTCCCGGTCTCTGCAGGGCAGGGAATGCATCACCACGGTTGGTCTAAAGAGACGCTGTTAGTGTTGCCCTTAAAACCCAAGACCGATCATCACAGTCACTCAAGCAAAACAAAGTGCCTGTCAGGGAGGCAGCTTGGCTTCAAGGCTTAATTTAGCCTCTTCCCTGAGTTAACCCGAGATAACTCTGACTCAGGGGGAAGTGGAGGGGAATAATCAGGTCGGCCATATTTACTTTCTGAGGGCTCTGCAGCAAACCAAGGCCTTCTCCGCCTCACAGAAGTCTGTTACACCCTGAAGTCTGTTTCTACAGTGCTTGACTCATCAGCCTGAACTTCCCCGTGGAAATCAGGCTGGGAGTGAAGCTCCCAGGGGAGCTACCGAGGGCTTCCTAGGAGAGAAGTGGTTGGAACGTTCTTTTCCTGGGACAAAGTTGTCTGGCCAGAGTGTGCAGGATGAAGAGAGGGAGATTGGCCTGGAAGCCACAGCAGTAATAAACATGGGAGGAGAAACAAAACCAAAATAACACAGAAAGCAAAGTCTGGGGCTGAGCAACACGGGACATGAAGCTTACTTCCATTCCCTCACTCCCTCGTTCACTCGTCCCTCCCTGCCCGGGACTGGGTGGAAGGGGAATCAGAGAGTGACTGCCTGATGGATGCTAAAAGCACTTCTTTTGGGGTGAGAAAAATGTTCTAAAACAGATTTTGGTGATGGTGGCACAACTCTGTGTATATACTAAAACCACGGAATTGTACGGTTTAAATAGGTGAATTTTGTGGTTTGTAGAGTGTATCTTTTTTTTAAGTTTATTTATTTATTGTGTGTGTGTGTGTGAGAGAGAGAGAGAGAGAGAGAAAGGGGAGGGGCAGAGAGAGAGAGAGAGAGAGAGAGAGAATCCCAAGAAGGCTCTGCACTGACAGCACAGAGCCCAAAGCGGGGCTCAATCCCACGAACCGTGAGATTGTGACCTGAGTGAAAAATCAAAGAGTTGGACGCTTAACCAACTGAGCCACCCAGACATCCCTTCTGTATCTTAATGAAGATTTATTTAAAATAATCACAAGCATGTGTAAAATCTTTATAAAGAATATCAGAAAACTTTACCAACAGACTTAAAATTAGACCAACATAAAAAGGGAGAGATAGACCATCTTCATGGAGTGCAAGATTCCACATCCCCAAATCATCAGTTCTTTCCAATGTGATCTACAGATTTGCTACCCTCCAGGCAAAATTTCTTCAGGGTTTTTGGTGCTATTTGACAGGCTGGCTCTAAAATGTGTATCAAATTGAGAAGGGATAACAATAGCTGAGATCTTCACTAAAGAAGAATAAGGGAGGGGGATTTGCTCCAAAAGACCTCAAGAATCACCATGCTGCTTGACTAATGAAATCTTAGACCAAGAGAACAGAAACAGCTACATGTGCATGGACAGTGCTGATCAGTGGGAGGAAATAGGCCTGTGGATAAATAGTGCTAGAGTAACTAAGCATCTGGTGGGGGGAGGGGAATGGAATTGAACCAGTATTTCATCAATTCCCGATGGATTAGAGACAGCTGTGGAAGGGAAAACTTAAGACCTTTTAGAAGACAATAGAAGTGACTATCTTCATGTCCTTTTGGTAAGGGATATCTTTTTTTTAATTTAATTTAATTTAATTTTTTTAATATGAAATTTATGGTCAAATTGGTTTCCATACAACACCCAGTGCTCATCCCAACAGGTGCCCTCTTCAATACCCATCACCCACCCTTCCCTCCCTCCCACCCCCATCAGCCCTCAGTTTGTTCTCAGTTTTTAAGAGTCTCTTATGGTTTGGCTCCCTCCCTCTCTAACCTTTTTTTTTTCCTTCCCCTCCCCCATGGTCTTCTGTTAAGTTTCTCAGGATCCACACAAGAGTGAAAACATGGTATCTTTCTCTGTATGACTTATTTCATTTAGCATCACACTCTCCAGTTCCATCCACGTTGCTACAAAGGGCCGTATTTCGTTCTTTCTCATTGCCAAGTAGTATTCCATTGTGTATATAAACCACAATTTCTTTATCCATTCACCAGTTGATGGACATTTAGGCTCTTTCCATAATTTGGCTATTGTTGAAAGTGTTGCTATAAACATTGGGGTACAAGTGCCCCTATGCATCCGCACTCCTATATGCATATCTTAATAAGATATATAAGATATATATAAGATATCTTATATATATCTTATATCTTACATATATCTTATAAATATCCTATATCTTATATGGCTATCTTAATAAGACATAAGGCTCAAGCTATAAGAGAGAATACTAATACAAGCAATCACATTAAATTTAATGTTTATCGAAAAAGACCATAAAAAAGTGAAGTTATTAAATCATAAACTGGGATGTACATGTGTCATATACACACCTTATATATACTCTATATATCACACAGATCTTGTTACAGTCAAGTCAGTGAGAAAACGATAAACTTCCAGTAGAAAACTGGGCAAAAACCACGTTCGGGAACTTCCCAAAAGAGAGAACGGCCATAAAGAAGCTAAACCTCAGTGATCAGAGAAACGCAAATTAAAATACGAGCTGCTACCCAACAGTCATCGGCTTCACAAGAGCTATAAGATCCAACCAACCACCCAACATGACGACACAGCTTCTGAAGTGACAGTAGCACAAGCTGGATGCTGTCACTCGGGAAAGCAGGATGACATCACCTTGTAAAGCTGAACATACGCAGGCCCTGTGACCCGCCATCCCACCTTCGGGCTCTCACCCTGAACGCACCTGCGACGACCCACCAGGTTACACAGCCGTGAACGTTCACGGACAGGGTCACCCGCGGCAGCCTGGACCTACTGTCCCGTTTCACACATGGCACTTACGTACGGCGGGGCAAATGCCATCGCACACACGTATGGATGGCTAAAGCAGCGATGCGTGAAAAGGCTTGTGGCCAAAGAGCACTCGAAGGGTGTTTCCCTTTATAGAAAGTTTGGAAACAGCCCTACGTTATCCAGAGATACAAACGTGACAAAATTCCAAGGAAAAAGCGAGAGAATCACAAACACGAAGGCAGGCGAGCCCATACTAGTGAGTGGAGAGGGGCAGTGGATGGGGTCAGGGAACGGTGCTTGGGGGACCCCAGAGGTACTGGTGATACTCCTTAAGCTGGAGAGTGGGTACATGGGGGTTTGTTCTTTATACTTTGCATTTTGTAAGGATGCTTCTGGTATCTAAGAAACGATCAATCAATTAATTAATCATCATTACAGCGGAGTAACTGTAAAACAATATCGATAACAAAGTAACAATAGCCACAGCGGTAACAACAGGAGTCGAAAGACCGGGGGCATCGAGTCTGCTCAATGCCAGAAGCAGCTCCAACCAGGAAGGGGGCCACCCAATTGATGGACAGCTCCGTTCCGAGCCCACCTGCCAGCCGGTCCTCTGCTGGGCCGCTTCTGAAAACCACGCTCACAGTTTGCCCAGCGGGGACGTAGGGCCTTGGAAAAGAGGCCACAGGAGTACAGGATGCGGGGTGCGGCCCGGGTGTGGGGGCTGCAGGGCCATGTGGGAGGGGAGCCCGGACAGAAGTCAAGGCCCCCGTGTGGCCCCTGCAGTCACAGCCCTCCTTTTGGTGACATTTCCACCCAGGCCGAGTCCATCAGAAGCTCCCAGAGCCCAACCCCGGGGTAGGGCGCTGAGGGCGGGTCGGCTCTAAATGCTGGGTCATCGCGGCCAGGGCTCCAGAAGGAGCCTCCTGTGGCTGGTGCCACCTGGGTGCCTGGAGCCAGCCTGACTTCTGCCCTTTTTCAGGTTCTGTTGCCCGTTTCTTTCTGTCCCATAAATGACCTTCTCTAACTACCCTGAAAAATGCTGTGTTTTTGCTGAAGGCAGTCAAACCCATTCCTTATCCATATCCGCTGCTTATGACCAAGGAACTTGTACTCGCACAGAACACACATTAAGTGCATTTTGTTTGCTTCCTCATCTGCCCTTCGAATCCCCCCCACAGGAGCTCCACTGTTGTTTTCTGGGTACCTCCTGTCACTCGAACTCGCCACTGTCAGGCCAGCTTATTCCACCTGCCCACAGCTCAGTCCAGAACGCTCTCCCTTGCTTTCAAATGGCACATCCTCGGGGCACCTGGGTGGATCAGTCAGTTGAGCATCCCACTTCAGCTCAGGTCACGATCTCACCGCCCATGGGTTCGAGCCCCGCGTCGGGCTCCGTGCTGACAGCTCGGAGCCTGGAGCTTGCTTCGGATTCTGTGTCTCCCTCTCTCTCTGCCCCTCTCCCACTCACGCTCTCTCTCTCTCAAAAATGAACATTAAAAAAAGTTTTTAAATGGCACACCCTCACGGTAACCTACATCCACTGGAACCACGTGTATAACTGGGAACTAAGCAAAAACAATCCCCATTGTCTTCTGCAAGGCGACACTCGGGTTTTGAAAAACTGATAGGAAGTGAGAAGCGTTGGCCTCAAAGACATCAGCCCTGACTCCGTAGTTCGCTAGTTGTGTGACTTGGCCAAGCTGCTTCAGCTTGATCAGTTTGAAGTCAAAGGCAGGGAAAGTGATATCAAGTCAAGGGGAGGCACCAGATCATCCAAATTCTTTCCATGACTCGCTGACCGTGTTCTCTGGAGTGACTCAGGCTCAGCCACCATTCCAAGTGTTTCTCGGTCTCGAGGAGACTTCTGTATTTTGGGATGAGGAAGATTCACTCCGATCCACTCCTGCCTGGAAATTCAATATCACAGGAGTGGCCCATCGAAGGGATGCGGCGGAACCCCTCCCCAGAGAGAGAGACCTCAGTGGTCACCTAAGGACCGTGCTTCCAACAAATATGCCCAGAGCACCCGTGCTGATCCAAGCTCCGGACTAAGCCACAGGCAAACGCCGAGAGACCAAGGCCTTTGGCGTTCAAGGACCTCATGACCCAGGGAGGGGAAAAGACCAGCAGATCACGGTGGCGATGTGAGCGCCAGGCACGGGGCGGCACGAAGAATGCAGCAGCCTCAACCTGCCTGGGAGGGCACATCGGGAACTGTCCCTGAAAGATGGGCAGCGTTGAAGCGGACGTGTGCAAGTCTAGTGGGACCAGCTCGGCGACGGCAGAAGAGGGGCGTGCAGTCAGCGGACCAGCAGGTGCAAAGGAAAAGCAGGAGGGTGGGAGGCTGCAGCCTGTCGGGGTGATGAAGCATCCTGGCGAGCGAGGGAAGAGCCGAGGTTGCAGGCGGAAAAGAGGCCAGAACAGCAGCTCTTGCAAACCACGCAAAAGAATTTTGGAATTAGGGGCACCTGGGTGGCTCAGTCGGTTAAGCGTCCGACTTCGGCTCAGGTCATGACCTCACGGTCCGTGAGTTCAGGCCCCGCGTCGGGCTCTGTGCTGACAGCTCAGAGCCTGCAGCCTGCTTTGGATTCTGTGTCTCCCTCTGTCTCTGCCCCTCCCCTGTTCATGCTCTGTCTCTGCCTCAAAAATAAATAAATATTAAAAAAGCTAAAAACAAAAAAAAGAATTTCGGAATTCAATAGGTGCAACACACCCGACTCGGATTTACTTTCTCGACGGTACATGTAGGCATGTATACTCTTTGGTATGCCTGAGATACCTCCTCATAAATTTAAAAAACCCATTTGGCTCCTATAATCAGGCAGGCTGCATTAAGCGGAAGCTGGTGACCTGCTCTCTAGGTCAGACGGAACGTTCTAGATGGAACGTTTCCATCGGATGGCTCCTGGCTCTGCCACCATTTGAGGCCTTGCTCTTTGCCTCTTCGGGCCTCGGGAAATTCACTGGGAGCCTCTCTCCAAGGGACAGGACCCCCGCACCCAGCTGAGGTCCTCGGCAGGGGCTGGGCGTGTCTCTAGAAGATGAACCCCTCTGCATATGCCCGCGCCCAGCCCGGGTGGCCACAGAATGGCCTGGGTGCCACGGATGGCCACTCAATGGAGTGGCAGACAGGACAGCCCCAGGGACCGGAATTTACTCCAAGTCCCCAAGAGTCACTGAAGAGAAGGAACATTTGCAAAGCGTTTAATCTGCTCAACAAAAGTTCACGATTCTTCTTACAAACAAGTAGAGCACTGTCCCTCCTTAACTGCCAAAGGGTTGCCGGATCTGCCTTTGCACACGAGGCCCACCTCTGTCATGCTGTGGCTCGTAACTGCTCCTCTGGCTACACACGGCCATAACAATCATAGCTGCTAATTAGTCAGCACGACGTATGGGCCAAGCCCTGTACCATTCAGCCGGCCAGCCGCTCAACACAGGTTTATCCGGCACCTGCTATACTCTGGGTCCTTTTCTAGAATAATGGGATACAGACAAACGGAAGTGTTATTCCTATTTTAGAGATACGGAATTGAGATTCAAAATAATTACTCAACACCTACAAGACGCCAGGCACCGTTGCAGGCAGGAGGGAGACAGCAGTGAGTAAAACAAAGAACTCCTCAAACAATGGAGTCGGGATTGAACCCAGCGGCCAATTCTGCTACCCAAAGCTGCCCATCTCCTGCCCTGCCCCCGGTGCACCCCCCACGTGGAGCTCCTGCCACAGTGCTGCCTTTGCTCACGCTCCCTTCTTGGCTTGGACAACTGCCGCCTGTCCTTCCAGGCTCAGCTCGGTTGACAGTATCTCCAGGGACCCCCTCTTGATGTCGGGAGGCCCGCTGTAGACCCCATCTGAGCATCTCCTGCCTGAGTCCGTAACTATCCCTTTATCTTCAGTCTCCCCCACTGACCTGTGATGCGAGTTCTTCAGGAGGGACAGGCCTGGGTCCCATTCATCTCCCTGCCCCTGCCCCCGCCCCCGCGCCTGGAGTTCAGATGGTGCTCAGTGTACCGAGTGAAAGGAAAGATGGACCTCAAGCGAGCCTGGGGAGGCCCAGCTTCCAGGTCAAGGGAGGGCAAGGCATGGGAGGCAGCTGAATGGATGCCAGGGATGGCCCAGCCCAGCCGGCTAGAACTTACTAGAGAGAGACAGGCAGTGAGAAGAACCTACGGTCAAGAGGACCTGACTCTCCAAGCAGGGGGTCCACCAGGGTAGGCAGGCTGGGCTAGTGAGTGTGTGTGTGGGTGGGGTGGTTGGGGACACCTGGTGGGGAGCCCAAGGGGTCCTCTGCTCTGGGACCAGGTCAGAGAGACCCCTCCTGCCCCAGCAGCTCCTGGCCTCTTCCTTCTCTTGAGTGCAAGTGCCACGCTCAGAGCCTTGGACAGAGTGGGACCTGCCTTCCCTTCTCCTCCCTCTCGGGAGAAAGAGCCTGGGTAAATCTCCCTGGGCTCAGGTTGGTCATGTGACCAGGGAGCGCAGGGACCCAGATGATAAGGTACAAGGGCCTTCGGTGGACTTCTTTCTTCCCTAACTAACCTACAGTGGCGGTGACCCTGGGAAGTCTCTGGGCCCAGCCCTAGGAGACTGGCCGCTTGCACCTCCCGTCTCTCGGAGCACACCGCTCCAGGGGGGAGCCAGTCACCAGGTCAGAAGTCCAGTGACCCCGGGACTGTCTGCTACGAAGAAGCCCGAGCGAGCCACCTGGAGAGGAGCGTGGAGACAGAGGCCAGCCGGCCACCAGATGTCCCAGCGGGGGGTCCTAGCTCCAGCACAGGATGGCCCCACGTCAGAGCTGCCCAGCTGAGCCCACCCACCCACAGAACCGCGACAGATAATAACGACTTTTGTCTCAAACCACTAAGTTGTAGATCGGTCTGTTACATACCAATAGGTAACAGGACCCTGGCTGAAAGAGGCTGGTGTTCGAGAGCCTGAAGGAAAGGTTTTTCTTCTTCAAGCAGAAGCAAGCGCTCCCGGCAAGATCTGATAAACAGGCAGCCAGAGCCTTCTGCGGAACAGCAAAGATCATGAACATTCTCATTTGTAAAGTGAGAGTCATGGTTCCCTGGGGAATCAGATGAGCCCCGTGTCAGCCGGACAATGGACCGAGCTGGCTATGTCTGGGATTAGGTCCCTGCGTGTCACTGTCTGTGTGTATGGGGACTAGGGGACGGGGGGAGGGCCAGTCACCTCAGTTACAAGTCTTTTGCAGATCCCAGGAATCAAGCAAAGTCTCTGCATTTCAGGTCTGGTTGTCCCTCACACGGACAGCCCTGCTCGGCTACATACACGCCTCCCTTCCTGCTGGCCGAGCAACCCGGATGCTGGGAAGCCAGTTCGAGGAGCCTCTGGGCTACTGGGCACTTCCTGGGGGTCAGGCAGTGATCTGAGCACTTCAAATCCACTAGCAACTTTAATCCTCACAACAAATGAGGTGGGGGTGGTGCGGTCGGTCTTCACATTTATAAATGAGCAAAGCGGGGCCAGCAAGGTGGACAGACTTGCCCTGGCCGGTCCCCCAGCCGGCAGGTGGAAGGGAGCTGGGATTCGAACCCACGCCTCGGACGGGGCCCACGCTCCCAGGGGCCCTGCTCTATGGTTTCCTGGCAGGCGGCCACAAACCTTCCTCCTTTCATCCCTGAACCTATCTCCTTGCCTGCAAAATGGGGTAACACTTAGCTAATAACTGCAGTGTCGGCGAAATGAGAGACTCATGGCGCCCGATGCACGTTTCTCCCTGTCTCTCCGTCAGCGCGCTTTATGGCTCAATGAGGCACATAAAGGGTATTTACTAAGAAAATGTACGTTCCCTTTTGTTTTCTCTTTCTTCCAAAGTCCCACAAGGGAAAGGAGAATTCTTTTTCAAGAAATCTCACTTGAAGATTTTGATCAGATCAGAAAGAGAAGCTGAACGAGTATGAGGGAAGGTGGGACCTCTCTGAGCAATACGGGGGTATCAGGTTTTTTTAAAAAATGTTTATTTTTGAAACAGAGAGAGAGCGTGAGGTAAGGGCAGAGAGAGAGAGAGAGGAAGACAGAGAATCCCAAACAGGCTCCACGCTGTCAGCACGGAGCCCGCCGTGGAGCTCGATCCCACGAACCGTGAGATCAGGACCCGAGCCGAAATCAAGAGTTGGACGCCCCAGGGAGGCATCGGTTTTTATTCCTTCCCCCCAAGGTCCATGGTGAGAGGTCCAACTGGAAATATGGAAAGGATGTGGCCAGGAAGTCCTTCTAAGGAGCCCATCCCATGATTCCCCAGTGCCTGTGAGTCCCCACGTCTAAACACCACTGGGGAGACCCCAGGGTTTCCTAATAGCTCCTGTAACTGAGATTTCTTAGCAATTCCCATTTTGCTGAGCAAATGACTCAGCCCGCGAGCTGTGGCTCAATAGTGTGTATTTCATGAATATTTTTCTTTGGAGGGCTGTACCCATCAACATCTCACTTACTCAGGAACATCTGCATTTTAATGTGATTTTTTCGACACAACCAGACAGCTGGGTGGGTTTTACCCACTCCTGAGGTACAAAAATCTCATCTCTGCAGATGGATCTCTCCAAGTGTGTTTGTGTCCAGACTGGAAATCGCATCCATCTGAATGATAGCATTTTTTGCAGAAACTGCTACTGACACACCGAGGAAAGTCAGGGTTACAATTTTGATCCAATACTTGTCCAAAACGAACTGGGGGAAAAAAGAGCTTAAATGGATTTTGCTACAAAGTGTCATCACTGAAAAAATTTACATGCTGTGGCTCCTGCCTGCCTCTCCAAATTCCTCCTCCTCCTTTTTCTCTCAGTCATTCCTGCACCAACTAGACCAGCACCCTCTATTTTTTTTTTTTTTTGAAAATATCACCCCAGGGCCTTTGCACTTGCTATCTCCTCTATCGGAATTCACGTTGCTCTAACTTCTGTGCTCACTTGCTCTCTCACGGTGTCCAGGCTTGGCTCAGACCTCCCGTCGTCAGGAAAGCCTTGCTGGCCACCTTGTGGATAAAGGCCTGACACTTCTCACTCACCATGCACATGCCCTACTTGATTCGCATCAAAGGGCTGATCACAGCCTGACCACTCCTCGCCACGTTGAAGATAAGCTACGCGATAGCAATCATGTCCTCCGAGGGAGCCCCCACGCCAAGAACAAAGCACCAAGAGTACTGCAGAGACAGTCAGTTGTTTCCAAATGAATGCGCTAAGTGCCCATTTTCCAGAAGAGGAAGTTGTGACTCACTGGGGGCATGTGATCTGTTCACAATGGCATGGCCAGGAGCCAGGGGCGTCAACCCTTGGTTTGCCACGCGCTCAAATCTGCTGGACGAACTCCTACATTGTACACTCTCATAACGTACTTTTTCTGACTCGATCCAAGCACACGGGCTCGATCCCACGAACCATCTACATGAGGCCTGATGCCCAGCAGATACTCAGAAAATGCTCGCGGAAGGAGGTCTCGATGCGTGAGCAGAACCCCTCGCCCCTGCTCCTCCCGTCCGGCCACTCACGGAACCCTCAACCCTTTGTGTAGCAGTCTTGCTGCGTGACCGCCCACCTTTCTGCTGGAGCCCCTCGGGGCTGCCCGAATCCTCGACTGCCTCCTGTAAGCAGGCTCTTGTCGGCGCCCACAGTGGGGAAGTTCTCAGCCCAGCCAGACGACGCCACTGGGTCATTTGGCTGATCGCCTCCTCCCATCTCCATCCAGCATTATTGTAGAAAACAAAAGAGAATCAATAAATGATCACTGAAATAAAAAAGAAAGTCAAAAATACGCTCTTCAAAGACAGGTGAGGAAGGCGAAGGGAAAGAAAGAAAAAAGAGAAAGAAAGAAAGAAAGAAAGAAAGAAAGAAAGAAAGAAAGAAAGAAAGGGAGAGAAAGAGAGAAAGAAAGGGAGAGAAAGAAAGGAAGAAAGGGAAAGAAAGAAAGAAAGAAAGAGAAAGGAAGAAAGGGAGAGAAAGAAAGAAAGAAAGAAAGGGAGAGAAAGAAAGAAAGAAAGAAAGAAAGAAAGGGAGAAAGGGAGAGAAAGGAAGAAAGGGAAAGAAAGAAAGAAAGAAAGAAAGAAAGAAAGAAAGAAAGAAAGAGAAAGAAAGAAAGGAAGAAAGGGAGAGAAAGAAAGAGAGAAAGGGAGAGAAAGAAAGAAAGAAAGAGAAAAAGGAAGGAAGGAAAGAAGGAAGGAAGGAAGAAGGAATCACAAAGCACTTGCAAAGCACATGCCTTCATTCTTATCTCACCTAAACAAGCCCTATTTTCCTTCCATGAGCCTCTGTCTGCCTATCCGTGAAATGGGGATTTGGGCCAGGCGGGCTGACCCCTTACAAGCACATGCTGCTTCCCTCCCTTTTGCTACCGTTTGTTAATGTCAACAGCACTCGGAAATGCAGCAAACGACTCGCTAGGATCCTCAGCCACCTCGTGGTATGTGGTAACGGCCCACATGGATTAAGCGCTTACTGTGTCCTCGGCACCTGCCACCTGCCCCGGCTGGCTCATTTACTCCCCGGCACAGCCCCGTGCACGAGGCAGGGACGGTGCCCTGCAGCAGACAAGCCACCCAGGCTTCCTCGTGGCAAATCCCCTGCTGTCCCGGGCTCCCACCCACCGGGGCCGTGCCCTGCCCCCTCGCCGGCTCCACCAAGAAACCCGAACTCCTGCTGGGCGCAGAGACTAAGACCCAGCTGAGAGCAGAAACTAGGTCTTAACCGCCTCTGCGTCCCCCACACCCCTGGCCCCGTGCAGCTCTGTGCTTACGGGAAGATTCCATGCACATTAGCTGGGTAGACGAGAAAAAACACAGGATGAAGACCAACTCCTGGTGAGTGCCTCCGTCTCAGCTCCTGCGTGAGATCTGAGGGGCTCCCCGAAGCTGGGGGACTGTTGTGAGTGACTCTGCCGTCGCTGAGTCGGAAAGTTCAAAGGAGAAAGTCTGCAGTAGCGGAAGGTGAGGGGAGATGACCCGGAGTACCGACGGTTAATGTTTAGCCCACGTTTTCGGTTTTACACCTGTCTGGAGTCACACACCTGCTGGAATCCTGTATGCAGGTGGAAGTCTGCGCCCCAGGACCCAGGGGTCCCTCTTGGGTGTCCCTCCATAGGCAGCCAGTGAGCATCCTGGGCTCCTCACATAACATCCCCGATTGGAGGCTCTCCTGTCCTGTAAGGGACAAGCCCATGTCTTCACTGGGGGCTGTGGAGAGCCCTTGGCAAAGGACCCCGGGCAGGGGGGAAGCAGCCATCTCAGGATGGGGCTGCAGGCCCCCTGACGACCCCAGAAGCACAAGGAACCCCGGCAAATCTCGCACTAGGGCAGCGGACAGAGATGGGAGGGAAATGTGAAGCCGGTCGCAATGGAAAAAGAGAGACCCAAAAGGGGTCTGCACCAGCATGGGGCGTGGACAAAGCACCAGGAGGGATGCCCTAAATTTGCTGCCTGTTTCTCCAAACCCTAAAATCAGGCTATGCAGTCTGAGAAGCACAAGTCAGAAGCAGCAGAAACCTCCAAGATGTACGGTTGCCGGAGGAAGGGCATTTAGGCATGAAAGGACCCAGGCCGCCCCCCCCCCCCCCCCCCCCCGCCGGGGGCTCAGTGTATTGGCGAGAGGTGTTAGCCAGGTTTGAAAAGAAAGTATCCTCACGCTGCTGAGAAGCAGAACAGCCAGGAGAAAGAAGGCAGGTCAGAAATCCAAAGGTTGGGGTTCACCAGCTGTGTCATTTGTACTGTGTGACCCTGGCCAACGATTCAGTCCTTCTGAGTCTGATTGCTTACTGGCCAAGGAAGAAACCCAAAAGCCGCTAAATTTACCTCAACTCTGGATGAGCAGGCACACGAGGAAACGAGCAACACGGAGAAAAAGATCAAGATAAACACAACAACTGACCTTAGAGAGGAGGGAAATAATTCATGAATGAAAGCAAACAAACAAAAACGCTAATATTTCACTACTCAGTACGTTAACAACTATAAAACAAAGCGAGATTCTAAGAAAAGGAGCAATCGGAGAATAAGCAAAAAGCTCTTAGAAATTAAAAATACTCGTGCTTTAGAGGCGCCTGGGTGGCTCAGTTGGCTGAGCATCGACTTGGGCTCAGGTCATGGTCTCACGGTTCATGGGTTCCAGCCCCGTGTCGGGCTCTGTGCTGACAGCTCAGAGCCTGGAACCTGCTTCCGATTCTGTGTCTCCCTCTCTCTCTGCTCCTCCCCCACTCATGCTCTGTCTCTCTCTCAAAAATAAACAAACACTAAAATTAAAAAAAAATACTCTTGCTTTAGAAATGTTTCTTTAAAAGTAAACGAACCGGGGCTCCCGGGTGGCTCAGCTGGTTAAGCGTCCGACCTCGGCTCGAGGTCCTGATCTCGCGGTTTGTGAGCTCATGCCCCACATCGGGCTCTTGCTGTCAGCACGGAGCCTGCTTCAGATCCTCTGCCCGCCTCTCTCTCTGCCCCTTCCCCACTTGCACGTGCACTCTCTCAAAATAAATAAACTTAAAAAAAAAGTAAACAAACAAAAAAGATGGACTGGAAAATGAAGTCAAGAAAATCTAGATAAGTAGTACAATAGCAGTGAAATGAGAAAACAGGAGAAAAATGCAGAAGTAAATAGGCCCATTCTGGAAGGTAGAAGAACCAACAAATAAGGGGTTCAGAAATGCAGAATGGGAAAAAAATGGAGATATAAAAAAAAGTCAAATACATTAGGATCTCCCAGAGTTCAAGGTCTCATCTTCAGATTATACTAAGTATCTGGAAGAAGGGATGGGGCCTCCCCCCTCAGTATCTTCATGTAATATATGAATGCCAAGGATAAAGAATAATTACTAAAATCCGCCAGAAAAGAAAAACAGAAAATAGAAAAGCTACAAAGGACCTAGAATCAGACTTCTCATCAGCAACATGGAAAGCCCCGAAGTCTTCAAAATTCTGAAGGAGAATGATTTTGAACCTGGAAATCTACCTTCAGCGTGAATATAAAATACAGACATTTTCTGACGGTTTACTAGGCACGTAGCTTTTCTCTTAGGAAGCTCCAACCGAGGAAAACAATGAAGGATGAGCCCAGGATGACCTCTACGGAGCAGGCGTGCAGAGGAAGTACAGGAACAGAGAGGGTCTTGAGAGGACAACACACACACACACGGGGAGCTCAACAGACCAGGTGGTATGAAAAAAGGGAGAATATGATAAAGATAGATAAAGCAAGAAGAAAAAAAGGAGGGCAATTAAAAATCCCAGGAAACACACACACACACACACACACACACACACCCACACGGGGAGCTCAACAGACCAGGTGGTATGAATAAAGGGAGAATATGATAAAGATAAATAAAGCAAGAAGAAAAAAAGAAAGGCAATTAAAAATCCCAGGAAACACACACACACACACACACACACACACACACACGGGGAGCTCAACAGACCAGGTGGTATGAATAAAGGGAGAGTATGATAAAGATAAATAAAGCAAGAAGAAAAAAAGAAAGGCAATTAAAAATCCCAGGAAACACACACACACACACACACACACACACACACACCCCACACACGGGGAGCTCAACAGACCAGGTGGTATGAATAAAGGGAGAATATGATAAAGATAAATAAAGCAAGAAGAAAAAAAGAAAGGCAATTAAAAATCCCAGGAAACACACACACACACACACACACACACACCCCACACACGGGGAGCTCAACAGACCAGGTGGTATGAATAAAGGGAGAATATGATAAGATAAATAAAGCAAGAAGAAAAAAAGAAAGGCAATTAAAAATTCCAGGAAACACACACACAATCCTGAATAATCCAAACACCAATGAAACTAACAAATGGCATGATTTTAAGCAAAGAATGGAATGCAAGCAAACAGAATGCATTTGACTCAGTTACATGACATTCTGCCTTGAGCGATCCAGGGGTTGTTAAACTGATCTCTGGAGAAGGAAATGTAATCCCAACACACGGTTTAACACAGCATTAGACACTCCTGATACAGCAGTCACTTTACCAACATCACCTAGCAGTTTTGATTCCTAGAGTCAAGCTCTGGACAAAGCAAATGGTAGAGAGTCCAGGACAGGATGTAAATATAACCAAGTCTGATGCAGTGTCAACCCTAATGCAGAAGGTGCACAATGCCGAAGGCAAGAGGAAAGGGAAAAACCCTAGGGCACTAATCACCTCTTCTTACAACATGAGGTGACAGAGTACCCCGAAAGGGTGATGGAGAAAGACACTGATTTCAAGATTAAAAAGCAACGGATGGAAGCACTTCAGTAAAAACAAGAACGGGCAGGGGCACCTGGGTGGCTCCGTTGGTTAAGTGTCCGACTCTTGGTTTCTGCTCAGGTCATGATCTCACGGTTTGTGAGTTCAAGTCCCACATCGGGCTCTGCGCTGGCAGCATGGAACCTGCTTGGCATTCTCTCTCTCTCTCTCTCTCTCTCTCTGCCTCTCCCTCACTCATACCGTCTCCGCCTCTCTCAAAAATAAATGAACTTAAAAAAAAAGAATGGGCAAAGGAGGAGTCAAATCTTCCTTTTTCGCTTTAGAACATCCACAGTTACAGTGTGTAGGTGACAAATTCACTGCCTGGATATGAATCCTGGCTCATGCAGAAAGTGGAAGAGGGTTGCACTAAGGATTAAATGCATTCATATGAGTAATATCCACGGGGCAGTGCCTGGCACAAAGTAAGCACTCAAAATATATCACGTATTTTATTACGCCTACCCCTGCCTTACAATGTGCAAACACTGATCGGAGAAGAACTTTAAATGTTGCATAAAAAGATATGCCACACAGAGCGATTTAAAGAAATGTATGTAAAAGTGAACTTGAATCAGGACATACAGTATGACGACTATTTTAGAGACTGCTAAGCAGGGTACAGCATATGGGAGGGGAGCTTTGGTGAGGGAGGCTTCCCAGAGAGAGCCTGGAAAGAGATTCTGCTCTCTGCACTAGCCAAGTGTTTGCAAACTGTAGAGGTCTCTACCGCTGCCTTATACGGACACGGCCGAGTATTATTGTTATTATTATTTTTGGTTTTGCAAACGGAAAACATGTCTGGATACACCTTTTGGGGACGCTGGGCACTTTTTAAAAAGTACTTGCCAGCAAATTCAGACTGCTTCTCTGTTGCTTACATTATTGTGCAGGGGAAAGCAAATGCTTGCAGAGGCTCTATGTCTCCGTGAAGGAGAGGAACGACTGAGGCTCAGAATGGAGGCCGGAGGGCGCGGTGCAGCTCCTGGCTTGACTCTGGACTCCCCCAGGCCTTTCCCAGAAGTCCCAGCTTTATTCTGAGCCAAACAGGGGAGGAGGTACCTCGTCCCAGGAGATGGGGCTGGAAGGAACCTTGGGCCCAGAGTAAGGCCTGCGTACTTCCCCAGTTAGCTGGACCAGCCCAACGCCTATTTCTGGACCTCTGCCTTAGTTTCCCCACAAAGCCCAAACCGGGCCCTGACACTGTACCTGGCTCATCCAGTGCCCTCCCTCCATGAGACCAGTCTCCGACCCCCGTTTCTCCCACCGTTGGCCACAGAACTGTTCGGGTTGGCGAGGGCAGCAGAGGCTGGGTGTGCTCCCCAAAGCCCACAGGTGTGGAGCCACAGAAAAGACGGTTCAAGGCCAGCTCTGCCACTTGCTGGCCATGTGACCTTGGGAACATTTCTTAACCCCACTGACCTGTGGCCTTCTCAACAATTCATTGATTTATGTAACGAATACTTTACTAAACACCTGTCCGGGGCCAGGTACCGGGCTAGATGCACGAAGCTCGTGGCCGGCTTGCAAGGAACTCAGCAAGGACAAGGCCACTTTGCGTGGCTGCTTCCGGAAGCGAGAAATCTGCAGGAGAGCTGCCCAGAGGGACAACCCGTGGTGGGCGGGGCCGAGGGCAGGGAGAACGGGAGGCTGAGTTAAGATGTGAACGAGGAGCAGAAGCAGAGAAGTGGTCCAGAGGAGCAAACAGCAGGTACGAGGTTTGGGGCACAGAGTGGTGTCACTGAGGTCAGATCAGAGGCTCGGTTGAGCCCCTGATGGGACCTCGTAAGGATTCTAAATCATTGGTGAATGCAGACGATAATTCCTCCTTTGTAAAAATGTGAGGTTTAGGGAACCATGACCGGGGGGGTGGGGGGGGGGGCGGGTCACTGGGCCCCGGGACCTCGCACGATTATGTACTGGGAGCCACCCTGTAGGTCACACGGACTGGCTGACTTGACCACCCCGCTGCCTGGATTTTGGCTCGCTTCATCCTACAACAGCCCTCCACCCAGACCCCTACACACACGCGTGTGCACACGCACCGAATGCAGGCACACGCTCGCACTTGGCTGGAACCGAGCTCTCTGAACGCTCCGCCTGACTGGGGTCCCAGCCCGTCTCCCACCAAAGCAAACCCGCATGCAAATCTGTCTTTCTCGCCCCGGGCTCAGCATCCCGCCTCTGTGCCTCTCTTCCAGGTGAAGACACAGAGCCCTTGCTCCCGCCCGGACTATCCTCCTGCAGGGGGCTGACTGCTACTTCCTCCTGGAGACACAGCTCAGAGGTCCCCTCCTCCAGGAAGCCTCCTCTGACCCGCGCCTGCTTTCAGGGCTGGTTCTGCGCTCCCCGCACGTACCTGGCTGGCTGCCAGCATTTGCCAGGAATCTCTAGAGACTCTGCTGTCTGACCTGACTCCCAGAGAGGGGACAGCGTTCCTGATCCACGTCGCAGCTCGGCACGGCTGCACGTGGTTGGGCAGTCCGCCTAAAGGGGACGCCACACGGCACCCCACACCGCCCCGAATGAGGATGCCTGGGCGCCTGGGTCCTCTGGCCGTCCTCCGCCTTAACTACACCTGCGCCCTGGCTGCACCTCATGCCAGGGCCACCCGAGGCTCCCTGAGGGGCCGGCAGCTCCTCTCTGAAGAGGTCCTGAAGCTGACAACGGTGCAGAGAGAAGCAAGTCAATCGTGAGAGGCTTGTTCTTTCCGGCATGGCTTTAAGGATTTTTTTTTTTTAATGTAAAAACTGAATAATCCATAGACCCACAGCTCAGCATCTGCAGAAGGTCACTGGCTTGATTCCAAATCTCCTCTCGAGGCCGACTGAAAACGGTTTACACCAAGGTTAAAAAAAAAAAAAAATGTCTCCGTGATCACGACTGCTGCCCATGGCCTGCACACCCGGTCCCCGTCTGCCTCGCACCCGTCCCTCGCGGGGCTGGAACACTGCTCTCCCTCCCCTGCTCTCCTGCTGCCCTGGGTTGAGACGGGTGGTGGGAGGAGGGGGGCAAGCACATGGGGCTCCAAACAGGGCACGACTTTGTCTAATGTGTCTAATTCGTTTAGAGGTCCCCAACCCCTTGTTCAGATGCGGCTTGTTAACAGGAACTGTGCACGGGAGACGATGACAAAATGGCACCGGGTTCTCCAAGAGGAGGCCCATTTCCCTCAAACACCCTCGACATATGGCAAAATCAGCTTCCTACTTGGGATCAAGAGTGGCGAGGGCATCTGTGTGCAAGGTGCAGCGTTAGACCCACCACAGGCACCATGTGCATAAGGCCGCGCCTTGCGCCGTCTTCCAACGATGAGCCAGGCCCAGCAAGGAGGCACATGGGCCCAGTGGTGCAACCGACGGGCCAGCCCTGAGCAGTGTCAGTGGGGAGCTTTTAAAAGTACCGGTGCTCAGGCTCCATCTCAGACCAGCTGAACCATAATGCAAAGCGAGGGGGCCCAGGCCTCAGCATTTTCCAGACGCTCCCAGAATTCCGGTGCTCAAGCGCGATGCCTCAGGCAACGAGAGGGTCTTCTCATCGTCTTAACTGCACCCCTGCTCTGCATCTCTGGGGCAGCTGGGGGCGTCCTGTTGGTCTTTCAGAAGCAGTCCCCCCCCCCGCCCCGCCCCGGCCCGACCTTCAGGGAGCATTCATGCAGCTTGGGACATCAGGGTCCCACACGGAAGAGGGCAGATTTGTGTCCTCAAAGATTTGTGTAGGGAGTTTGTGCAGGACGGCCCCTTCTCTGCAGGCTCTGAGCCACTCCAGATTCTTCTTGGCAACAAAACTTTCCTGAAAGGGCCAGGCAGTTGATATTTTCAGATCTGCTGGAGCCGTGCCCACCCACGGTGCCCCAGAACCCCATCTGCCAAGACCCTGAATCCCCATCCTCCGAACCTAACCTTGCAAGGGTGGCTTCTGTGCTACCCGCAGGACAGACTGCCCCTGCCCAAGTGCCCAAGCTCCTGCACCGCGTCCCACCCCTTCCGCTGCCGCCCCCCCCCCCCCGGTCTCCTCCCGCCCTTGGCAGAAGACCCCCTAGCACAACTCTCAAGAGGGTGCCTGTTTCCCTCCCTCTGGGCTCCTGCGGTGAGAACATTTTCCCACAGTCACTGCAGGACTGCCACATGGTGACCAAATCCGAAAACATGGGGCAGTTGCCACGTGTCTGAAACCGTGCTGGAGGGAAGACAGAGATGGCCAGGCGTCCCTGCCCTAGAGAGGTCTACGGTCTGCGGGGGGAGAGGAACCAGACTGGCCCAAACGTCTAAGCTCTGCCCCACCTTCCCAGACTCGGCTGTCCCTTGGCCGCCCCGAGGTCGGAATGATACCTGGCAGAATAATGTGCCAGGTGCGGTCAGAAGCCCTGAGGGAGGATGCTATTATCCAGCTGGGGGTGGCCCTGCTCCCCAGAACACGCAGTGTGCCCAAGCCACCGCCTACTTGCCCCTACGTGGGCAGCATCCCAAACAGATGCCAAAGCAGCACGACCCGCCCCCATGAGCTCGAAGCCGGCAGCAGCTGACTTCACGGCCCTCTCAGCAGAGGGGCCAAAGGACCCAGGAGCCCAGTGGGGGGCATGTGCCAAGGCAGCCTGAGCAGGGGACGGGCGAGGCCCCCCCCCATGGGCTGATAGAACTAATGCTCACAGAACCTTCTGGTCGAGGGCGTGGTCCACAGGGGGCCCGCCCCGGCGCAGTCTCTCGGTGTGAATTGTGTCTCCTCAAGAGCTATGCCCAAGTCCTAACCGCTGGGACCTGTGACCTCATACAGAGATAGGATCTTTGCAGATGTAATCGAGTTAAGAAAAGGTTGTACTGGATTAGGGAGGGCCCTGCATCCAATGGGTGGTGTCTTTGCAAGAGGAAGGAAAGGGAGGTTTGTACAGAGGCAGGCACACAGACACACAGGGAGACATCTTCCCACGTGAAGGTAGGGGGGCGGTGTAGACTATAGGGGTGCAGCCACAAGCCCAGGAACGCCAAGAAATTGCTGGCAGCCTCCAGAAACCAGGAAGAGGCATGAAACAGGTTCCTTCTAGAACCTTCAGAAGGGGCCAGCACCTTGACGTCGGACTTGTGGCCCCCAGAACAGCTGGAGAGGACGTTTCTGTTGTTTCAAGCCACGGAGCTTGTGGCTCTGTGAATGCAGCCCGAGGAAGAAGCACTCGGCAAGGGGACATGACACCAGAGAGCTGAGATTGGAAAATCCCTCCCCCCTGCACACGTCCTGCGTAATGACAGGGGACGAAGTCCTCCGGGGTTAAGACCTGGCAGCAGAGAGACCCTGGTCCATTTTCCTGCCCCACCTGTGTGACCCTGGGCCCGCTCCCGAGGCAGCCTCATCTGTCATTTCGGGCCATTAAGCCCTGCCCCACTTACCCAGAGTTGCTGAACTTGACTGTGCCCGTGATAGGGCTTCAGACGGAAAACTGACCATGGGAGTCAGGGGACACTTGCGGAAGAGGACGGGAGTTAACTCTAAAAGCCAGTGTTTTCTCGGAGAAAGGAATCAACGTGAAGTCCACTCTCGAGGTCACCCCCACCCCCCACCCCCACCCACGCTGGTGGTGTCTTTGGAGCCGGGGAGGTGGTAACAGACAGGGCTCCACTCAAGCTCCACAGACGGCACAGACGTGGGACCTTCCAAACGGGAACGTGTTTTCAGAAATCAGTCGATTTGAGTGCATCTGCATTCGCCAAACATTTGCTCTCTTCAAAGTGTTTGCCAGCACAGATTTCTGATTCATAAATGTTGGTTCAATCTCCACGTTGTGATAGGGCTGCCCTTCCAAATCCCAGCCTGGATCATGTGGCTTCCTCGTAGCCCAACCCTGCTCTGCCCCGATAGGAAAGTCTGGTCTGGGCTCTCTACGCTCGCTCCGAGCTGTGTCTGTGCCTCTGTGGCTGTCCCCGGCCCGGATGCCTCTGTCCTGTTCCAGGCCTGCCTAAGCCAACACCTCTTCGGGGAAATTTCCCGAGCCCCTCCCCCTTCCCCCCCCCCCAACCTTACGGTCTCTGCACAGCTGGTGCATTCTGCCACGAGCACCCCCACATCACAGCTTGCCTTTGCTCTAAATGAGGGGACTCCACCCATCTCCCTCATCTAAAAGGACCCTTTTTGGGCGCCTGGGTGGTGCAGTCGGTTAAGCGTCCGACTTCAGCCAGGTCATGATCTCGCGGTCCGTGAGTTCGAGCCCCGCATCAGGCTCTGGGCTGATGGCTCAGAGCCTGGAGCCTGTTTCCGATTCTGTGTCTCCCTCTCTCTCTGCCCCTCCCCCATTCATGCTCTGTCTCTCTCTGTCCCAAAAATAAATAAACGTTGAAAAAAAAAAAAAAGAATAAAAGGACCTTTTTTTGAGCAGTCAACAACCTGGAATCAAATCTCACTCCTGCTCTCACTGGCTGTGCACCTTGGACTAGACAGGTGACCTCCCTGAGCCGCGTCCCGTCCGTCTTACAAGGTGCAAGCAGCCACAGTGTCCTGTAGAGACTCAGGACTGAACGTCAGGCTCGGAGCCCAGGGCTGGCACGTGTCAGCCCTTCCCGCCGCTCAAAGTGTGCTGCTGTTATGGCTAAGTCACCTCTGCAGACGCCTTAATGCCCGTGGGTCCCCAGACCACCTCAGGTCTACGACCAAAGTCTTCGCAGCACTTGGCAAAATGAAAACGCCAAGAACAATGCACGCTGATTGGCTAATGAGTTAAAATTAATCAAATGAATTGATTAAAAATAACCGATTTCGAAAATTCTAGCATGAGGCTCTTCCTATTTTTTTTTTTTTTTGAGATTTGATTTTTAAGTAATCTCCATACCCAACGTGGGGCTCGAACTCACAACCTAGAGATCGAGAGTCACGCGCTCTGCCGATTGAGCCGACCAGGCGTCGCCCTATTTTTCTTATGATTTATTGCACCGTGGTGGGAACACGGGGTGACTTCAAGTCTGACAGTCTCACGCAAATCTTCGATTAAACAAACTTCCTTGCCTCTGTCCATCAAAAGGCCGGCAAGTACGACCCCACAGTGAAGCGGTTTTGAGGTAGGGTGTTGCGACGTTGCCCCATCTTTCTCCCCCGCCTCCCCCCTCCCCTGGCACGCTCTTCCCGGGGAACCATCCCAACTGCCTCTGTGCGCAGCCGGCTCCGCAGACCTCGTGAGGCACCTGCTCAGCCACAGCTGTTTAGACGAGAGGAGCCCCCCACCCTGCACCCCATCCAGGCCGCTAGGTTCCCCTCCTGGGAATCCGGGCCCCGGCAGAAGGAGCGAGTTGGGAGGTCGGTCATACGGTTGCAGGGCTGAGGCTGCCGCTCTGGAGTGGGCGTTATTCGGCCATGTGCTCCAAGGAGCAGGAAGAGACGGCCGGGGGTGGGTGGGGGCAGGGGTGGGGGTGGGCACCGCCAGGTGGTGGGACGTGGCATTCCAGAGGGACAGGAAAGAAGGTGTCCTGGCCGCTGCTGCGGATCGTCCTGTGACCGTTTCTCCTCTGTGAAGCCAGGCTGCCCCGCTCGCTTTGGCCTCCGTGAAATGCTGATTCCTGATTACAAATCTCCCATCGCTTATCAAATGCATGTGTTGATCTGTTTTTGTGCCCTTCTAAGCTCCAGGAGGACAGAGACCCAAGAGGTCCTGTTGGCACGGAGCAGGTGCTCGATGAAGCTTCTAGATGGATGAGAGGGCGATTACAAGCTGGCCGGGGGTGTCTGATTCTTGCCACCCCACACGCGCCAGCAGCAGCCTGGGCGGGGAGGGTGCGGGAAGAAGCCTCCTCTCTCAAGCTTTCAGGGAAAAATGAAGTGAGGGGTTCCAGAGACAAGCCAGAAGCCAGACGGGGTGACAGCTCGAAAGCTTAGGGCGGGGCAGCCTCTGCTGAAGTCCCTTCTCATAAGGAGGGTCTGCCCCCAGAGAAGGGCCAGGAGAGAAAAGAGGCCCAGGGGCAGCGGGGATGCTCTGTGCCCAGTGTGGGTACCCGCCCAAGGGACACAGACAAGAACCTGGAGTTCACAGTCCAGGAGAGGTGAGTGGCCTGTGACACGGGGAATGAAGAACTAGGTAGTGCAGGGGGAGGACTGACAAGGAGGGGGAGGTAGACAGGGGAGGAGGAAGAGAGAGAGACAGAGACAGAGAGAGACAGAGAGAATCCCAGGCAGGCTCCACACGGTCAGGGTACAGCCTGACTTGGGACTTGATCTCAGGAACTGCGAGATCATGACCTGAGCTGAAATCAGGAGTCAGACGCAGGGGGGAGGCGAGGCGAGGGAGACCGCAGCAGGGTCTGTACCTGCACCTCTTTGAACCACAGGAGCAGACGCTCTTACACAGCTCTGCTTGCTTCTTCAGGGGGTATGCCTGACAGGCGAACGGGAAAGGTGTGGGGGCTTCCTACGGGGCAAGATGGTCACTGTTTATAAATGTCTGAGGGTGACAGGATGTGCTCTGTCCGCCGGGGTCACACTCTACTGCCCATCGTCTACCCTGTGCTACCCTGGCTTAGCACGCGCTGAAAATACCCCAATGCTCCCCCCCCCCCCCCCCATCAAAAGACAGAATCCAAATGCCTCCAACGTGGGAGCCTCAGGAACTTGCTTCTAAGGAGCAGGGTATATGCCAGAAGTGACACTGTGTGGTTTCTGAGCCAGGGCCATACGAGGAGGTACAGACAGACCCCCCCCTCCCCCCCAGCCGGCTCTTTCCTGAAACCCCCACTGAAGCCTGTGTCACGATGTAGGAATCTGGGCTCGCTGGGCCAGCCGTGCTGGAAAGACCACACAGAGATCCGAGGAGCCTCCCCATGTCCCCAGGCCGTGTGCGTCTTCCCAGCCTGGGTGCCAGACGTGTGAGCGAGGAAGCCTTCGAGATGATTCCAGCCCCAGCCACGGTCTGAATGCAATCTCACGGGAGGCCTCCAGCCAGAACCACCGACCTGAGCCCAGGCAGCTCTGGACTCGTAAGCAAAATAAAGAGGGCTCATGTTTGAAGCCGCGATCTGGAAGCATTTCGCGGGCAGCAAGCAATGCTCTCTAAACCTGGGTTTCCTTGTCTGTAAAATGGGAACCATAAAAGCAACTACTTTATCGAGCCGTTGCTCCGATCAAATGAAACGGTCCCCGCAAAGTCCTTATTTAGCACAGGGTCTCCACCCAGAGGAAGCCCCGAGGATAGAAACGCTCTGATTATCACTCACTGTTACCATCATGGCCACTGCACGGAACAGAAACAAGGGCTCGGAAAGACCAACGCCAATTTTCCAGGAATCCCACGGGGCGTTAGATGCTCCACAGTCCGACCCTGAGAACAGCCTCAGATACAACGTGCGCGCTCCCAGCAGCGGCCGTGACCGTGATCACAATCTCGCCGAAGAACTGTCATTCCTATCTGGGAGGTGCTAGGTCCACGACCAGAAAAACAAGAGGGACTGAGGTCAGACGCTCAACACGTCTTCGTCTTTCTTCCTCAGCCCCTGCCTGCCTGGTTCCCACACGCTTGGCACCCGCTAAGGCTCCAGTCCCCACTCGCATCGACAGTAAATAAGGTAGCGGCATCTATGAAATGTGCCAGCAGGCGGGTCCCTTCCTTCCCAAGCTGCAGTGACGTGCAGGCCTCCCAAGATTATTCGCCTAACGCGTGTGTTTACTAAGTGTGGGGGTGATAACCTGGGAAGGTCTGCAAACAATCCGTCCACAGTCGGCAGGGCCGTGACAGACGCATTTTATGAACGGGAACCACACGTATATTTCTACCTAATAAAGCCTTGAAGGTTTTACTGTTTCGGAGTCAGCCGGCAGCTTCTCTGGCACCTGGGAGAAGCTACTTGATAAGGCGAGAAGCAGCCAGGAGAGCCGGGGAGCTCCCGAGGCTCGGCTGGGCTGGCGTCGGACAAGTCCCTTCCCACCCTGCACCCCTCGCTCAGCCACCCAGAGGTCTGCAGCGGCTCCTGGTGCTGAGCCAACTCTGTGCCCGGCGCTGGGGGGAGGGGAAGGCAGGGGAGCACACAGCTTCGAGGAGACAGACACGGACAGTGATGCCACAGGGCGCTTTGTGCCACACCCAGGTACGTCAAGGAGCTTTGAGCCAGGGTGACCGGCTTTCCCGGGACATTTGATGGGGCTTTTTGTGATTCTCAGAGCTCCAGGGACCTCATCCTCCTTTCCTTCCATGACCAGATCCTGAGAACTGTTAGGATTTGCTCCAATTTTTTTTTTTTTTTTTTGAGAGAGACAGAGCACAAATGGGAGTGGCAGAGAGAGAGAGAGAGAGAGAGAGAGAGGGAGGGAGACACAGAATCTGAAGCAGGCTCCAGGCTCTGAGCAGTCAGCACACAGCCCAACGCAGGGCTCGAACCCACGGACTGCGAGATCATGACCTGACCTGAAGTCAGACACTTAACCGACTGAGCCACCCAGGTGCCCCCCCCCGCCCCAATATATTTTTTCTAAATTTTTAAATGTTTATTTATTTGTGTATGTGTGTCTGTGAGAGAGAGAGAGGGGAACAGAGAGAGAGGGGGCAGGTGAGACACAGAATCTGAAGCAGGCTCCAGGCTCTGAGCTGTCAGCACAGACCCCAGCATGGGGCTCAAACTCACGAACTTCGAGATCAAGACCCAAGCGGAAGCTGGATGCTCAACTGACTGAGCTACCCAGGTGTCCCAGTATTTTTTCACGTTTACTTATTTGTTTCGAGAAAGTGAGCGTGCGTGAGCAAGGGAGGGGAAGAGAAAGAGGGAGAGACAGAGAGAATCCCAAGCAGGCTCCGCACTGCCCGCACGTGGCCCGATGCGGGGCTCGAACTCATGAACCGTGAGATCATGACCTGAGACGAAATACTCAGACGCTTAACTGACTGAGCCCCCCAGGCGCCCCGATTCGCTCCGGTTTTGCTCTCTTCCTGCATTAAACATCCACACCAGCCTCAGAAACGAAAGAAGTGGAGAAACGGCCAGAGATACAGATGTCACGCCCAGCCCCCTCCGACTCTGACTGCCCAGGACCTTGGCTCACGCCCTGGCTGCCCAGACAAAAGGCACAGGAACAAGGAGAAAGCCACGTCCTCCATGCCCGGTTGGTGGCAAGGCAGCGCGAGTACAAACTGTCCGTGGCCACGTGGATGCCTGCCAACACTGGGCGCTGGCCAGCCTCAGAGATCATGGCTGACTCCAGAATGATCTGATGTCCCGCTGGGCTACAAGCCCACTGTGCAACCTTGGGCCAGCAGCCTCTTGTCTCTGGACCTCGGTGTGCTGACCTATAAATAGGGCCAACGGGGCGGGTGGAGTTGCATTCCTTCCTGGGCCCACGTTCCGGGGCACTGAACTCTCTAGCACACGGCAGCTCTTCAAACTGCCCGGGATGCTTTGCCCTTGACATGATTTGGCAGTCGGCCTGTCCCAAGGAAGGCCCTTTGCCAGGGCCAGACTCCCCAGAAACAGCTAAAAATTTACCCACTGGCCTGTGGAACACGCTTGCTCTCTCTCTCCCTCTCTCTCTCCTCCCCTTAGCAATGAGACGGCGGAGGTGAAGATGGGTGAGGCAAGCCTAGGGACCCCTGGAACCTTCTTCCCCGTGTCCCCTCTGCCCCGCCGGGTCTGCGCCCATCACCGCCCTGCCGAGCACGAGGACTTCACAGCAAATGGTCGCAGCACCCAGTGCCACACGCTTAAGTTCCTGACACTGACTCCCTTTCCCGCCCATCGAGCCCGTCGCTGGGGGAAGCTCCGGGAAGCTGGCCGGCGAATGTCTGCCCTGGATCCTCTCAGCTGTGGATGTAGGTCCGGGAGCATTGTTTTCAGGCCAGGAGCAGCCTGAACGCTTCTGCAGAGGCACAGGGAGACCCATGGCCCGGTGAATCAGGCTGGGACACTGCCCGCTCCATTTCCTGTTGGCCAGAGTCCACGATGGCCGGGCAGCGAGTGCCTGAGCCAGCGGCTCCCTCACCTTCCCTCTGAGCCCCAGCAGGGTCGCTGAAGCTGGGGTCTGGGCAGCAGGGGCCTGGAGAATCGCTCAGTAAATACAGACCAGTGGACACAGTGCAATCGAGAAAATGGCCTGGAGGTCACAGCCCGGACAGTCACGCTTACATCCACGCAGCACGTCTTCCCGAACATTTCACGTGTCTTCACTATGATGTGCAAGTTACGGAGGGAGCGTGAAACGGGACCACCAGCTGGCTTTTTAAAACCCACACCCTCACTCAAACACCTCCCGTGGCTCCCCATCACTTAGGAGACACGGAACACTCCTCATCCTGGTGTTTCAGACCCACGCCCACCAGGCCGGGACTGATACACCTGCTTCCGCGGCCCGACGCTACAGCCCTCCGCCACCCCTGGTTCACCCACCCCCAGCGGTCCAGCATCTGCAACGTCTGCTCGTGCTTCCCCTCCCCGAATGCCCTTCCGCCTCGCCGCGGCTTGGCGAATTGCCACTCATCTCTCAAGGCTGACGTCAGATGCCCACAACCTCCTCCGTCCAAACCCGTCTTTCCCACCTCTGCTCAGGCACGCCGACCACTCTAACGAGCTACAGGTGGTTACACGACACGGTTCCCGACGGTCTCGGGGTCAGCTGAAGGCAAGGAACACCTTGTGTACCGTCATCCTCCCGCCTGCGGGGACTCTCCGTAAAGGCCTGGTCAGCGTACACAGAGCAGGAATCTGCAAGAGGACCAAAGCTGCGCGTGAAAACTCCCCCTCGTAGAAGATTCGAGAAGCGTCGACCGTGGGCAGGCAGGGCCCTGAAGGGTCCGAAGTTTTCGTGGCCTTCTCCGTGTTGACGCACTGCTGGGTAGGCTGTAGGCTTCAAGAGGACCCAAACTAGTGCCTCGTACTGACCACATAATCCCGCCTGCAAGACTCCTTGTATCTCGTGTGTCTCCACCCAGTTAGGCACTCAGCTCGCCTCGGAGGCAAATACTACAAGACGGTCCATCTCTCCCTCCTACTCACTACGCCATCGATATTTCTGGGTCCGGTTTGCTGTGCTTCCCCCAGGCCCCAGGAGAGCCACTCTTCACACACAGCCCACGGCTCGTCTTCTCTGGTGGGAGAAGATAAAGGCCAGAGGAATACTGTCTAGGCCTCACTGTTCCATCCGTAGGAAGGCCAGAGCAGGAGTCAGAGAGGAAACCAAGCCAGCTCTGCTCCTCTAGAACTCTCGTCTCTCTGGAGCATCACAGGGCCTAGAACGGAGCCTGGAGGTAGCTCTAGGTGTTCTGGGAGTGTTTGTGGAAGGAAGGGGAAGACAGATGGCAGGACCGTTGGGATCGGTGGCCGCTGAGGGAACTTTCCAGCCCGAGGTGGGGGAGGAGGGAAATCTAGCCTATTTCTAGAAACTTCGTTGGAAGGAGATTTCTAGACCCACTTTGATAACCCCGTCTGCTGATGAGTCACCCTAAAATACAGTGCCCAGTTAAAGGGCTGCTCCTAAAACGACTTGTACTCTGGGGGAAGGCCTTTGAGATCTGTCCCAGTGAGCTTAAGTGTATCCATCTCATGGGTTTACACAGTAGTGCTGGGGCAGAAAATGGTAGCTCCTCAGGGCTATTCCCCACCCTCCGAGCACCCCGCCTCGTCAGTCCCTGGTCCCTGAGGGCTCTCGCAGAGTGAGCTGTGTGGTTTTAGGAACAACACAGAAACCAGTGTGGCTAGCAGGGCAGAAGCGAAGGCCAGGAGGCAGGAGAGGCAGTCAGACCCAGGGCCGGCTGGTGGCAGGGCCTGGGACCTTCCCAAAGTCACTGGCCACCGCCCTCGGGGACACAGCAAGTAATGGAGAGCTCTGAACAGAAGGCAGTCATGAGCCTGGGGCCCCGCTGGAAAACAAACTGTGGAGGGCAGAGGGGAAGCAGAAAGGGTGGCGAGGAGACAGGAGGGTGGCCTGGGTGAAGCTGAGGAGAGTGGCCAGCACGGGAGGGGGCGCCACAGTCTGAGGACTTTGCAGCAGGAAAGGCCATTAGTGATCAGCCAGCCGTGACAACCAGCGGGTCTAGAATTTCGCTGTGGCTGAGACAAGAATTACTTGGAGGGTGTTAAAAACACAGATTCTGGTTCTGATTCAACAGGTCTGCAACAGGGCTGGGGCGTCTGTACTTTAGTAAGCTCCCGGGGGCGTGCATGGAGGTGGTCCCCCAAACCCACTGGGGAAAAACCCTGCACGGCCCCATCCTCGCACGGACAGCCCGGAAAGCCAAGGGAGGAACAGAGCGGGGCAGAGGCTCGTCCCCAGGCGCCCAGGTGAGACAGACAGAAGGCGGCCCCAATGGACAGGCCCCTGACTACCCCCCAGGGAGAGCCTGTATTCTGCTGCCATAGCCAAGTCTCCCAGATTTTGAATGGACTGCTGAAGAGCGGGGGGTGGGGAGGATGGGGTGCCATCCCAGGGCTCGGGCAGAAGCAGAGGCGGGCCCGCCGATGGGAGGAGACGGTGCCAGGCCGGGGCAGAGGGACAACACAGCTCTCAAACTCCACAGCCATGTCGTGGGGAGGGCCTGAGGACAACCGGCCCTTGGGTAGAAGCAGCATCAGCATCTACAGGGAATTTCGGGACCGAGGCGACACTGATCTTGTCAATAACACCGACCGAGGAGAGTCTCAACGTTTCCTTTTAGAAATCAAGTGTGCTGTTCCACTCCTGCCTTCTGGGTGGAGAATCCAGGGTCCCGACTTCCATTTCTGCCATTAGATTTTCACGTCGCAAAGCCAGGCTTACTTTTTTTAGAAGTTATTCAATAAAGCCCTCTCAGCACGTTAACGGCACTGTGTGCGTTCATAAATCATTTTCAGCGTGTGCGTTAGGCTCCCAAGACACATTCATTCTACTTAAAAATAAGAGACTTGTCAATGCTGATGATTAAAAAGAAGATGATTGTCGTTATCATCCACTTTCTGAATTAACAGCAATAGAGGATCCTCCGGCGGTCACGTCAAGGCCACTATGAACTGAAACAATGTAACCTGTGGCAGAATGAAGCAGCGTGTTGGTCGGGATCTACGTTAGCAGAGAGAGGCTGAAAACCTGGGGTGACCGAAAAACCACAAGGCCCTAGACATTCCTTATTTGCTTTTCTGCTGCAGAATACTGAGTGCGGCATATATCAGCTCATCACAGATCATTAAGAAACTGAGCCAACTGGGAAGGCTGCGACCCTCTAAACACCACCACTGACCCTGTGATTCAAATTTCAGTAACAATCACAGAAGCACATAGCCTGGCAAATTACCAACACCCACTGCTCTGTGCCCACCAGGAGGGTTTGTGAAGGTATAGGCTCTACCCCTGCATAAAGGTGCCCCTGCAATCTGTGCTCGTCCTAAGCCACAGACAGACAGCAGGAAAACATCTGAAATTCTTTAGTGAATTTATTCTAGGATCCTTGGTGCTGTAGATGGACATTCCATCATTTCCACGACCACGTCCTAAATTCTGTTCCTCGTAATCACAGAGCAAAAGTCGCAGACCTCAGGGGCGCCTGGGTGCCTCAGTCGGTTAAGCACCCGACTCGTGACTTCGGCTCAGGTCACGATTTCACAGTTCGGGAGTTCGAGCCCCGCATCTGGCTCTGCGTGGGCAGCATGGAGCCTGCTTGGGATTCTGTCTCCCTTTCTCTCTCTGCCCTCCCTCACTTGCTCTTTCTCTTTCTCTCTCTCTCAAAAAAATTAAATACAAATAAACTTAAAAAAATTTTTTTAATAAAAAAGACAAAAATAAATAAGTTACAGACTTCCGTGCCCTCCTGCCTTATCCCCCGATGCCTCTGCATGGCTGCTTTTGTGTTTTCTGCCATTTAATAGCTGTACGTACTAGAAATCTGGCCCAGAGCTGAAAACCCTGGATATCTGTTCTCTCAAGGTTTGGGGGCAAGAGGTACCGACTCTATGGGTCTCATGGGGGCCATGCAATGCTATTTCTAAATCACCGAATCAAAAAATTGTGCTGGCTGCAGAGAGGTTTTGGTATCTTACAGATGACAGGTGAATCACAGTGGAGTTTTGCAACACACTGGGTCTCCTTTTTCTCATTAATCACCTCTCACGAAACTTGAAGCTCTTGGTAGATAAGCAGTTTAGTAATCCAGGGGAGGTAGAGGGAGGGTCCTGTTTGTTAAGAGGTCACTCGCAAGACACAGGCAAGGCCAGCATCAGGGCTGGAAGGATTTTAAGCTGCGGTGGAAAAAAAGTAGCCTGGGTGTGGTTACTAGAATGTGAAGCCAGGTGACTTCAGTGACTCCCTTGCTGTCCGTACATCCGTGTGTCTGGAACCTCCCATCCTGGGTACGGATGACACTCATCCAGATCCGCTGGCCTATCAGCAAAGAACAGCAGCGGCTCTAGGAATGTGCGTCGACTTCCGCCAGCCGCTCAAAAAGCCTGTTATGATGGCATCTCTATTCAGTGGCTCAAAAAGTTCTTCAAAACCTGCATTTCCCCCAACTTCCTGGAAGTTCTTAAAAGCTGCAGGTGAACCTTGAAATTCTGGTATCCGTTCCTCCTATTTCCTTCTGGCTTGTTCTTTCGGGAGGATTAACCCGTGTGGCAACTTGGAGAAGCAGTCACGCTCCTTTGGAAAGCTTGTTACATAACTTTGATTCTGAAGCCCTTTTAAGGGGTGCAGGCTAGCAACGCCTTCCGAAATGTCCCGCGTGCCAGCTTGTGATCACTTCCCCCAGAACCCCAGGGTGACACGGGATCTCGAGGGGTTATTTTAGCCTCCCCTGAAGGACTACCAATACTAACCCTTTTTGCGTGGCACTTGGCTTATTTATGAATATCTTCGGAATCTAATACATCAGGCACAGAGGGACAAGAAATCCAACGTCCTAACAAAAAATGCCGGTGAATTCAGAAATCTCTGCAGGAAAATCACCCCCCAACCCCCCGCCCAGGTCACCCACGTCAAACCGCCTAGACGCTTTCTCGGTGCCATGGTGTTAGTTAGAAATTTGGAATGAAGGACCCAATTTGGTTGCCAGGCACACTGCAGGGACAGCAGAAACGAGGTGTGGCACGGGTGACTTAATTTGAAATCCTCCCTGGTTCTGCCATTCACTGACTGCGCGGGTCTGAGTGACACATTCCAGGTGATGCTCTCTCGAGCCCCGGGTTCCTCCTCTGGAACGGGAGGTTGGTGGCGTCTACAGAAGACAACGTGTTTAAGGACTGCTGGATCCCTTCCCCACCGTCTCCTGTCTCCTCCCGTACCCTCTGTATCTGCTGGTCACTGCGGCTTTGCCCGGAAAGCCGACCTCAGACAGCAGTGACTTCCAGGGTTGCAAGGAAACCCTCGCAGAGAACCCGGCAAAGATACCACTGCCAAATCCACGAACTTCTCACCACTTTTTCAGCTTCAGCCGAGTTCAAGGCTCTAATTAAAGCACTTTCCACTTTCAAAACAACTGCAAACTGTAATTACACACTTCCCCTCCCTACCTTCCAGGAACGGCCGGAGACGGAGGCAGAAGCTCCGAGTCCCCAGGACTTCAAGTTACACAGACAAAACGACATATTCTTCCTCCCCCAACGACCCAGAGTATACAAAGGCTCCCGTGCCTCTTGCCACATGGACCCTGGAGAGGGTCGCGGCTCACTCTAGGCTTTTCAGACGTGCACCAAGACACTACCCTGCAAGGAACCCCGATCGGAGAGTTGGCATAATCGCCTTTAGGATGAAAGTCCCATCATCACACATTCAGAGCAGGGTCCCCACTTAGAGTAATAAACGGCATGTTTTATAATGACCGGTTCTCCTTACTGTTTATATGGATGTCTAATTGAAGATGTTACGTAACCTTAAAGTACGGAGCATTCCGGAGCTATTAATAACCGGCTGCATCCCAATCCGAGGACTCTTCAAGCTTAGAGTAGGAGAGATCACCTCCTACTAACACACACACACACACACACACACACACACACACACATGCACGGAAACATACATACTCGCTGCAGGTGCCTGAACTGAGGCCTAGAGAACAGGAAGAATATGTCCAAAGTCACAGAGCCAATGAACAACAGAGGAACAAATCCCATGTTTCCTTGACTCTGGGGATGTTCCTTTCATCTGTGCCTCCCATAGATACCTCTGTCCATCCCTAATGTTGTAGAAAATCTCTGGCACTTGAACTGAGTTCTCAGGATGCTGGGCATGTCAGCTCCGAGCAAGACTTCAGGGTCTAGATCCCGGTTCAGAGACGGGATACCAACAAGGGAGAGCCTCGTTGTTATTATGCATTTGGGACACACGCCTGTCCCGTCATCCCAAAAGAAATCGAAGGCACCCAAAACATATCTATCTGCACATGAGGCCACTAGATGTATGGTGTGCATGAGCTCAGTTTTAGAGCTCTTCCAAAAAGAGGTAGGTTCGAGACAAACCCAAAACTGAAAAGGGAGAATTTATTCCTCATTGTACGTTTTCATGCTAGAGATGGGGGGGCAAAAGAAAATAGGAAAGAACCGACAAATTATAAACTAAATTATCAGGAACGGGAGTACTGTTTTACTGTGAGTCCTGTGGTTTCAGATTTCACAGTGTAAAAACTGTTCTTTCGTAATTACATTAGCATTTTCAAAAGTAACTCAACGAAGACTGTTTCTCTGCATTCATTTTTATTCAAAGCCTGACCAGTTAGCCATGAGGAGCCAAAGCACACAATGCTGGGACTGATACGCCCACAGGAGATGCTTTATTAGCTGCTCACAGGCCCTATGAGCTATGAGCATGTCGCAATGAAAGCTTTGCTCTGGTTTTATGAATTTCAAAGTCCCGAAACCTGGGAGCTTAGTTTCTGGGGAAAAGGTGAGACACATGCCCATTTCACTGGGGAGTCAGTAACACTTTAAAGGGCTGTTAATCCACCTCTTTAAAAGACCTATGACAACCCCATTAAGGGCCCATAGGTCAAGTTGACGGATTTAGCTACAACAGGCGAAGAATAAGTCAGGGTCTCAACATCCCTGTGACCCACCTTCTTTTGTCACAGTCCCTCTGTGTCCCTGCTTAGGGATAGACTGCACCCATCACTAATATAACCGGCAAACAATGGGGGGGGGGGGAATCTAAACATCACTTTATTTACATGACTAATTGTTTAAGCTAAAAAAGCTTTACCTATGCAACTATGATGCATTCTTTCTGGAGGGCAGGCTCACCAGCTTGCCACTTTCTGGCCGGCTGGACATCTAATTGACGCATTGTATTTCATCAGTTCGTAGGGGCCAATGTCATTTCTCCCAACGAAAAGCCCAACCTCTCCCATAACCTCAATCTGGCACCTTGGGACATTTTACAGCTGCCATGCTTTAGACCAATAAATAATCCACCAAAGCACCGCTCAACCTTCCTTTCTTTCGGGTGGAACCTGAGTCTTGTGGGTCCCCACTTCAACACCTGCTTAGGGATAGACTGCACCCATCACTAATATAACCGTGTCCTCTTCCTGGAGATCAACAGCCTATTCAGTGCAGAACTATCAGTCCAAATGCATGTGGCTGATGAGCTCACACACCCTGGCTCAGGCCAGTCACCCGCTCTCCTCCCGCTCACAGAATTGTTTAGTTGGAAAGGAATGGAGAGGTCGTCCAGTCGGACTCTGGGAATTGGGAAACTGAGGTTCCCCGCTGCTAAGGGCTTTCCCTGCCCTGACACGAACACTGTCCATGTCATGACAACCAAGCCTAACGCCTGGACACTCAATCGATTAACTAAGCCGCTCAGACCAGCACCAAAGGATTCCATGTGGCTTCCCCCTCCAGGATCGACCTAAGTGCACTTAAGCAAACAGTGAAAAGCTGCAAGCCTGAGAACTGGGGACAAGCAGAGAGAGCCTCATGTCTACCGTAAACCCCCCCATCCCCTCTTCTTCTAGGCTAGAAAGTGTGAAGTTCTGCTGAAAGGGAGGGTTGGCAAGCATGAGCCAGGATAAAATTTCTGACAGGGTCAGTTCCTGAACGGTGGCCATCTGGGATCAGCCCCAGCGCCTGTTAAATAACCATCTCCAAGACTTACACAACCAGGGGCGGGGAGCCTTGATCAGCCCTCACCCCACAGAAGGGTTTAGGTCACGGCTTCTGGGGCTGAGCATGTGCAGGCAGGCACAGCCTGAAAGGGGCTCAGGAGAGGAACCAAATACTGCCCTTGGCATCCTTGAAGAGGCCTGGGAGACACAGGACTGCAGAAAAGACAGCACCCCCGGGGAACATTTTTATCCTCCCCTTTTAACTAAGGGAAGTGACCTTCTGCTTGCAAGTCACATTAGGGGCTAGCAGCCACGTGAGGGAGGAATGGACAAAAATGACATGCTACCGGCAATGTATTTCACCAGAGCAGATACTCACTGGCACAAGTATTTCCACACACATGCAAATGATTCCAGAAAGAGGCAGGTAGCAGAACTGGGACAAGAGTGTGTTTGCTACGAAACAGATCAGCTTGGTGGAGAAGCCGGTTTCCAATCCTGGTCTCTCACATGCTGGCCCTGTGACCTTGATTAAGTCATTCAACCTCTCTGGGCCTCAGTTTCCAAATCTGAGCCATGGAAGAAGAGGAACCGACTTACCCAGCTTGGCTTGGACACCCATTACGTAGTCACTATATAGGAGTCGTCTCCCTCCACCGATGAGTCTCCCCCACCACCGATGAGTCTGAACCAAGATGCATATATCCCTATCTGGACCAAACAGGTCTCCCGCCTGCGTGACAAGCCCGCATCTGCCTCCCCGATGGCAGAGGAAAGCCCCGCGTCTCGAAGGCACCAGGGCTGTTCAGCCTCCCGGGCAAGGTTTGAGGGTGGAGGAAATGGAGGGGTTCCATCGGAAGCCCCGCTGGCTTCCAGGCTATCGGTGGGGGCCGGGAAGGGGGCTCAGAGGCGGCCTCCCGGCCGGAAAGGGCTTTGTTCCCGAGGCGGAGGGCCTGGCTTACCGAGCAGCGCATCCGGAGGCGGGCGGGGGGCGCGCGGGGCACGCAGCAGAGCCACAGCCCGGCCCGGGCCCGAGGCTCCGGAGCCGAAGGAAGGCGAAGAGGAGGAGGAGAAGGAAGAGGAGAAGAAGGAGGCGGCTGCCGCGGGCTCCTGCCTCATTCTCCCGGGCAGCGCTGACCCGCTGGCCGCCGCCGGCTGGGGCTGGCCGCCGGGCGCCGAACCCCGCGCGCGCCGCTCATGTCCCCGTCCGCCGCTGGCGAGGTGTGCGCGCAGCCGGGTCGTCTCCGGGCGGCGCCCCGGGGCTCCTCATGCCCCGCGCAGGGGCTCGGCGGGAGGATCTCGGGGAGGCAGCGCGGGGGAAAAGAGAGAAAGAGAGCGTGAGAGCGCTCAGAGCTGCACCCCGCCGGGGCCGGCGCCCCCGGCAGGACCGCGCCGCCCCACCCACCGTGCCGCTGCGCCCTGCGCTGTGCGCCCGGCGGGGCGCCGAGCCCCAGAAACTTTAGCACATGGCCGGGCCGCGGCCGCGGTGGCGGGAGCTGCCGGGCTCCGCGCGCGCCCACCCCCACTCCCTCCCCGCCCCAGCCCCGGCCTCCGAACCCAGCTTACCGGCGGCGACGGTGACCGCGGCGGTGGGGCGCCCACCCGGCCGCGCGCAGAGCGGTGCGCACCGGCTGGGAAGGAGGAGGGGGCCGGCGGCGTCGGGGTCCCTGCGAGGGAGGGGCACCTGGGCGGTGGCGATCCGCGCCGGTTAAGGCATCCTGGGAGGGGGGCCGCGGGCGAGTCGGGGTCTGCGGCCGGGATGCGGGAGGGTCCGTGCGTCCCCGCCCGCGCCCCGCGGCGCGGCTGCTGACGGCGCGCGCGGGCTTCCCCGGCCGCGGGTCTGCGGAGCCAGCCCCGTTACCTAGCGACTCGCTCCGGGGAGCCCAAGCTGACGCGCGCCACGAACCGGGCTGCGGCAGCCGAAGGGAAGGGAGGGGAGGGGGAGCGTAGGGGAGGGGAGGGCGGGCGGCTGCGGCCGGAGCTCCTCCCTCCCACCGCCTCCCCCTCAGCGCTGGAGAGGGGGCCCCGGGGAAGACGTGGCCTCAGCCTGGCCCGGGCCGGTGGGGGCCGGCGCCGGGCGGGAAGCGGATGGGGGAGGCACGGAGATGCTCCTTCCCCCTCACTGGGGACGCAGCAGCAGGTGGCGGCGGCGTGGCCGGCTGAGGCCCGGCGCCCACAGGCTCGCCGAGATGGGCCTGGCCCGGGCGGGAGCGCGGCGAGTGTGGCTGTGGGCGCGTGGGTGTGTGTGACACGCTCCCACCCACGTGGCGTACATGGGACCCGAGGACGCGAGTGAAGGAGGAGCCTCCTCCTTCCTTGGTCTCCCTCCCTCCTTCCTGGACATTCTGCTCCCTGCGATGACTGTCTTTCATCATGGAAGTACAGGTCGCTCTGCTCCCTGCTCTGAGCTCCTCCTACCTTCCGAGAACAGGAGGTCGCGGGCAGCTACGTGGTGATCAAACCTCCGCCACCACCTCCCCTCCCTGGCCCCACCTCATCTTCCCTGTCTCCTTGCCCGCCTGGTCAGGGGACTTTCCTGTTTCTGCATTGGGGGCCTCTTAGACTGGGGTTCACATTCAGGCCCTTTCAGTTGTATGATGCTCCTTAAGTTATTTAACATCTTCACTAAAATGAAGTGCTTGTCCCCCAAAGTCCTAGCTAAGTACTAGCATCTAAGGTGTTCCGTGAATGTGCTCGGCATGTGTTTGCTGGAAGGTTTGCGGCCTGTCTCTTGAGCCTGTGGGACCTCACCAAAATACACCCCGGCACCCAGGAAACGGTGCTATGACATACGAAACATATGCTAGCAGCAGGGACCCCTGCTTTTACAGATGAGAGAGGTAACTTGCCCAAATCCACTGGGTGCTTCAAAGCAGAGCTGGGCCCGGAACGCAGGCTTCCTGGTTCCCAGGAACTCAATACCCCATCACTGCCCCTTCTTTAACACCTGAGAATAGCAACCATCTGCCAGGTCACCCACAGGACCAAGGTCATGGCCCTTTCCCACCCTGCTCTCCTCTCTTCCTGTCTGGGATGGCTGTGGGGAGAAACAAGCAGAGGATGGGCCCTGCAGAGGACGAAGGGGATCCTACCTACCCTAGAACATTACCCACCCCCCTCCACTGTGGGTCTCCAGGGTGCAGATGCCCTCCCTCAAGGGGCTCCTGGAAATAGCAGGGCCTGAGTTTTGTTGACCCAGTGACAGGATATGGCCTCCAGCCATCATCATCATCATCATCATCATCATCATCCAGATGCCATAACTCATATTGAAAAACCCTGCAAACACCACCAAACAGAAACCTGGGTCTTAAGAAACTGAGGTCAAAGACAGCACTTTTCCGGGAAAACCACTTTGCATCTCAGCCCATGTGCAAGTGTTGAGATGTGACATCTCCTAGTGAAATTGGAGGCAATGCTCTTTAATCCCCTGAGTCCCCAACCAGATTTTATGGTTGACGACAGCCAGCTAGCTGGCCTACAGGAACTCGAGGAGAGCTGTGTCCTGGGGCCATGGCAGCCGCTGGCTCTGCCCTCAGCACAGACTTCCCGAGGTGCAGGGGGAACCGATACCTAATTTGGTCAGAGAACCCAGTGCTAACAGCAAATGAAACCTCAGGGCTCGTTTTCCGCACGCAACTGGTATCTGGGCCCTGCTCTTCCGGGAACCAAGGCAGCCCGTGGAGAAATGTGATTTGATGGGACACTCAACTCATTCACAGGACGCAAAGATTTGAAAAAGGCTAGCTTATGCTGTAGCCAAAGCCAGGGTGTTCCTTTGCCGCATGTGCGTGGGGGTGGGGCAAGGAGGCAGCGGGGAAGGCTTCCCCTACGTTGCCTTGTCATTCGTGAGCATCGAGATCAAGGAGGCCCGTGAATCCCTAAGGCCACGTCTTTCCAAGATGTCCACCTGCAATGCGGTGGAGGAACGTGTCCCCAAGTTTGCAAGCGGCATCCACGCTGCTCGGCACTAGGGATGCAAAGATGTATCAGAGAAGCCCTCTGTCTTCCGGGTCCTCCTAGGGACATTTATGGGGGAGGGGGGGGGAACCCATGCAGACACTCCAGGTACCAAGTGCTTTGCCTACAAGAGCTCATTTTAACGTCACCAAAGCATGTAACGTAGGTCCGTTATCCCTTCCCCGAGGGAAGATTTAAAGGCTTACTTACGTGGGTTCCCTAAAGTCACACAGGTGACAAACAATGGACTTGCGAGTTGCAGTCTGGTCTCCCTGACCCCAAAGCCCACGGTCCTAGCCATTACCCTGTTTTGTCTGCCAGGCTAAAGGAAAATGGGGACGATGAAAATATAGAAAGTGCCTACCCGACCCCTGAGGATTACAAATGACACGTGCGTGTAAAGTCCCCAGGAGAACAGATCTCCCATCACACCTAGGGACAATGGGAGTCGTGATCCCTGCCAGCCTCAGCACTTTGCAGTGCCACTGCGAGCGACATAGTCCACCACCAGGGGCGCTGGATGTGAGGCAAGGCTTGGAGACCTGTCATGGGTGCATCGCACACACGGGAGGCCTGACTAGTTCACCCACACGCAAGTTTTCTCACCCAATTCAGTCATTCTTTTGTGCATTTGTTCATGTGATGAATGTGAACTGAGCACTTACTATGTGCCCAGCTCTCTGTTGGTTCTAAGCATTGAGCCAGAAACACGCCGTGGCCCCTGCCCTCATGTTGCTCACGGTCTAAGGCAGGGGGCGGGGAGAGACCAGCCAACAGGATGTGTAGCACGACCCGGGGTCAGTGCTGTGGTGCCTGCGGGCTGTGTGGTGGTGAGAGGGGCCCTTCCCTGGATTTCAGGGATCGGGGAGGACTTCCTGGTGGGGAATTTTCTAAGGTGAGTGGGAGTCGAGTGGAAGGGAATGTGTAGGGGGAAGAGAACTGAGGTAGCGTGGAATGTTCCATGTACAGGGATTACACTTGGCAGGGGCCTGCAGGTGAATTGTGGGGCACTCCAGACCCTGAAAAATGAGACCCACTGAGCAAAGTCAAACCTAGTTGTAACTCAGAGAACAACTATGGGTAGGCCAGCCAGATAAGCCTTTGATGTGGGGGTGGGGGAAGTGGGGTCTAGGAGGGAGGAAGGAAGGAATTCCTTAGAAATGGTACAGGAAAGTCAGAAGCCAACCTCCTCTTTAAAAATGGGCCTCTCTGGGGCGCCTCAGTCGGTTAAGCGTCTGACTTCGGCTCAGGTCATGATCTCACAGTTCGTGAGTTCGAGGCCCACATCCGGCTCTGTGCTGATAGCTCAGAACCTGGATCCTGCTTCAAATTCCACGTCTCCCTCTCATCTCTGCCCCTCCCCCTGCTCATATACACACACACACACACACACACACACACACACACACACACTTTCTCTCAAAAATAAATAAACATCTAAAAAATTGTTTTTAAATAAAAATGGGTATCTCTGGAATGCCTGGGTGGCTCGGTTGGTTGAGTATCAAACTCTTGATTTCCACTCGGGTCATGATCCCAGAGTTGTAGGATTGAGCTCCGAGATTCTCTCCTGCCCCCCCCCCCCCACCTATGCTTCTCTCCCCCAATTGCGAGTGCGCTCTCTCTCTAGAATAAAATTAAAATAATTAAAAATAAACAAATAAAAGTAGGTATCTTTGTTCATCAATGACTTCCCAGTTGTTTGCAGTGCTTTGCAGTTTTCCAGAACCTTCCACATCCCATGTCTCACTGGCCCTCATCACGTGGAAGGGAGTTTGGTCAAGACAGTTCTTCAGCCTCAAAGCTGATAACTAGCAGACCCCACAACTTGAACCTGGGGTTTCCACGTGGCTGGTCTGGTCCCGATAATCCCTAATAATTTTATAGGACCAAGCATACCCACGTCCCGCAGTCCCTGTCACCTGACTGTGTTAGCATCTCCAGCTTCAAAGGAAGAAAATGCCAGCCCCCTGGTCAGCAAGAGGCCTAGAGGGGGGATTTTCTGGGCTCATGTGGAGGGGCTGTGGCCTCTGGGCTGAATCACAGCGTGAACCATCTGCATTCTGCTAACAGGACCGCCTTGGTGGGGAGGGGAGGGTGACACAAAGGACAGGTAGAATGCAATGAAGACTCCAGGACCATTTTTGTGGAGGAAAAGAGGCTTTGGGGTCTGAAATCTTCCTTTGCGACACCCATGTTAAGGTGGTTATCAAAATAAGATAATTCAGGCGAGCACACTCAGAAGGGGGTGGGAGACTTGGCCAGGACAAGCTGACGACAGACGAGAGAACTCGAGATGAGGAGACAGATAACTCAGAAAGAGGGTGTCGTCAGTTTGCAGAAGCTGAAGCGTTTCCTTAATCGAGACGGTTTCATCAGTTCTTAGGTGTGGCCCCAGAAGGTTGATCTAGGCTGCCGGGGAGCCAGGGGCTTCTTTGGGACAAAAGAGAGTAACGCTTAGGAGAGCAATGATCGGCGAAATCAGGCCCGCTGGCTACCTTGGTCAGCCAATTTCTGCCTGAACACAGCCTGCCCATTCATTCACGTATTGTCTACGGCGCTTTCCTGCTATAAGGGCAGAGTCGAGTATCTATTACAGAGACTGTATGGCTTACTAAGCCTGAAGTGTTTAGGGTCGGGCCTCGGCAGAACAGCTTGCCAACCCCTGAATTAGAGTAACCCAAATTCCAAACGGGCTGCCTCATTAGGTGGCGAGTTCCCCATCACTTGTAGTCTTCAGGCAGAAGCTGAAGTCCTGCGGGGCGCCTGGGTGGCTGTCGGTTAAGCGTCTGACTTTGGCTCGGGTCGTGATCTCACTCACGGTTTGTGAGTTCGAGCCCCGCGTCGAGCTCTGTGCTGACAGCTCAGAGCCTGGAACCTGCTTGGGATTGTGTCTCCCTCTCTCTCTCCCCCTCCCCCCGCTCACACTCTGTCTCTCTCTCCCTCAAAAAATAAATAAACATTAAAAAAAAAAAAAGCTGAAGTGCTGCTAAGCAGTGATGTTGCAAAGTGCCCAGGTGACCTTTAAAGTCCCTTGGAGACGGTAAGAGTCCGGGAGTTAATGACTCAAATGATTCAATTAATTATTCAAATTTCTGCGTTGCCTGCCCGTCAAGATAGTCCAACTATGGCTAACTAATCTGTCTGCAGAACAGCCTCAGCAGGATCTCAGGTGTGTAGGGTTTTGCCCCCAGAACCTTAAGTCCATCGAAGAGAGTGATAGCTTTCTCAGCCTGTTTAATAGGAGATAGAAAATGTGCAAATTCAGGCAATCCCATATCCAACGAACATCTGCTGGAAATCTCTCTTTTTTAAAAAAAAGTTTATTTATTTATTTATTTATTTAGAGCTCATGAGCGAGAGCAGGGGGAGGGGCAGAAAGAAAGGGAGAGAAAGAGAATCCCAAGCGGTGACAGTGCGCGGAGCAAGATGTGAAGCTCGAACTCACGAACTGCGAGATCATGACCTGAGCCCAAATCAAGAGTCGGATGCTTAACCACCTGAGCCAGCCAGGGGCCCCTGCTAGAATCCTTCTTACACCCAGGCCCCGTCCACCGGGAAAGACGCGCTCGCGTGCAAGCTCGCTGATGAATGACCTCGAGGATTGTTTCCAGGCTGCTAGCGTGCCACGAGGCTCACACATGACTGTGTGTTTCAAGGATTCGGTATAAGCTAACTTAGCTTCATTAGGCTTGTGTTGGGGTCTCTGGGGACATCATTCAGCAAACTCAGTGCCAGACCTTGAACTGGGCAGAACACCTGCCCTTGAAGAGCTGGTCGCCTAGGCACCGGCTCGCTTGGCCAGAATGTGATGAGAACTCGGTAGATCCCAAAGGCAGGGAGAGACTTACTCAGCCAGGTGCATTTATCCAGCAAAAGCAACATTGCTGCTCAGCGCCGTTAGCAGAAATTTGCTTTCTTTCCAAGTGAGATTGCAAAGGAAAGCAAAATGGTCTCTTTAAAGAAAAAAAGGAAGGTCCGTGGCCATTTCTCCATCTTTTCTTTCGCCTCACGCAGGCTGGGTAGGAACGGGTTCGATTTCCCCACCCCAGACCATCTTGCAAGCACCGTCATGGAAACAAAGGAAAATGTTCCCATGCAGTAATCCACGGCGTGCGTGCAGAAGCAAAGACCTTCCGACCAGAAAAGGAGAATGTCCCCTTATGAGTAGCACCAGCAAGGCCAAGTTGAGGAAATGCTGTCCCTAGTGTCTGCACGAAGGACTGCGTCCCTGATCCTAAGTGGCCTGGTCCAGTTCACGCCATGGTGAATTCCAGGCACGGATTTTCCTAAAGCCACCATGGCTTCGGGTTTTTATTCCTTGCTCCTATCACGGTGTAAAGGCAGCAGCAAGCCCATTGTACATTTTTACATTTCGTATTGTTCTTGCTGCTGCTTTTGTTTCCAGGTGACAGATAGTCAAGGTATTTGGTTGCAGGCCGCCCTTGGCCGAAATCCCCAGCTGACGGACACCCCTAAGAGCTTCTCTCCCGAGAAGCATTCAGGCCCTGACACATCCGTTCTCAGACACTTCGTCATGCTCAAAACCCATTTCAACCACAGTCATGCTAGCTCTCCAGCTAGAGGTAGTCTTGGTGTCGTCTGTGTTTACACAGAATTTTAGAAGAACGTGCAGAATGCCGGGGACCTCCACCTGGCAATGCACGAAGCAGTGCTGTGCCAAACGTTCTAAATGTTCCCTGCCTTCGGGGGCATCCCCGAAGCCGGTTACTGCTAGGCCTTCCCTCCCACTCGTGATGTGCGATACGGACCCTCTAATGTCAGTGCTTACTTCCAAACCACAGAGCGCCTGACTCTTAAACGTTGGTTTATTTCTGTCATCGCTCTCAGCCATAGCTTGGATGGTGTTTAATTCTTAAACGAGGGTTAATCCTTGTGTGTGTGTGTGTGTGTGTGTGTTTTAACAACAACTTATGATGCGGGGGGGGGGGGGGGGCAAGGGAATAATAGCCGGGTCCCCAGTTAATTACAAATGAAATGATTCCTAGATACTTTCTTGATAATCACCAGGTGTCAGTATGCTTAGTTTCAGCTCCCAAAGGTAAAAATTGGGAAGTATTGTTAATTTAATGGCTCTGTGTACATTCAGGTACAGATTGCCTTCTTCCAAGGATTAACATTAATGTAGTAATTCAGCTCTGCCGAGGAGATCTTCCTATAAAATAGACATTTCCCTAAAACTGCTGAACATGCAAAGGTGGCTGACATCAGTCATTCCTCCTTAGTCTCAACTATCCATAATGTCAACTGCTCTAAAAACAGGCGAATATTCTCTGATGACGGGGAAGCCATGGTAATGAAGAGATAACGTGCCACAGAACTGATCTACAATCAGAGACCGTTTCTGGAACCCGCCCCCCCCAAACACACAGCCAGTTATCCGTGTCATCTGCTAACATTAAACAGACTGTCACATTGTCGCCTCCGTCACGTGTAAGGAGTGAGGCTCCTGACTGCAAAGGAGACAAAAGTTTCCCCTCCTTGTCTTTCCAGTCAAGGTCCTCGCTAAGACTTTTCATTTGTTCCAGCAAATTGGCCAGAGTCTGATTTGCCTCTTGAGACTCTGCATAGAATCAAGTCCAGTTTGAGGAAGCCGGCTTCCCCGCACTTGGGAATTCTCTAAACAAATAAGTGAATAAAGAGGGAGGGGCTTTGGGTTGCTTGTGAAAAGTAACATCTCCTAAAACAGGTGCATGTGGAATTGTTAGGGGGGCTACATTAATAAACCATCCAGGAAAATGTCCAAAGATGGTTCATGGAGTTAGGAAGACTTTACATAAGAATATCAGGGATATGAATCTCGGCGATAATGTCTTCATCATCGTCACCGTCATTGGTGACCTTACTCTGTGCCGGGCACTTTCACGTACATTATTTCCACCTAAAATATACAGAAACACTGCAAGTACATACCTTTACCCCCATTTTACTGATGAAGGAGCAGCGTCCCCCAAAAGCCCAAGGCTCTTTTTAATCTTCAAAAATCTGAACTTCGCTGATGAATATTTCAAACCGTTAGAACTCATTAACTTAAAGATAGTCATAAAACATATTTATGTCTGACCAGCCAGAGCCTATAGCTAAGAAAATGCAATGCACTCTGTCACATCAGGGAACATAAATGCAGAACTTTCAAGAACTAATCTCTCCCCTTTCAGAGTAACGCAACAAGCAGTGGCTGAGAGACTTACCTCGTTGCCTCTGAAACAGCTATTATTTTAAACCACTGTTATCTTCAGAGTTTACTGGTTCAAAACACTTAGTTACTGCCCATACTTTCCAACAAAGAACAAAAAAAAAAAACGTTCTTTCGCCTCCTATTGGTTTTCTCTAAACCATTAAGGTTTAAATATCAGCAACCTTGTTAAAACATCATTGTCATCCACTACGTTTTTAGAGATCGTGGAATATACAAGTCGAGAGTGTACCCTTCTGTTAGCTTCCAACCTACTTCGATCTTCTTGGGTCCTCTCAAGGATCACTGTAACTGCATCCTCTAGCAGCTCTTAAGTGAACAGAGCAAGCCCCACTGCTGGCTTGGGTAGAATGGAAAAGGTAGTCGGAAGTGTAGTCAGTACAAATGATGATGATTTCCCCATTTCCTAATCACATTGTTGCCTCTGTGTGTGTGTGTGTGTGTGTGTGTGTGTGTGTGTGTGTGAGTGTGGATGTGCTTACTCAAATTGGAAGAGAAGTTATAAAAGAAAGAGAGATGTTAACAGTCATGCAGAAAGCGGCAGGAAGTGATGGGTCTTTCGTGATGACTTTGAGCTAATACTCCTCCCAGGGAAGGCGGAACAACAAAAGAGAGAAAGCACTAATACAGCAAAATCTGTCCCACGGAGTGAAAATCTGTTGGATCAGCCGAGCTTTTCTGGCAAAGCGGTACAGAATATATGTTTACCCTGTTAATGTTAAGTATTACGAGAGAGTGACTAATAGCCAAAGGTTATAATCTGCATTGGGGGTTAAGTATGATGGAACAGGAATAAAGAAAATGCACACTTATGTTTTTTACCGCAACTTGGGAAAAGGCTGCCTTGAAGAACCAGCACAACGTTGCCCTTCTCCCCCACTGTCCCATGACCCAAGACAAACTAATTAATAAGTATCATAAACCCAACCCTAGTCCTGGACCCAGAGTTTCTTTGGTGCTGTGTTTTTGAGAATCACATACAGTCAGGGCCAACCAAGGAACTGAGGGGTTTAAGGCATCTAGAGATTTTTTTTTATCTACCAAGCCTGAGAGGTGGTTCATGCATTACCCTCCCTTCCAGAGAAGAAAGCCAAGTATCAGAGATAGCAAGAACATACCTCAAGCCATTCGTTATCCATTGCTTCGTGACAAATGACCCCCATCACTCAATGACTTAAAACAGCACACGCGTATTATTCCACAGTTATGGTGGGTCAGAAGTATGGGCATGGTTTAGCCGGACCCTCCACTTTATGGTGGCTCACAAAGCTGCAATCAACCTGTCAACCAGGCTGGGGGTCTCATCTGAAGGCTCAACTGGGGGAATACCCACCCTAAGCTTTTTCTCACATTGCTGTTGGCAGAATTTAGTTCCTTGAGGGAAGCTAGACCGAAGGCCTAACTTCTTAGCTGCCTATTGGCCAGCGACCACTCTCAGTTCCTCACCACGTGGGCCTCTCCAACATTGCAACCCACTTCATCAGCATGTACAGGTGGAGAAAGCATTAGAGAGAGCCTGCCAGAAAGATGGAAACCATAAGCTTATGTAAGCTAATCATAGAAGTGGCACCCTATTACCTTTTCTGTATTCTGTTGGTTAAAAGCAAGCCAGAGGTCCTGCCCACACTCAAGAAGGGGGCATTTTTCTAGGTTGCGTATGTATACCAGGGGACAGGGTTACAGGGGACATCTCTGAGTCTGCACATCACGCCAGCCATCTAGTTTTAGTGGCCACTGGACAGGCATCTAGTCTCTAGGATTTCTAGCATGTTCCTTTCTTCTCCTCACCAGATCTTTCTTGTCCATGGAAGTTCTGCACCAGCCACACCTTCCTCCAAGAAATCATCTAGGGAAACTCCAGCCATCCATTGCCTTTCTCTCCCCAGTGAATTCCTCCAGCGTTGATAGCTGCAGACATGGTATCTGTGTTTTGATGCATACCATTTTGTGTGTGTGTGAGCTGTTTGACTCTGAAGGCACACTTCCAAGGGGCACATATCTTTAAAATATGAACCATGCAAACCCAGGGTTCTGCAGAGCTTCCTCAGGGCTGATGTTTTACAGAGACATGGAGGGCAAAATTCTGAACCCAAAGCCCCTTTCCACACAGCTAAAGAGCCCCTGTCCTCTACTTTATATTAGAGTTCATTGGAAGAAAAATTCCATGTTGAACAGATATTTGGAAGCCATTTGTCAGAGAAGCAGTGTTACAAATGATAGGCTAATTCCTCAGATATCGCACCACTTGTAACATGGTTTCTTCGGGAAAATACATTTAAAAATCTCAGTTTGACCCTATGTACACAGGAAGATCCCCAAGAGTTGCTAAGATGGGTAGTGGCAGGAAGGGCAATGTAATTTATTGACTATTTTGATCTACATAAGAGAAAACACTTCTCTGTGCGCCTTCTAAGACCCATCCAGAGATACCCTCTTTTTTCATTACTATTGCCATAACTTTGATCAGGCAGTCAGACCTTCTCACCTGGATGCCTGCATCAGGCTCCCACCTGGCCTCCTGGCCTCCAATCCAACCTCCACCCCGTAGGCCAAGTGAACCTCCTAAACTATGGCAAACATGCCATTCCCCTACTGAACCCCCTTCAATGACATACCTCAGGATAATGGCAAACCTCCTTGATTGGCTCATGAGGCCTATCATGAACAGCTGCCATTCATGGCTGTCCAATATCTTTTTGAGAAACTTGTCTGCACTTTTAATAGTGCAGACTATTTTTTAATCACCTGTATGATTCCTACGTTCTCATGGCTGACTGAAAAATAACATCAGTAGCAACATTTCCCAGTCACCTTGCAGCTAGGCACGTGACCTGGGTTCTTCCAATCAGGTCCCTCCTGGGAGAATTGGGTGTGGAAGTGTTCTATGAAGCACCAAGACCAATTGTAACCCAGGAGATGGTCTTTGTCAGGCACAGCAGTGGAGGAATCTTGGGCAGTATCTGGATGATTGGTGCCAAGTGGTGGAGATTGGAAAAACATGATGCTGTGGCATGCTCAGTATTAGTCATGGCTGCATAGTTTCTGACTTCATGGTGCTTTAACCCTGTGGGCTTAACTAATGCAGTGGAGTCTCTGATTTGTCAATAAGAATCTGGACCAACACAAGGTCATTATGTCCCAGTCCTGACACATTTCTTCAGCCTCCCTCCTGGCACTTTTCCCACTCCCTCCATGCCATGATGTGACTGCGTTAAAAATATTTGGGGTCCACCAAATATTTTATTCTCTAGCTCCTGAACTGTTCCACATGATACTCCTTGTGCCTGAGACATTCTTACCTGTCCCTTATTTATCTGGATTACTTCCATCCAGTTTACAGGTTCTGTCGTAGGTGTCACTCTCCCTGGAACTTCTTGTCTGACTCTCAAGTCTATGTTGAAGACCCCTCTTTGACCTGTACTTCTTGTACTGCAGCACATAAACTGCATTGTCAGAGGCTATTAACTCATCCACATCTGCCCCTAGATGATGGGCAAAGAACGTATTTACATTGTTCGCACTTTGTAGTGGGCAGCTACTGTTCTGCCTGCCCGTAATTGCACTCCCTCTTTTTGTGGAAAACATCTATTTAATTCAGTTAGAATGCAGCTACTATCTTTGTGCTGATTCCAACCTCCTTGGCCACAGTGATTGGTAAGATGGAAACCTGACACAAGCTGGGCCAATCAGAGCCCTTCATTAGGATTTTGGAACATGAAAGGAGAAAAAGTGATTTTCAGATCGATCCATGTTTCAAGGTTTGAGATATGGGTCTAGGGATTTTAGGCGCCGTGCTCCTTGCATTATTAGTCTATTACATAACAAAAGATGAACCCCATGGCTTAAAACAATGCACATTTATTATCTCACAGTGTGTGTGAATCTGGGCATAACTTTGCAGGATCTCACCTCAAAGCTGTAAATGAGATGGTGGCCAGTCTCATCTCAAGGTTCAAATGGGAAGGATCCTCTTCCAAGTTTGTATGGTTGTTGGCAGAACTCAGGGCCTTGTAGCCTGTAGGACGGAGGGTCTTAGCTTATTGGATGCTATTGGCCATAGGCCACCTTCAGTTCCTACCTGGTTGCAGGCTGGAGGCTGCCCTCAATTCCTTGCCATGTGCACCTCTGCAGCGTGTCCATTGGCATCGTCCAATACAACAAGGGAAAATATGCTAGCAAGAAAGGCGTGACAGTGTTATGTAATGTGATCACAGAAGGGACATCCTATCACCTTTGCCATATTCTGCTTGGTAGAAGCAAGTCACAGATCTTGACCACATTCAAGGGGAGGAGTTTACACAAAGTTATGAATGTTAGGGGGCTGAGATAACTGGGGGTCGGTCATCTTAGACTCTGTCTGCCACTCACATGCTGGATAGAAGAATTCAGTTTGGAACAAAGCAGAAGTAATAAAGAAAGAAGAAGTGAGAGTTTAACAGATCTTCATTCCAATTATACCTTAGTCCCGGCTGCAATCCTGTAAGTTGCCCCATCATTATTACCCATTCCCCACATAAGCCGGAGTGTTTTGTTTCTATTTCAACCAAAAAGTTTCTAATATACAATTGTATATTTAGTGCCTACTATAGTACCTAGAACATGAGACATTACCCTTAATAATATTTTATTGAATCACTGAGAGCCCGGCTACTCCTTCAAATATTCCGGCAATTTAAAGTCACCAAATCATAGGATGTTGGTGCTTAGAGCCTTCTTGTTTAACTTGTTCATTTTACATTCAGAAGAAATCAAGGTTGAAAGAGAATAAGTGAGTAATCTATCCCTTAGCCCACAATTAGTCATATAGTTTAAAATGAGAACAGGATTCTCAATCCGACTCTGAATTAGGCCCTCCAGGGTGAGATGTAACAACCAGACCCTGAGGTGAGTCGATGGGTAGTTCAGTACCACGGACAGTGGCTCACAGGTCCTGGGCCAATGGTTTCCCGAATCCACAAATTAACTAAGGATTGATATAAAGGTATCTGATGTACCAAGCAAAATCTCGGCTGGGTGGAATTATTAGTTTTTACGTGATTTACAGTTTCGATGTATGTGAGAATCATATAGCATATCCTTCGTGCTTGATGCTTTCTTGTCAGACGAGGCATTTAAATCAGTTGCTATTTTTTTAAACAGTTTCAGTAATTCTTGATAGCCAATTTGTTTCAGAAAGAAAGCAGCATACTTGCAGTTCAATGATCTAAAAATATTCTCTAGGAAAAAAATTATTTTATAGCCTTATGCAGAATGCATGTCTTTTTTGCTGAATAATGTTCTTTGTTTCTGCAGAGTCATACACATTCCCCACTGGTTTGTTGCACATAGTTAAAATAGTTGAAATGTTTTGCTTGCTTTTTTTAATACTTGAAGGGTGTCAGCATGCATTTTGGCATAGCAGGCAACAGCCCGCCAGGGGTTTTGTTTACAATGTTTGAAAAAGGTGATCTCTCAAATTTGCTAGTTACAGAAAATTGAACATAAATATTTTCAACTGAGAAGTATCACCTGACTTAAGTATTTTTGATTCTGTAGTTTTAAGGTACACGGAGTAGGAAAGTGTTTTTTAAGTTTTAAAGTACCGTACAAATGTTTGTTGCCCTTGTTAGAAATAATAGCATTATTTTGGTGGGATTTATTTTAAAGAGATGTAAGAGGGGAGAGATACCTTTTCTCTTTGACAAACACACAAAAACAGCGATTGTAAACAGGGCAAAAAATTTGGAGTCCAAGAAGAGCCTGGGGGAGGGGCACGTGGGTGGCTCAGTGGGTTAAGCGTCTGACTTTCGCTCAGGTCCTGATCTCACACCTCGTGAGTTCAAGCTCTGCGTAGGGCTCTGAGCTGACAGTTTGGAGCCTGGACCCTGGTTCAGATTCTGTGTGTCTGTCTCTCTTTGCCCCTCCCCCCACCTTGCACTCTGTCTCTCTCTCTCTCTTTCTCTCAAAAATAAATAAACATTTAAAGAAAAAAGAAGAAGGGGCACCTGGGTGGCTCAGTTGGCTGAGCGTCTGAGTTCGGCTCAGGTCATGATCTCGCGGTCCGTGAGGTCGAACCCCGCATTGGGCTCTGTGCTGACAGCTCAGAGCCTTGAGCCTGCTTTGGATTCTGTGTCTCCCTCTCTCTGCCCCTCCCCCACTCATGGTCTGTCTCTTTCTCCCTGTCAAGAATAAATAAATTTTAAAAAGAAAAAGAAGAAGGAGAAGAAGAAGAAGAAGAGCCTGGGGGAGGACAATTAGAGAAGCCTCCCCGTGGGGTTCACATTCAAGTTAGCGATGGCTGGGCCCATGTTCCCAGCAGATGTCAGCTCTTTGAAGCAAAGAGCCATGGTATCCCATCTTTCTGTCAGCCCCCTCCTTATGCCAAGTACCAGACTCACAACCAATGCTACTTGCTTTGAAATGAATGCCTTTCTAAGCCACATCACTCAAACCAAGCAGTTATGTGTGTTGGGTAAAAACTGAATTTGCATTACCTGCCAAATTATATCTTGTCTTTCTACCCCTCCTTCTTGGCTTTCTGGGAAATATCCAAAGTTGTAAAACTCCAAAAGGATGCTAATTAAAAGTTAATGTAACTCACAGAGAAAATTCTTTCAAATGGGAGCAGTGAAGATGAACCATTATGGAGGAATTTGCAGAATGGGTAGTTATTTTACTACACTGTGTGGCATTAAGTTAAATGTTTTTCATGGCACCACGTCTTTCAAAAGTAGAGAGCCACGCTAGCTGTTTTCTTTGTACTTCAGTAAATTGAAATTGGTGACCCATATTGCTGTTCACCCGGTAAGAGAGGCTCACCTCATGTTGTTTTGGAGGAAAGAAATGTCTACTTGGGGCTTCGTTTTTTTCTCCTTTCCTCCATGCTGTCAGCTCCATAGAATGGAATCTCAAAAGGGCTACGAGACGTGTTGGCCGCGTCTTTCACTAGCCATGTGACGTTGGGCAAGAGATGTATCTAAATCTCCGTTCTTTTGTCTGTAGAGTGGGGATCATAGGCTTGCCCCAGAGGCTTCTAATGAGAATGAAATAAACCTACATGGAAACACTTTGCAAGTCCAGTAAGGGGCTGCCTTCCTTGAAGGGATAATAGAAGAGAGAGTGAAAAAAAAAAAGAGCAAAATGGAAGCAAACCCATGAATTTTCAGATTTTCGCTGGCAACGATAGGGAAATTTGGGGAGGAATGAAGGAAGGGGGCATAGGCGCACTTCAGTCTGTGGCATTGTGGGAAGGCGTCCCGGACTGCAGCCCTAGCTTGGCTCCCGACCGCCTGTGAGACATTGGGAAGGTCACCTTGCCTCTCTGACCCTTGGTTTCCTCACCTGCAAAATGGGCGTAATAACTCCTGCCCCATAGCTCATGAGATAGTGGAAGGGAAAGCCTTACTTACGTGAACCATAAACCTCTACAAAAGTACTGGTGATTATTTTACTGTTAGTTAATAGTGGATCTAAAAATACTTGGAAATTTCAAACCTCACACTGAAAGGGAATATTATCAGGCGAACCTTTTCATTTCAAAGGTGCAATACCATGGAATATCAGTGCTGTGGCTAGAAGAGGTCTATTTTATGTTCAGATAATTGGGAAGAGATGTAATTGAATTTCATCATTAATGAAACTGATGATCAGGAACTTGAGTTCCTCTTTTATTTCCTCAACCTGTATTTGTGGCACATCTACTCTTGCCTTGCTCTTTGCAGCTGGGTTCCTGAGATAGAGTGAGCCAGGCATGTGTCTCCCCTTCCCCTCCTCCTCTAAAAACAAACTGAGAGGAAGAGGGTTTCCAGTAAAGGAAGGGATCGGGATCAGTAGAAGCGGAGGGCTTCTGAGCATCTGTAGGAAACGGCTGGTCTACGTCTAGGATATTACTCGTGAGTGAATTTATTCTATATTGAATCTAGTAGGTTTTCTTCCATAAAACCTTCTGGATTTTTCACTTTCCTTATTATTTGCCCTCCATTTGCTGTTGATGTTTGAATACTTGGGAAGTACGCCTGCTACTTATCCCTTTACTGAAAAAGTTCCCTCTTCACTGTTAACCTCTGAGTCCTTCCTGTCTTTCCAAATGAGCTCTTCAGATATACAGCCACAGAGCCCAAGGACTGGGAAGAGCCTTAGAGAAAATATATTCTGGTTCCCTCACTTTACAGAGACGTGAGCCGAGACCCAGAGAGACCATGCAGTTGCTCAAAGGTCACACAGTAAATTAGCAACAGGGTTGGAATACAATCCAGGCTTCTCTCTAGGGCTCCTTCCCCGCTCCAAACTGCTCCCAGCTCTGAAGTGTGCTCTCATCCTTCCATGTTGCTGAATGGCCTTTGTCCAAAGTCACTCTGCCCTGTTTTGTGACTAATCACTCAGGATATAAGGGTGAACTAGTAATTTCCTGGGTACCTTTCCTGCAGAGAGGAAACCACTGATGAGAGATTGAGTTTGGCATCACAAATGAGCCACATTCTCATTTGGTTACCACTCTGGGATGACTCTGACTTACGAGGTATGCTTTGTGGCACTCCAGAAGCTTGGAGAAAATTCTAAAGCCGGTGAAATCTCCAGTTTCTTCTGTGCACTAAGAAGGGTTAGAAAGAACAGAGACCTGGAATCCTGATCACCAGGAGGCAGGCCCCACTCTTCCCCCTACCTCCCCATGTGGGCAAATGTCACTAGGCTTTTTCATTCCTTCGTTTGGCCCCTTATTCAGTTCTTTGTTCATTCAGTCATTAAAGCTCAGGGACTCATGCTGCACCCTAAGGATGCACTCACATAGAAAACATGATCTCTGTCCTTGGGTAGGACAATCTGGACAGAGAACAGACACACAGAAAATATATATTGTGCTGCTGTACCTGGGCTCCCAGAAGCCTTTATAAAATTGTACCTGATGTTGCCTGGGGGTGAGGCCCAGGGGAGACTTTACAAAAGAGGCAAGGCTGAGGATAAGGAAGGTCTGAAGGATGATCAGGCAACAGGTGGGCTCCAGAAATAGAAAATAGTATGCATCTATTCATCTGTTCATCTCACGGATAGGTGTTAAGCCTTTAGCTCAAGGAATAAGGAGATGATACGACATGTTCTTGGTCCCCAAGGAGCTCCGGCGAGCTTGAGCAAAGACTCCAGGGCCTTGGGGAGAGCATCTGGCTTCAGGGAACAGGAAGTAGCTCGCTCAGGCTGCAGTGAAAGCCCCTGTGGAGGAACGGGAAGAAGAGAAGAACTTGGAGAGGAAGGCTTACAAAATGTCATGGAAGGTTTGTGATTTACCTGGAGGACCAGAAGGAAGGTTCATGGGAAGGGGGGTGGGGAGCTTGCAGAGGGCACCATCACCCAATTTTCAATTTTGGAAGACCTTTCTGGTGGAAGAGTGAGAAATGAATGAGAGTGGGGAGCAAGGGGCAGCAAAGCGGACAAATCAGGAGGCTATTGCTGATGTCCTGGAGAAGTTCACGGACAGAAGAGACACAGGGGATGTTCCTGGACAGGATTCACCAAGTCATACTTTCTATGCCCTTGTTACTAAAGAGGAAGTTAAAAGAAAGCAAGCTTGGGGCACCTGGGTGGCTCAGTTGGTTAAGCATCTGCCTCTTAATCTCAGCTCAGGTCTTGATCTCACAGTTTGTGAGTTCAAGCCCTGCATCGGGCTCTGTGCTGATGGCACAGAGCCTGCTTGGGATTCTCTCTGTCCTTCTCTCTGCCCCTCACCTGCTTGTGCTCTCTCTGCCTCTCTCTCGCTCAAAATAAATAAGTAAACGTTAAAAAAAAAAAAAAGAAAAGAAAACAAGCTTGAGCATTGTCACGACCCTGCTTGGAATCATCCTACGTGACCCACGATGCTCAGTCTCAGAAAAGCTGGGCCCTTTCTCGGTCCTGCTGCTGGCCAGAGAAAATCATGTTGCCGCGTGCTGGATCTTTCTCCTCACCTGTCATACCTGGGACTTGAGTTAAGCTTCCCCTGGCTTCAGCTCTGTGACTGTCTATGCCCACGCTTCTGAGTGCTGACAACTGACGTCTGCAACATCTGCGTTTACCAAGGACATTTAGGGTCTTAGGATCTGGGCCGGTTGAATAGCCTGGCCCTCCAGGGAGACAGAGGGTCAGATGACAGACAGTGGCAAGCACTGGGCTAATCAGGGAAGCCATCTGTGGAGGAGGGGAGGTGGTGCGGTGCAGAAATGGGGAGGGACTTAGCTTGGAGAAAGAGAAAGTCACCTCGTGGGGCCACGGCAAGCCGGCACAGTGGCCGTGGCAGGCTGGCCGATGGCAGCCTATGCCCTGATTAGTCAGGGCATCCCAGGCTGGCTGGCAAATACGGTAAATAGCCTCCCTGAATGTAGGGTGGCAACTTCCCTTGCTAGAATGTACTCTGTACATGGAAGGAGAGGGAGGAGAAATTGGAAACAGAAGGTGCCGCAGGAGGGAGACAGAGCTTGATCGCAGAGGCTCTGAAAGAGAAGCAGAAGGCCTGAGTATTTGGCTCTTCATCTCACCTTGTCCCTGCACTCTGAAGCCTTGATGCTGGTGGGCTAAATTAGGGCTTAAGCATGCTGGCTCCCTCTCCAATTCCAAGTCTTCCCAGACCTCGGGCAAGTTCCTCAGCCTCACTGGCCTCGGTTTACCCATCTGCAGTATGGGGTCAGTGAGGATAGTACCAATATGATGTGCTCTATTGAGATGATGTAAGGAGATAATGTGTTTAAGTCCCAAACACAGGGCTTGGTATACAGTAGGTGCTCAAGGCAGGTCCACGGGCCCTGGGTTTTTTGGCCTCTCTGGTGTGTTTGATGTTGAATGTCTTTGCACGGCTCCTTTGGTGCCCCCCCCACCCCCCGCCCCCGGTCGGTCCCTCAGAATCCTGAGCTACTCCACAACCAGCAATGTGATTCTTTTCTTCTAAAAGACTGCTGTCAGTTTCATACATTTTGCATGATCTCCTCCCTTGGAAAGCGGGTTTTCAAAAATAAATGCAATTTAGAATGACATACTTTTCCCTTGCCTGCTGCATTTCCGTGAGCCTTGTGTGGCTGGGAGGAAAACCAGCCAGGGGTTCTCAGGGAGTGTGCTCAGCTGTGGAAATCCTTGGGTTATAAATAGTGTGTGTGTGTGTGTGTGTGTGTGTGTGTGTGTGTTTTAATATGATGGACTCATTTTCTCTGATCATAAAATCCATGGCTTCTATTTATAGCCACAATGTTGCTCCTTAGTACTGAGGGATTTTAAAAATAGTCCTCAGGAAACGGGGTGGGCTGGGGCGACTGTCTCCGTATGAAGGCAGCAGAAGGGGCCTGGAGATCTGAGACTGGGATTTGGGGGTCTTTGCGTTAACCCCCTGCCGTCTGCGGGTCCTCCTTGGTGCCAGGTTCCCTCAGGCCGTGTGTCTCCAGTATGCTGGTTCCAGTGAAGAGATTTCTTCATTCATTCACTGAGAACCTGCCCTGGGCGCGCCATGGCGCTGGGCTTTCGGGAAGTCAGTAGCGTGCTCCTGGTGCGGAGGTCTTCAGAGCCGAACGGAGGAGAGAGGCGTGCAAATACTCACAGGATTCCACGATGAGGCCGTGATAGATGCCAGAGCACAGGTGTGCTAAAGGCCTACGTGGCATGGGGGATGGTACGCTTCATTGTGCCCAGGGCAGCAGGAGAGCCCCCTCTGGTCGGTTGGGGCTAGCGGCTCCCAAAGATATCCGGGTCCTGGTCCCTGGAACCTGTGAGTGTTACCTTATGTGGCTAAAAAGACTTTGCAGATGTGATTAAGTTAAGGATCTTGAGAGAGGGAGACTATCCTGGTTTCTGGGTGGCCTCAATGTAAGCAAGAGAGTCTGTGTAAGAGGGAGGCCGGAGGGTCAGCTATGAGAGAGGAGGAGGAGGAAGAGGAGGAGGAGGACAGAGAGGAGGAGGGGGAGGAGGACAGAGAGAAGGAGGAGGAAGAGGAGGAGGGGGAGGAGGGAGAGAAGGGAGGAGGAGGAGGACAGAGAGGAGGAGGGGGAGGAGGGAGGAGGAGGAAGAGGATGAGGAGGGAGAGGAGGGAGGCTCCTGATTTCAGCTCAGGTCATGATCTCGCGGTTTGTGGAATTGAACCCTGCATTGGGACAGTGTGGAGCCTATCAGGCAGAGCCTGCTTGGGATTTCATCTCTTGGTCTCTCTCTGCCCCTCTGAGCTCATGCTCTCGCTCTCTAAAAAATAAATAAACTTTGGGGCGCCTGGGTGGCGCAGTCGGTTAAGCGTCCGACTTCAGCCAGGTCACGATCTCGCGGTCCGGGAGTTCGAGGCCCGCGTCAGGCTCTGGGCTGATGGCTCGGAGCCTGGAGCCTGTTTCCGATTCTGTGTCTCCCTCGCTCTCTGCCCCTCCCCCGTTCATGCTCTGTCTCTCTCTGTCCCAAAAATAAATAAACGTTGAAAAAAAAATTAAAAAAAAAATAAATAAAAAGTAAATAAACTTAAAAAAACCATAAACGTGTGTTGTTTTAAGCCATCAAGGTTGTGGTGACTCGCTTCAGCAGGTGTCAAAAACTAATGCCGCCCAAGGTGACACACTAGCTGGACCACTGTCAGGAAGACTTGGTCCATTCTCTCCCCGTTGGCACCTGCAGCTAGTTTTTGCGTAACTACCTCTCTCCTTGGCACAGCTCCCGCCTCGGTAAGGAGGGCTCAGCTCCAGCTCTAACGTGGAGAGTTGGGGCCCCAAATCGTTAGCATAATCCATCCCCTAGGCCATGTAGTTGGTCTGGGGATGCGCATGTGACATAGGTTGATCCAGTCACATGTGAAGAGAGTTGCTTTCCTGCCGCACGCCAGCTCGGGGACGAAGCAGGGAGGATGCAGCCCCAGAGAGAGCCCCGTGCAGCCATGAAGGAAAAATCATCCTGGGAAGGATGCGAACTCCAAGCAAGTAGAACCCGGAGATGAGACACAGGGTCCTGGTTGTGTCCCCTGAGCTGCTGGACGGTGCAGACACGCCAGCCAATTATATTTTCATGATGGTTAATTTTAGACCTCAATTTCGCTGGGCCCAGATACTTGGTCAAGCACGATTTCTGGGTGTGCAGATGAGGGAGTTTCTGGAGGAGATTGGCATTTGAATCAGCAGGGAGAAGAAAGCAGGTGTCCTCCCCACTGTGGGTGGGCCTCATCCATCACCCGACTATCTTCCAACTGGGACCTCAATCTTCAAGGAGGGTCACCAGTCTTTTGCTGCCTTTGGACTTGGACCAAGCCCGGCTCTCCTGGGTCTCCAGTACTGCCGATTGCCCACCTTGGACTTCTCAGCCTCCGTACCCATGAGAACCAATTCCTGATAGTGAATCTAATCTCATCTAAAATACAGTCATTAATGTAAATAGAAACAGATCTCCTTTCCTATAGGTTCTGTTTCTCTGGAAAATCCAGGCTAGTACAACCGTATGTTACCTAACTGGAATTTAAATAAAAAACTTAAAAAAAAAATAGCTTAACTGGGGTTTTCTGTTACTGACCTCTAAATATCAAATCAAAAATGGGCAGGTTGTGTTGTGAGCAGAGGGAAGGAGGACCGGAAGGAGGTCGGAAGCAGGTGCTGTGACTGCAGTCTGTGTTTGGTGTGGAGGAAAACGAAGTCCAGAGACGAAGGCCACGATCACAGTGTCCAACAAGGGTCGACTAAGGATTAGATCACAGTTTGTGGAGTGTCAGAGCTGAGGGTAGTATGGCCAGTGTGGACTACAAACCCATTGTTTACAGATAAGGACACTGAGGCGAGGAGACAGGAGAGGCTCGCTGGAGCTCATGCTGTGAGTTGCTGACGAGCAGAACCAGAAGCCACGCGTCTCCAGTCTCTCGATTCGGTCGCCCCAGGCCGTTTTGCCCTAACTCTGCTGTCACACAGGGGGAGTGGGTACCCCAGATCTGGGTCAGTCACCTACATCCTGGTGCCCAGAACCCCCATCTGGGCAGCCTCCACCCAGGGGTTCCAGATGAGCTAGGCTCGAAGAGGAAATTCTTTTTGTGCCTTCTGTCTGTATGTTGCTCGCTGAAGAAACAAAGATGGCTACATGGGGCCCCGTTTTCCTGTACCACTGGTGGTTTGGTGTGTGGGACAGAGCAGGAGAGTGGGAGTCCCAGAACTGGGTCCAGCCAAACTCTGCCTCTTACAGCATTATGTCCACAGATAGTTGTTTAGCCCAGCAGACCCACGGTTATCCCACGGGATCTTTCAAGGGCAGCAAATGGGTACAGATGTTGGAGGTAACATACTTTCTGAATCATAAAGTTCTGGGCATCCACCAGGATTGTGATCACGCAGATTTTCCCTTCTCCTATGAAGGATGCTCCATAGACTCTGGGAGCCCTGACAGCAGGCCCATCGGGCACTCCAGAGAGTGGAGCTTGGTCCCAGGGACAGGCTCTAGTTCAATGCCTTTGATCTAGAAATAAGCCATGAAGGAATCTGCCTTAAACTGAGCATGGAGAAGTACACCAGGGATTGTGGGAATGCTCCACAGAGTCTCATTGTGCTTCTCCATGCAAAAAAGAAAGCCAGCTGGTGTAGGGGTTGGGAGAGATGTCTTTAAAAAAAAGAAAAGCTTCTCTTCCACTAGCTCAATATAAGAACGTACATCCTGGGGTGTCTGGGTGACTCCATCAGTGAAGCGTCCGACTCCTGATTTCAGATCAGTTCATGATCTCACAGTTGTGAGATCGAGCTCTGCACTGGGCTCTGTGCTGGGTGCGGAGCCTGCTTAAGGTTCTCTCTCTCCCTCTGCCCCTCTCTCACTCGCATGCATGGTCACTCGCTCTCTTTCTCCAAAAAAAAAAAAAGTGTACATCTTTTATACAACAAAAGTGGAAAGCCAGCAAATGGCATAGCAACATAAGCCATAAAATACAGAATGTCTTGGAGATGGAAGGGACTCCATAAAGCATCTAACTTACCACGCTTATTTTAAATGAAGCACCTGAGGTCCCCAAAAGGAATGCAACTTGCCCAAGACTGCAGAGGAAATTCTTAGCATTGCTGAGGCTGGAAGGCATTATTGTGCACTCTTCCCATAATTCCGCTGGGATGCCCGCAGTCCAGACCTTGACTCCTGGCACCTGTGAAGTGTACCAACCATCCTCATTTGCGTGTGTCCACTGGCCACAAAACACGCGGGGCCAGTATCTCAAATAAGACCGTGACATTTATTTGCTAGGCTTTGGAGACATATGAAAATCTTTGTGTAAAATTTTACAGCGTCCAAGAGATTTCCTTCTAGAAAACAGCGTGAGGTTATAGCTAAGGGGTGCATTTCAGCAAAGATGAACCCTCTCTTTCCAAGCCACCATTATTCCCTGGGTCCCCAGTGAGCATCTTCATTTCTTGCCACGAGTTGAGTGCAAGCTTGACTTGTGCCATCATTTTACATGTGTCCCACAACAAGCCAAAAACTTAGCTCGATACGGACATTTCTCTAAAAATGGCATGCAAATAAATAGCCAACAGGTCAAGGAAAAGATGTTCAACATCACTAACCATCAGGGAAATGCAAATCAAAGCCCCCAAATCACCTTATGTCTGTTAGGGTGGTTGTTATAAATAAATAAATAAATAAATAAATAAATAAATAACAGGTAAGTGTTGGTGACGTTGTGGAGCCACGGGAACCCCTGTACTCTGTTGGTGGAAATGTAAAAAGGTGGAAAATTATGGAAAAAAGTGTGGAGGTGCCTCAAAAATTTTAAAATAGAACTGTTGCATGATCCAGCGACCCCATTCCCAGGTAAATACCCAAAAGAATGGAAATTGGAACCGTGAAGAGACGTCTGTACTCCTCCTCTTCATTGTAATAATAATAATTCATAAGGGCCAAGATATGGAAATAGTCCCAATGTCCGTCGACAGATAAATGGATGAAGAATGTATGGTATACCCATACAGTGGAATATTATTCAGCCTTTAAAAAGAAGGAAATCCTGTCACTTGTTACAACGTGCGGGGAGCTGGAGGATGTTATGTTGAGTGAAATAAGCCAGTCACTGAAAGCCAACTGCTGCACGATTGACCTATCTAGTCAAGTTTCTAGAAGCAGAGACTGGAATGGTGGTTGCCATGGGAACAGGATGAGGGGGAAATGATGTTTAGAGGGCATAAAGTCTCAATTACACAAGATGAGTAAATTCTAGAGATCTGTGGTACACCCTGGCATCTGTAGATAGACACACAGCAGTGTGCACTTAAAACTGTGGCAAGAGGCTGTTTCGAAGGGACACAGGCACCCCCATGTTTATAGCAGCACCATCAACAATAGCCAAAGTATGGAAAGAGCCCAATGTCCCTCGATGGATGAGTGGATAAAGAAGAAGTGGTATATCTATACAATGGAATATAACTCGGCAATCAAAAAGAATGAAACCTTGCCATTCGCAACTACGTGGATGAAACTGGAGGGTATTACGCTGAGTGAAATTGGTCAGTCAGAGACAGACAAAAATCATATGACTTCACTCATATGAGGACTTTAAGAGACAAAACAGATGAACTTAAGGGAAGGGAAACAAAAATAATATAAAAACAGGGAGGGGGACAAAACAGAAGAGACTCATAAATACGGAGAACAAACTGAGGGTTACGGGGGGGGGGGGGGGTTGTGGGAGGGGGGATGGGCTAAATGGGGAAAGGGCACTAAAGAATCTGCTCCTGAAATCAGTGTTGCACTAGATGCTAACTAATTTGGATATAAATTAAAAAAAAATTAAATTAAAAATTAAAAAAAAAAAAGACTGTTGCAAGAGGCTAGTCTCATGCTGAGTGTTCTTACCACACACATAAAAGCGAAGACACAAACTTTTGGAGATGATGGACACATTTGTAACCTTGATTGGCATCAGGGTGTATGCATATATCCAAACTCATCAAATTGTATACGTTAAATGTGGAGGTGATTTTGTATGTCACTTATGCCTCAATAAAGCTGGAAGAAATTAAATACAAATTATGTACACCCCTCTCCCCCCCCCACACTAGCCGTTTGCACTGTGGGTTTACCTTCTCCCTGCCCAGAGCCCTACACACTTGGCTGTTGCTATTCAAGACAATGAGGTAGTTTGGGGCCCCCTTCCCCTGCCAGAAATACTTGCTCTGGTCTTAGTCAGTTTACCCCCTGCGGCTCCAAGCTTTTAAACTTGGTTCTAAAATTGCACCAGGACGTAACCCTTTTGAAGACATCGCAAGTGACAATTAGGAATTCAACTTAAGACAAAATCCAAGCCTATGTTTTGCTGCCAAGTCAAATAACTCAAATTAGGTAACAGCACCTGGCAGGCAGAGGCAACGTTTTCGGAGAAGGTAGGTTCTTTAAACCAACAAACAAACAAAAAATCCGTTGTCAGCAGCATCCTGGTTTCAGGGCCATCAGCATTTGAAAAGGCATGATCTTACCACTGAGGAAATGCAACGGAATACCCGTCATATGGAATTTGCTGAAGTTAATTTTTTAGTAAGCTGTAGTAAATAAATTCCGCACTATGGGTACAGCCCCGGTCAATGATTTTTCTTCCTGCCTCTTTCCAACATTCAGGGGTGAACTTTTCCCTGCCCTGAAACAACAGCAGTTGGGCTGGGCCGTCCTTGAAAGATGGGTGCGGTGGTGGTGGTGGTGGGGGGGGGGGCGGTGGCGAGCAGGCAGCCGGGGTTGCCATAGCAACGTACCATAGCCCGGGTGGCTCATAAACAATGCAAATGTATTTCTCAGAGTCCTGGAGGCTGCAAGTCTGAGAGGCACCTACCAGACTTCTTACTGTGTTCTCCTGCGGTGAAAAGAAGTAAAGCATCTCTCCGGCCTCTTCTTAAAAACAGACAAAACCAAAAAAGTACTGATCCCATCAGGAGGCCTCCAACCTCATGACCTAGGGACCTCCTGTAAAAATTAATAAAGGGGAACCTCATTAACATGGACTTGGGATGCTAGGAGAGGCTGGCAGTAGGAAACCACTCGATGTCATTTCCAGGAGGGAACCGGGGAACAGCCAACAGGAAAGAATCATCAGTTACAGCCCCCAACAGGGAATGATGTGCATTGCGTTTCATCCAAGAAATGAACGACCAGTGAGGCACCCTCATTGCCCTGAACGCTTGCTTTTCTCTGATGGGCTTCCATTGTAAACAACTCGTCCCAACGTCCCCCTTCTCCATTAAGTAACGTTTCTCTCCTTTGTGAGACTTGCATATCGTTTTGCCATAGCTTGCTTGTGCCGGATTGCAATTCTCTGTTATGCCCAAATAAACCCAGTTGGGTTTTTTTTTGTTTTGTTTTGTTTTGTTTTGTTTTTTGCCGGTAATATAACTAGCGGTTTTATTTATTTATTTTTTAATCTTTATTTATTTTTGAGAGAGAGAGAGACAGAGCGTGAGCAGGGGAGGAACAGAGAGAGGAGACACAGAATCCGAAGCAGGCTCCAGGCTCTGAGCTGCCAGCACAGAGCCCGACAGGGCCCGAACCCACGAACCGCGAGATCATGACCTGAGCCAAAGTGGGACACTTAACCGACTGAGCCACCCAGGCGCCCTGAGGGGTTTTATTTTTAAGGTTAATGCTTCTGATGGCCCCACCTCCAAATACCATCACAATGAGATTTGAGTTTCAACACGTGGATTGGGGGGGGGGGCGGACAAAGATTCCATCCACCGCAGTCAGGGAGTGGAGGGTGGTCAGTGGAGGAAGGACTGTATTGGCAGGGGATGGGGTTCTAGCGGAAGGAACTGCCTGCGTGAGCAAAGTACAAAGAGGGGGTTGTGCCTAGGAGGGTCAAACACCAAGGGTGGGGTCCTTCTTTGGCCAGAGGGGATGTGAGAGATAGGAGTCCTGACTCTGGAGTCAGAGGGTAGGTGGCTGGAACATTCCCCGCCTTCGCCCCCATGCTTCAGAATTATGAATGTTTCCAACCCCATTTGACAGAAGCTAGAGACTTACAAGGTATTTGACCTTTTTATCTTGTGCCATTTTAAATGCGCTTAAACAATCAGGTTGGCTTTGGCACTTGAGCTAAAATGCCTGGCTTTGGCACTTTGAGCTAAAATGATGAACCCTTTTTTATTTCAAACTAGCCAGCTAGGATATCACGTCTAACCTTACGTACATATATGACATTTCCTGCTAAACAAACTCCAAGGCAAAATGTAATGTTTCCAAGGCTGTGCTTTGCAGTATCGGTGCCTCACTGCGGTATTGTACTCCTGAACACCTTGATCTTTCAAAAACCTCCCGTCCTCTAACTTTTTTTAATGTTTATTTATTTATTTTTGACAGACAGAGAGAGAGAGAGGAGAGGGCAGAGGGAGAGAGAAAATCCCAAGGAGGCTCCACACTGTCAGTGCAGAGCCTGATTCAGGGTTTGAACCTATGAACTGTGAGATCATGACCTGGGCCGAAACCAAGAGTCAGACGCTTAACTGACGGAGTTCCCCAGGCGTCCCCGCACCCCCAAGTCCTCCGATTCTGACGGCTCCTAAAAATGTTTTGTTACAATAAGAGCTGTGATATAAGGATGAAATGATTGGACTACTTGTCAGTCTAGAACTCATCTGTTGTAGTAAAACTTCGTCCAATCCCTTCAGTTCAGTTAAGATTGCTGTGAGTTGAATTGTGTCCCCAAAAGGGAATGTCCAAGTCCTAATTACTGGTACCATGAATGTGACCTTATTTGGAAATAGGGTCTTTGGGGATGCAGTCAAGTTAAGACGCGGTCACATTGGTCAGATCAGTGTGAGAGACACCAGTGGGAGCTGGGGGGACAAGGATGTGGGGGAAATGGTGTGAAATGGGGCACGTGCATCTGTGGCAGGGTCAGCTTTGGGGCTTCCGTCCGTCACAGCCACCTGAAAATGCTTTAACTGGGAGCCCAAGCAACAGACACCTTCATTACAGTCGCAGAAACCAGATTTCAGATCCTCAGCACAGCCTGCCCAAGGCACAGTTTGTCATTTGCTGGTGTTGATTTCAGCCATTAAACCTCAGTCACCTTGATGCCAAAGATAATAATTTGGGGAGAAAAAAAATCTAATTTGTGGAATTGTCAAGGCTGGAGAACCCTTCTTGTTTCATGGTTTCATTAGTCATATCCTTTTTTTCCTCTTGAGAGAGAGAGAGAGAGGGAGAGAGAAAATCTTAAGCAAGCTCCACACTTAGCTTGGAGCTCGACATGGGGCTCAATCCCACTACCCTGGGATCATGACCTGAGCCAAATTCAAGGGTCAGATGCTCAACCTACTGAGCCACTCAGGTGCCCCTCATCAGTCATATCCTAATCCAACTTCCCTTTTTATAATTGGTGGATTAATTTTTAAAAGTTTAGAGTATACGATGGGGAAAAGAGAGCCTTTTCAATAAATGGTGCTGGGGGTGCATGGGTGACTCAGTTGGTTAAGCATCCAACTCTTGATTTCAGCTCAGGTCATGAGCTCACAGTTCATGAGTTTGAGCCTGGCATTGGGCTCTGAGCTGACTGTGTGGAGCCTGCCTGGGATTCTCTCTCTCCCCTCTCTCTCTGCCCCTCCCCTTCTTGAGCTCTCTCTCTCTCTCTCTCACTCAAAATAAATAATCATTTAAATAAATACATAAATAAATGGTGTTGGGAAAACTGGACAGCCACATGCAGAACAAAACTGGACCACTTTCTTACACCATACACAAAAATAAACTCAAAATAGATTAAAGGCCTAAATGTGGGACTTAAAACCATAAAACTCCTAAAAGAAAACATAGGCAGTAATCTCTTGGATATCAGTCTTAGCAACATATTCCTGGATCTGTCTCCTGAGGCAAGGAAAACAAAAGCAAAAATAAACTGTCGGACCTACGCTAGAATAAAAAACTTCTGCACAGTGAAGAAAACCATCAACAAGATGAAAAGCCAACCTAGAATGGGAGAAGATATTTGAAAGTAATGCATTCGATAAGGGACTAATAGCCAAAATATAGAAGTAGCATACAGCTCAACACTAAAACTACAAATAATTCATTCAAAATGAGCAGAGGACCCGAAGACACGTGTTTCCAGAGGAGACATCCAGATGGCCGACGGACACACGAAAAGGTGCCCAATGTCACTCATCATCAGGGGAATGCAAATCAAAACTGCGATGAGATACCACCTCACACCTGGCAGAATGGTCAGTACCAAAACGACAAGAAATACCAAGGGTTGTTGGGGATGTGGAGAAAGAGGGACCCTCGTGCACTGTTGGTGGGAATGCAAACCGGTGCAGCCGCCGTGGAAAACAGTCTGGAGGTTCCTCAAAACATTAAAAATAGAACTACCCTACAACCCAGCAATTGCACTGCTGGCTATTTACCCAGAGAAAATGAAGACACTAATTTGAAAAGATACATGCCCCCCATGTTTATTGCAGCCTTACTTATAATCGCCAAGGTAGGAAGCAGCCCCAGTGTCCGCCGACAGATGAGTGGATAAAGAAGATGTGGTATATATACACGCCGTGGAAACGATTCCACAAAAAAGCCATAAAAAAGAATGAGGGACACCAACCAGGTGGCTCAGCCAGTTAAACATCTCAGTTCAGCTCCGGTCTTGAACTCGCAGTTCGTGAGATCAAGCCCAGTATCAGGCTCTCGGCTGTTAGCACAGATCTCGCTTCACATCCTCCGTCTCCCTCTCTCTCTGCACGCTCCCCCCCCCCCCAACCTGTGCCCCCGGCTCTCAAAAATAATCCATAAAAAAAAAAATGAGATCTTGCCATTTGTGAAAACCAGGACGGGCCTAGAGAGTATTATGCTAAGTGAAATCAATCAGTCAGAGAGACAAACACTGTTTGATTTCCCTCAGACGTGGGATCTAAAGAACAAAAGAAATGAATACATGGAAACGGATTCATAAATACAGAGAACAAGCTAGTGGTTTGCCAGAGAGGAGGGGATGGGGGGGATGGGCAAAATAAGTGCCGGGAATTAAGAGGTACAAACTTCCAGTTATGAAATGAATAAGTCATGGAGGTGGAGGGCAGTTTGGGGAATCTAATCAATAATATTATAATACCGTTGGGGGTGACAGATGGTAAGTACGCTTACCATGGCGAGCACAGCGGAACGTTCAGGATTGTTGACTCACTATGTTGTAAAACCTAAACTAACGTAACTTGTATGTCAACTCTTACTTCAATAAAGCCAACATTTTGGGGGGCACCAGGTGGCTCAGGGCACGGGGCGTCTGACTTCAGCTCAGGTCGTGATGTCGCGGTTTGTTGAGTTGGAGCCCCGCATCCGGCTCGAGGCGATCAAGCCTGTCAGCACGGAGCCCACTTCAGATCCCCTGTCCCCCTCTCTCTGCCCCTCCCCGCTTGCACTCTTTCCAAAATAAATGACTATTAAGATAATGATAGTGCCAACATTTTTTTTTAATTTTTTTTTTAACGTTTATTTATTTTTGAGACAGAGAGAGACAGAGCATGAACAGGGGAGGGGCAGAGAGAGAGGGAGACACAGAATCTGAAACAGGCTCCAGGCTCTGAGCTGTTAGCACAGAGCCCGACGCGGGGCTCGAACTCACGGACCGTGAGATCGTGACCTGAGCCGAAGCCGGACGCTTAACCGAGTGAGCCACCCAGGCGCCCCAACATTTTTAAAAAGTGACCCGACGGGCTCAGTACTTTCCCCGAGTGACGCAGCTGGCCTGAGGCACAGCTCGGAGTGAGAAATGAGGAGCTGTGTCTCGCCATCTGAGGCTCCTTGCACTCTGCCCAGATCCCCTGGGAGATGACTGACCACCAGGGTCCCTTCCCGCCCTTCGAGTCCAGGGTGGGTGTGAGGACTGGGTCATAGTCTAATCCCTGCTCCGCCCCTTGCCACATGTAGAGCCTGGCAAGTTAGGACTTCGCGTGCCTCAGTCTTCACATCTGCAAAATAAAGATGATACAAAACGATACGCATCTGGTGGGGTTATTGTGGGGTCAGATTAACATATACAAGTACAGTTCTTTGACTTTACCTGGTAGATAAGAACCATGTAATATTTGCCGTTACTAACTGCAGGCATGGGAAGTAAACCGTTGCTTATTTCCAGGGGTGATTTTAAAATGATTTACACCCCATTTATAGGAAGTCTTCAGTGAATGAACAGATGAGTAAATAAACAAATGGGTGATCGGAGGAGGCAAAATGCTTCCGAAGGGTCGCTAATGGCTTTGGTATTTTCCCACAGGACATGTCCACGTAGCAGAGAGGTCCTTCATCTTAGGGTGTTAAAGATGTGACCACAGACACCGTGGTTTCCCAACAGGGTGGACGTTTAGGAGCCCGGGGCTCCGAATTAAAATCATCTTTTTACCCGCAAAGGCACCAGTCCCTCCCGCGTTCCAACACCGGCTAATGGGGGCTTGGAGTTGCAGGAGGGAATCCCAGCTCTGACCGACATGCGTTTCAGCTCTCGTGGCTGCTTGTCAGCTGACAGGAGCCGGAGTGGAGAAGTAAAAGCTAATGACACCAGGAGACAGAGATAGATGGGAAGCTACAGTTATCTCGCGTTTTAGCATTTTCTGTCCTGTCGGGAGCACGGTTAAATTCATACGGTTTCAGGATTGCCAGAGATAAGGTTCACCTTGGGAAGGCATCCATTCTGTCACCATCCAGCAGGCACCTACTGTGTGCCAGGTGCCGTGCTGGAGGTTGGGAATGTCAAGGTGACCCATGTGCAACCCGTCTTCGCCACGAGGTCATGGAGAAAAGCCAAGTGATCCAACATTTCAGAGGGTTGAGGGAGAGAGGGGGCTGTGAACTGGCTTCTTACCGTACAGAAGAGTGGAGGAGCTCTCTTGGACCTGCCTTGGGGGGTCAGGGAAGGCTTCAGGGAGAAGGGACATTGGAGTCTGGGCTCCGTGGATGAAGAAGAGTTTCCTGTTGGAAAAGCTGAGAGGCCCCTCGCAGAAACAACAGCACATGCAAAGGCACGGGGGCATCCAGAGGGCCTGGCTCCCGTGTGGCGGCTAAGGCAGTAGTTAATGTGTGTTGGGGAGGGGTGGGGGATGGGGACAAGCAAGGCTAGGAAGGACCTTAAACTCGATCCTACCAGCTGTTGGAAGGTCGTGAGCAGGAGAGAGTCACAAATCACCCACCTCCTCCTTTTCAGGAGGAAGAAGATGTTGCTCTAGAGACACAATGACTCCCCCAGGGCCACTAAGTGAGTCTGTGTAGGCGACAGGACCCAACTGTCTAAACTCTGTGCTCAGTCCCTTCCCACCCCGCTCCGTGGCCCAATCTAAACCCGGGGTGGGGGTGGGGGGGAATAACATAAAACCAAGTTCCGTTTGGCACACGAGGATAAGGAATTCTGGTCGGAGCTGAGATTGAATCTCCGTTCCACTTGACGGCTTGGAGACTCACCTTCCTCATCTATAAAACAGAGAGCGTCGCGTTTTCCACGCAGGACTGAGACAAACGTTACGAACACACCGAGCATAGTGCGTGGAAAGTAGCCGGGTTCTGGCCGCCGTAACCTTGGATGGAGGAAGATTTAGGTGCCCTTGGTAAGGAGGGGATCCCATCCCATTTTAATAAAATAAATCTGGAGACCAGGCTTGTTTTCTTGGAGGATCTGGAGCCTCTGTGCCAGGGGTTTCCCTTCACCCACCCATCCTCCCTGGGGCTGCCTGGGAAGACTTTTCCTCACGCGATCCTCCCTGCGTGGCATTGGTATTCCGAGCAGCGTTGTTTCTCTGAAATGATTACCCTCAAGTTATTGGCACTAATTTGCATGTCGTGTTTATTGCATTTTGAAACGGTTCTTTTGTTTCCAGTATCGCAGACGTACTGGAGGAGGAACATGGTGGGGAGGAGTGTAATCTCTCTGAATGTAGGGGTAGTAAACATGTGTCTGAGCTGAGCGCATCTAGGTTTCTGAAGCTGGCAATCCACCAGGGCCAGGGGCTGGGAAACGCATCTGCGAAGCGTGCGTTTCAGCAGCGCGCGGTGTTTTGTCTCAACCCACAGTCCTCGGTGGCCAAAGGATCGCCAGACCAAACCGGTGAGGGGAAAGGGGGCGCTTAATGAAATTGTGTGATTAAGGGGCAGTGGGCTGTGTGTCATCTGATCACAGCTACGTCCTGGTGGGTCACTCAGAGAAACGCAAACAACTTCTCTGCGTCTTCCTCCTCTTTGCCCGTTGACAGTGGGAACCCGGTGGTTCGTTTTGACTTTTTGAAATTCTCTCCTTCCCAGGTTCCTCTCTGACGGCTCTGTAATGCCCTGAGAGTCTGGTCCTTCAGGTCAGTCCTGGGACCCCCTCCTCTCTCCTGTCTACTCTTCCCCTCTTAGAAATGTGTCCTTCCATGGCATGGGGTCTCTGAGAGGAGGAACTGGAAGCTTTGGCAAGTTTTGAAATTAGGTTCTTGCCCAAGATGAGGATTTTGGGTTTCATTTTGCCTTTGGAATTCTTCACCCTCACGACCAGCGCATCAGGACACGCAACCACTTTCTAACAGAATTTGCTCCTTCTCCCCAAACTGGTCCTTCCCCTCCTATGCAAAGAGCCTAAAACGTGATGTTGGAGACTCCGTGCTTCAGTTCTTGCACTAAAGAGACCGTGTGACTTTGACCCGCTCATGTCACTTCTCCCCTCAGTTTCCTAAAACGGAGCCAATGGGCTCAAAATGGGGTTGGGGAGGGATGGGTTCTGGACATGCCAAAGTGAAGGCCAAACGTGGGGGCGTTTTTGACTGCTTGCCTTAGCGGCCCAGAGCCTGCGCCTGGGGGAGGCGAGGGAGCGCTCGCCTCCCGTACAAAATGCCAAGGGGTGCCATTGCTGATTGGTTCAGGGCTGAGCCCAGGACCCAGGCCAGACCAATCAGAGTCCGCGAAGCTTAGCAGGCACGTGGACTCCTGCAAAGAGACCCCGCCCTTTGCCCTCCTGAAGGAATAGGGTGTAGGGAGGGCTGCTCCCTGGAGGGGGAAGCTGGCCTGGGAAGAGGGCTTGCAGGGGAATGCGGTTGGGCGGCGGGGAGGTCTCCATGGGTGCAGCCCTCCTTTCACAAGGCTTGAGTAACCAGAGCTCTGGAGAGAAACTTGCTGATCTCCCGGCGCTTGGTGGCTCTGGGAGTGGAGCTGGAATCTGTCCCCGGGGAGGACTCCCGCTTCGTTCTGTAGAGTCCTTTCGGCCATGCCCACCTACGCAGTGTTCTTGGGCGAGCCCTGAACAATCCCAACGCAGTATTTCCCGCTGAGATGGTGTGCCTTCCGTGTACGCGGGTTGAAGATTGATGGGGGTGGGGGAAGGGGGCGTGTGGGTTGAGACGTGCACTGCCCAGAGCCTTCTCCATGGAAGGACTTGCCGCCCAAATGTTGGGTGTGCCTGTCCTTGCTGCCCCCTTCCGGGGTGCCTCAGCCGCAGAGAGTCTGGCGAGGGACAATGGGCGCTCTGTGGCCCTGCGTCCCGGCTCATCTGTCCTTCTCTCTCCCTCTGCCCACTCCTGCGGCCTGCCCTGCTGCTACATCTCTGAGATGGCTCCCCAGGGAACCCGGTCTCTGCCTCCAGTGGGATCGAGCAGAAGGACTGGGGAATTTTGAAGGGGGCAGGTGAACTCTTACCCAGCGGCCATGGGCAAGGATACAGCAACCCGGTGCAGTGGGGCTATAAAAAGGAAACATCCAGGAGGTACTTACCTTTCATCCTTCCAGGCAGACGCAAGGCCAGGGGACGTGAGCAGCAGCGAGATTGGATACTGATACGTACATGCCCTTCTTGTAATAATTCCCTTCTGTTGTCCTCAGACCCCAGAAAACTCTCTTAAATCCAACAGCCTTAAACTGAGTGTGTCCGTGGTGCTTCTGGTCCGTCCTCAGACCAGAAAAAGTAGGGATGAGCCATTGCAGAAGCCCAACCCCAAGGCAGAGACTGCCACCCAGGGAGTGGGTCCCAAATGCAAGTCTCCTACTTCCCCAACCTTTTCGGGATCCCAAGGGCCTGGAGCAGTCACTGTCAAGACAGAGGGACCTTACTGGATGCCGTGGGTTCTCAAGGATTTAGCAAGCGTGTGGTGAAAGCCTCCCGTCAACCCAACAGAGTGGAGGTGAGTGTCCCGTTTCCCAGATGGGCACACTGAGACACAGACGCGCGAGTGAGGTGCCCAAGCACGTATATACACAGCAAGTAGCACAGTTACTAGCCCTCTACTCCCCCTCCCGTTGGAGCGAAGCCCCCGCTGGCCGTGTTTCGGCCAAGGTCTCTGATTAAGGCTGTGAGCGGAGCCCAAGGCCATTGGCTAAAGGCACTAGATGCCAGTGAGAGATGAGAGCAGCCAGTGATGTTCTTATTTGGTGGGTGTGTCCGCTCTGGGGAGCCAGCGGGACCATTAGGACTTTTTCCGGCCCATTTAGCAGATGAAGGACCCTGGACGTCAGCCTGCTGAGGAGGGGGAGGGAGCGGCCAAAGCAGAAAGAGCAGGGGCAGAGCCAGGACAGGGGAGGAGAGGTGGAGGGGCCCTGGATTGGACGGAAGGAGAGCTTTGGGGGCTCTTCTCCTCCCCTAGCCTGGGGCAAAGTAGTCCTCGGTCAGGCTTCATCTCCGACCAGACAGGAGGATGGGAATTACTATGCCACTGTCCGTGCCATCGGCAAGCACGGCTTCTATTTTTGTCTCCACAGCCGCACAGCCGGGCCCACGAAACCGTCGTCTTTTTGGTGATGGCGACGCTGAGGCTCAGAGAGGCTAAGTAACTGGTCCGAGGCCACACAGTCTGCCCGGGATGAGAATACCTGCTTCCCTGCTCCAGGGGCTCTCGGTCCCAACATCTCTACCAGTGACCAGGCCCCGGAGCTCGGAAGGCTGCTTTGTGCGGGCCCTCCGGTTCTCCAGCTCACGGGGAAGATTTCCTCCCAGCTGGGGACGGAACCACTTTCTCCCAAAGTCTGCGGAGAGGTCCTGTGCTGTCTAAAGTCATAAAGCTAATATTTGCCTCATTTGACTCCGTGCTCTGGGTGCAAATCCCACCGGCAGGAATCCCGGAGAGCAGAGGGGACGGAACCAGGGGGTTCGAGCAACCAAGCCCGCCCCCGCCTCCAGTGGCAGGTTCTTTTCTCTTTTTTTAAAGCGTTTTTAGTATTTGATCGTTTCTGAGAGAGGGAGAGAGCGAGCGAGGGAGGGGCAGAGTCAGAGGGAGACAGGATCTGAAGCAGGCTCAGTGCTTAAGGCACGGAGCCTGGTGGGGGCCTCGGACCCACGAACCCGTGAGATCATGACCTGAGCCGAAGTCGGGAGCTCAACTGACTAAGCTGCCCAGGGGCCCCCAGCGGGTGCTGTTATCGCCTTCATTTCACGGAGGTAAAACGGCGGTCTCTCACGGCCGGGCCGCGCTGGGACCCAGCCCCGGCGTGTGCTCTAACCCTACTGCCAGTGGCCGCCCCCACCCATCCTCAGCACAGAGGAGATGAGACGCGCCAGGAATGTCTGCTGAACGACTGAACGCTTGGATGATGCCCCGTTGGTCGCGCGCTCCTGGGGCCGGGAACAGGGTGCTTGCACATGGCTGTCCCCAGCCAGCCTCACACAGGACCCGTTCCATCGCAGCGGTGGGATGATTCACGGGGCTGCGTGAGGTGCGTGATGATTTTCCTGGGACCTCTGCCCAAGCACGTGGCCCTGGGTTTCTGGTCACTTCTGGTCTGTCACTTCACTAGTGACTGGCTATTTCTTTCCCTGAGGTCGGGTTGGAACCGCATGAGGCCCCAGGCCGAGTCACTGGTACCGGGCGCACAGAAGCTGGTTTCTCTGTGTCTGCTTCTGAGACTCCCGCAGGCAGGCGAAAGGGGCAGGGGGCAGCCACAGCTCCCCTGAGGGCGCGCAGGGGGCACAGAGCCCGGGAGACAGAAAGCCTGCCTCAAGCCTGCTTTGCTTTGCTTTTGAAAAGCATCCGCTGGTAACACGGGCCGATCTGATGAGTCATCTTGCCTAGTGCTTGCTGTCTTGCATTTCTTCCATCACCGTAGGAAGGATGTGCCCGCGCCGGCCCGCTGGTCCCAGAAGAGGAGGAGATGCGTGTGGCACAGAGCCGAGCCCCGTCACAGGCGGATGAGTAACAATAGAACTAGCTGGCTGAGCCCAGCCTGGGTCAGAGCCACTGCGCAGCCGACAGCCCCTGGGGAGCCATAAATGATTGTTGGAAGCCCCCGGGTTTGGGGAGGCTTCATTGTGTGTCGGTAGCTCACAGATTCCGGGGACCCTGCTGAAATTCCTTTCTCTATCTGTGCCTCTCTTTCCCCTTTGTAGGGTGGGGGAGTCAATATTTCTGAGGGTCCGATGCGTGTGTGTTTGTAAAGCACTTAGAAAGGTGGCTGGCTCATAGCAAGAGCCATGTAGGGACTGGTCTGATCAAATACACGCCTCTGTGTTTATTTGAATAACACTTGTCTCTCCCACATGGCTGTTAGCTCCACGAGGCTGGCGTCCGTCCTGTTTGCTCATATGGTCCCCATAACTAATACAGTGTTTGGCCCATAGGAGGCATATCGTAAATATCTGTTGACCTGACGATCAAGGTGTGAGCAAGGTCAAGATCTGGTGATGCCTGCTTCTTGGGTTGTAGACAGCAGCCTTCTCACTGTGTCCTCATGTGGTGCAGAGAGAGAGAGAGAGAGGGAGAGAGCTTCTTTCTGGTATTTCTTCTTTTTAAGGGCACTAATCCCATCATGAGGGACCCTCGCGACCTCATCTAAACCTGATTACCCCCCCAAAGGCTTCACCTTTAAATATCATCACATTAGAGGTTAGGGCTTCAGCCTAGGAATTTGGGAGCAGGGGAAGGGGACACGATTCAATCCATAGCCCCACCTGAAGTTGGTAGAACTGTTTCCATTGCAGAGATAAGGAAAAGGTGAAGGTCAGGGAGGTTAAGTCACCTGCCCGAGGTCACACAGCTAGGAAGTAGCAGAGCAAAGATTTGACCCGGAGTCTGAGCCTCGCTTCCTACGTTTGCCTCCACCCTGCACGCCTCAGTGTTCGTAGATGACAAATCCGAGCCAAGATCGTGGGGGGACCACGGAAAGAGTTGCAGGTATCAGGAAGAGGGCAAGTCCTTGAAATTGCGGCTTGGCCCGAAACGGGGAAGGCGACCCTCCGAAGGCACCTTTAATTAGACCAGTTCAGCGCCCTCTTGCGGGAGTGGCTGGTTGGTGCTCGCGGACAGAGGACACCTCGCGTCAGCATGTCCTCCTGAGGTGCAGGGGCCTCCCCCCCACCGTTGCCTGCACACACTTGCAAAGGTGGTTTATGGGAGTTTGCTCCCTGGGGGCCACTTCCTGAGCAGAACACAGAGGCAGGGCAAGATGCTTAGGCGGTGGTTTTCCAACTTGGGCAGGCACCGGAAGGGGCGGAGGCTGGTCTGAGTAAGCAGGTCCGGGCCGCCTGGGACCTCTGGGGCCGAGATGCTCAGAGCTGCTAAGCCAGGCCATCGGTGCCTCCGCTTCGCTGGACCTTCTGTGGGACCAAAACAGGAAGTGGCAACCTTGTGGCTTCCCTGCTTCCTTCAGCAGCCCTCTCCCACCCTTTGGACCCTTGCCAGGGCCCTTGGAAGGAAGAGGAGGAAGGAAGAGGAGACAGAAGACACAGATCATGGCACCAAGAGCCAGGGGTCCAGGGGTCCAGGGGTCCAGGGGTCTAGGGGTCCGGTGTCAGGTGCATTCTGCCAGCTGCACAGCCTACAGACGCTCAGTTTCTCTGAGCCTCAATTTTCCCCACATAGAAAGTTAAGAACTCACTCTAAGTGCTCTGGGACCTATAATTCAGTACCCTAGATAATTATAAAAGTAACTGTTAATTTATTCACCACCGTCTTACATCCTACATCCAGGGACAATCGCTTTATATAGCAACCATCTCGTGTGATCATTGCGAACACCCCATGAGAGATTGTAAGATCGATTCGCTCTTTGCGTTACAAATGAGGCTACCGAATCTCAGGGAGGTTAGATTAAAGTTGCTCATAGTGACAGCTGGCTACACTTCTAGGCACCCACTCAGCATCCATCTCCACCTTCCTCCTTCCTAATAGAACCACATTTTACTCAGGCGACCCTCTGTGCCCACGTGTCTCGGGGAAGGTGGCCACGTCTCTGGATCCGGAACTTGCTTAACCTCATTGGCTCTGAGCCAAGCGGTAGGCAGCATTCCAGGCAGTGCTAATGCCCCACGATGGCACACGGCTCGTGTGGGTGAGGTTCTCCTGAGCGGATGGCGTCGCGCAGCGTGTGGACCCAGCCTCTTCTGGCGGCCGCCTAGCGAGCACAAGAGACCCCTGCTCAGGGTGGAGCCAGTGTTGAGCAGAGAGATCAAAGAAGGTGGGTCTCCGATGACAGTGTTGAGTGGTCCAGCTGACCACTCATGAGCCTGCTCTCCCTCTAGACTTCCTGTGTTGTCAGGTAATCAATCTTGTCATTTTTCAACCCAGTTCGACACCATTTAAATCATCCTGATGGATACAGTTAACAAGTGGCAGATACGAGAGAAACGTAGATTAACCCAACTCTGAACTCATGCCCTTTCAGATAGGTACCCGAATGAGGTAAGATTTCTTGTCTGTTTCAATAAATAGTTTAACAGGAATTTATTGAGTGATCACTAAGTGCGTAAACATTTTACACGCATGAAATCATCCAATGCTCACTGTAGGCTGAGAAGGCAATTGAATTGATTATCTCCCCCCTCCAAAAGAGCAAAGACTCAGAGAGGTTAAGTGACAGAGGTAAAGTTCAAAAAGCTTGTAAGTGGCCGAAAGTGGTTTCAAACCCAGATACCCAATTTTTTCCGACGTTGCACAATTTCCTCCAAACCTGCGGCCTATAAGTTTTATCCCTCCCCAGTGAGATTGCCAGCAAGGCAGAGAGTGAGACCAGTTCCAATCCTAGGTTCTTTTTTTTTTAAGTTTATTTATTTTTAGAGAGAGATCAAGCACGAGCAGGGGAAAGACAGAGAGAGAGAGAGAGAGAGAGAGGGAGAATCCTAAACAGCCTCTGTGATGTCAGCACAGAGCCCAATGCGGGGCTCCATCCCATGAACCGTGAGATCATGACGTGAGCCGAGATCAAGAGTCTGATGCTTGGCCAAGAGCCACCAAGGCACTCCATGCAATCCTAGTTTCAACTTTCCCCATATGCTCTGGAAAATTGACCTTAATATACCAGAACCTGTCAGGAGATGAGCTGAGATCAGGTCTTCAGATCAGGTGAGGAAGACCATCTGGGGATCAGGAGGGGGAGCAGGACGACTTTTCCCATTTTGATAAAAAGGAAGAACTTCGACCCGCAGTTCCCTCCAGGGTGGATGTGCCGGGGGGCCTCTGCCTAATCTCTTCTCCGGGACTCCCTGCTTCCCCCCCCCCCCCCCCGGGGATTTACACTCATCAACACAAATTTGTTGAGCATCTACTATGTGCCGCTTTCAGTTCTCAGTGCCCAGGACAGACCACTGAAGAACACGAAGTTCTGGCCGTCAAGGAGCCACTGTTACTATCGGGGGTATCGGTTGGAGCCTGCCTTTCCCAGTCTTGAAGGAACCGTCTCGCGTAGGAGATGGGCCTGTTGGTTGGCTCTCAACACTCTGTGATTATCTAAGCCGCTGATTTATTTTTCATGGCTCCCGGTGTTGAGACTGTGCCAGGACCCGTCAGCCTGCCAGGGGGGCAGGGATCTCAGGCAGCACCTAGCTCCAGGCTGACTGGAGGCAGCTTTTAAATATGCAGATATACACGGTCCTGTGGGACCAGGATTGTGAACCCCGCTGGCCGCCAGACCAGGCAATGGGGAGGTGTCTCCGGCAGCACAGCTGCAAAGGGCAGGGCTCCAGATGAGTGTATATGCTCTCTTCTGGGCGGGACTGACAAGCCACACTGGGGACAAGGGAGAACACCATGATGATGGCTCCTGGCACGGGCTCCCCAGAGCAAACCCGGATCCTGTCCCCCAGGTGGAAGGTCCACAAGCATGCTGGCCTCTCTCGCAGAAAGCCTGAGCGTGTGCTCCAGGGTGTGGTCTCCGCGGGGCCCTGGAGGGGGTCGCCTGCCATGAGCCTCAGCAGAGGCAGAGTGCAAACATAGCACCCACCAGCTACTCCAGCTTTGGGCAGAATCCCGACAGTCCCTGCTCCCCCCGCAGACATGGTGAGCTTTGTCATTGAAAGGCCTTCTCATGTAGCCGGGCGCTTTCCAAACTGCTCCTGGGGGGGGGGGGGGGGGTCCTGAGGTGAGTGGGTCTGTGCGCGAGCCCTTCAAGAGCGGTCTCCCAATTCATTGCAGCCCCCTGGGCCTTGGTGCAGGTCCCGCTGATAGTTTTTATTTATTTTGACAAAGAGAGAGAGAGCACACGTGAGCAAGGGAGGGGCAGAGAGAGAGGGGGAGAGAGAATCCCAAGCAGGCTCTGTGCTGTCAGTGCAGAGCCCTACCCAGGGCTCGAACTCACAAACCGTGAGATGGTGATCTGAGCTGAAATGCAAAGTGGGGGGCTTCACCAACTGAGCCACCCAGGTGCCCTGCTTGAAGTATTGCAGTATTATTCCACCCATGCTTTTGCTACAAGCTCCTTTGACTGGCGATGTGTGTTTGTGAACCGATGCCCGCACATCATCAGGTGGAAGGAGATGAGCCCACGCGCTCACAGAGGCGATGTTTAAGACCGGCGGTAGCGACTGAAATAATGGTGACCGTTCATTGAGATTCTATGAGCTGGTGACGGCTCTGCGGTACCCTGTTCATGCATCGTTCCATTTGATGTCACGATCACGCGCTGAGGGAAGGTATTGCCCTTGGTTTATTGAGCAAAACAGAGGTTCTGAGAGGTTATAACCCGTGGTCAGAGCTCGCCTAGCTGGTGTGGATTTGAAACCTGGCTGTGGGATTCCACGGGCCAAGCTCTTAATCGCTGAAATGCCTCTTGCCAGGAGGGAGGGGCAGGTGTTTAACTCGTGCCTGGCACGTGGGAGATGGTCATTCCCGTAAGTGTCCTTTATTAGCTCTTTGAGACAGGGCTTTGGCTCTGTTTTGCTTATAGCCGGTTCTTCAGTGTCTAGAATATGCCTGGCACTGAGTAACTGCTCATTAAATATTTGTCGAACGTATGGAATGAGGGAGTATATGAATGAATGAATGAATGAATGAATACATGAGTGGGCAGGAGAATCAAGAGCTGTGGGGGGGTTCAGAGGCAGGAAAGGTTTTTTTTCCCAATTTGGGAGCAGTGAAAGAAAAAAAGAGAAGAATCTATAATAATTCCCTCTGATTCTGCAGTAACTATCTCTAAAACCTCCAAACGGGCTCTGTGGTTTGTTGCAGGTGGGAAGGAGGAAGCCAGACCTGTGGAGGCTTCGTGGAGGGCCTTGATCCCATGCCCACCACAGGAGACAGAGGAAGTAGGGAGACCCAGGGTGTGTCTGCTTCATGGCTGGAGGGCAGAGACTTGGAAATCTTTCCTCCATAGAAACCTGCTTAGCCACTGAAGCTTTTCCCAAGTGGAGCATTAGGTTCTTCTTCCTGTAGAGTGGAGGTCCCTAACTTTGCTCTATTAGTCTCCCAGGGTTGTTGGATCTGAGGGAAGACTGTCCCAGACCAAACGTTTGGGTGCAGGCTGCGTGCAGCTCCAGGGCATTGCCGAGGGCCCCCCAAGAAGGTCCCTCAGGAAAAGCCTGTCCTGCAAAACTCTCATTCAAAAAGGCAGAGTGTCCTGGAAACCCACAGCAATGTCGGTGCAGACCCCTGGCCGTGGAAAGTGCTGGAGAGAGGCTGCTTCCCAGGACCAGGAGCCGCTGGAGAACCAGATCACTCGTGCTCTAAACCAACTCTTCCCTCCCAGGTCAAAAGTGGCAGCACCACCTCCCTCCAGAGCCACCTGTTGATAGAACAATTCGCAGGTTGCAATTTCATTGCCAAAGAGACCCCAAAGAGGTAATGAAGGAGGAGATTGGAAGGGGGTGCCTCTCTGAAGCCAGTTTCATATTTCTTTCCAGTTCCGGGATGGCCCTTGGATGCCACAAAATGGAAAGGCTGCAGCTCCCAGGAGCGGGACACGGGCACCCAGAGGGCTGGGCGGCACCCTCCCCGGGGGGCTCACAACCACAGGGAGCGCGCAAGCATCGCGTGCTGCGCCTTTGGGTTCACAGAACACTTTCACGTATCTGACACTTCATTCACGCCTTCCGAGCAGCAGGACGTAAGCTTTGGCTGTGAGATCCACTGGGATCTCTTGCCTCTGGCTGGCAGAACCAGGTGCCTTCCTCCACCTGGGGTGGGGGGGGGGGGACGCTGTGGGAGCCTCCCCCCAACTCCCCCCGCAAGGGTAGGCCAATCTTCCTCAGCAGGAGCTGTGTCTTCCTCCTAGCCTCTCCACACCAGCTCTCCAGAGGCGGGTCACAGCGGCACCCTCTCCATTCACGGGAGAAGCGAGCAGGATTGGAGAGTAAGTGGATCTTCTGGATGCTGGAGCTGTAGCAGGGCCGAGGCTCGGAGTTGCCCCACTCTGCGCTCGGAGGGGACTCTAGGAGCCAGCGCAGGGCAGCTGCTCGCGGGTGTCCTGCTGGAGGCTCAGCTCAGGGGCAGTACGCGCTGGCGGCCCAGTGGGCGCTGTCCGGGTGGGCGTGGCTTTGCTCCTCGGGCCTCATCAGAGTGGGCGTGGCTGCCTTCAGCCTGCGTCGTGCAAGGTTAGAACCCACACGTGCAGAGATGCGCTTCAGGTTGTTTCCAGTGGCTGCGTGCATGCCCAGAGGGAAGGACGTCCAGCCGGGAGGTGGCGATGGCCGCCAGGCGTGACCAGAGGGTGGTCTCCCATAACCAGGTTTGATCTCCCGTAACTCCATCAACTATTTCCCCCATACCTTGTCATGGACAACTGACGGCTTTCCGTCCCACGCAGAGTGCTGTGGAAATTCCCCAGGGCCACGCCCGGGTCCGCCAAGTGCCCCATCCACTCCCTGCTGATGTAATTATAAATGGGGTGTCTGCCTCACGGGTCCTACCTTCACCCCTGCAGCATACACTCATGCTGGCTGTGTGCCCCTGGGGCAAGTTGCTTAGCACTATGGAGTGAATTGTGTTCCCCCGCCACCAACGAGATCCGAAGCCCCAACCCCCAGCACCCCAGAATATGGCCCAATTGGGAAAGAGGGTCATTGCAGACGTAATTAGCTAAGAAGAGGTCAGAGTGGAGTAGGGTGCCCCTAATTCAACATAACTGGTGTCCTTAGAAGAAGGGACACATAGGGCAGGATGCCGTGTGGCGGTGGAGGTACAACCGGGGGGATGCATCTGTGAGCCGAGGAACACCCAGGATTGCCTGGGACCTCCAGAAGCCAGGAGAGGGGTGCGGAACACGCTGTCCTTCAGAGCCCTCCAGAGGGAGCCACCTTGCACACACCTTGATGTCAGACTTGCTTCTAGCTTCTGGAACTGTGAGAGAATGTATTCCTGTTTTTTTAAATCACCCGGTTTGCGGTGATTTGTCGCAGCTGCTGTGGAAAAGAATACACTTAGCCACACCGCCAGTGTGCGAGAACAGCTTGAATCGTGTCTCTTCCTCTTGCTCAAAACCCTTGGGCGCCTCCCCCTTATCTTCCAGATCAACTGCAGCTCTCTGGTGTGGTTCACAGAGCCTTCACGGTCTAGTCCTATCCTGCCCACCTCTCTGGCCTGCCCCCTTGCCCTCCCTCTACCCACCTCTCTGGCCCACCCCCTTGCCCTCCCTCTACCTGCCTCTCTGGCCCGCCCCCTTGCCCTCCCTCTACCTGCCTCTCTGGCCCGCCCCCTTGCCCTCCCTCTACCTGCCTCTCTGGCCCACCCCCTTGCCCTCCCTCTACCCACCTCGCTGGCCCGCCCCCCTTGCCCTCCCTCTACCCGCCTCGCTGGCCCGCCCCCTTGCCCTCCCTCTACCTGCCTCTCTGGCCCACCCCCTTGCCCTCCCTCTACCCACCTCGCTGGCCCGCCCCCCTTTGCCCTCCCTCTACCCACCTCTCTGGCCTGCCCCCTTGCCCTCCCTCTACCCGCCTCGCTGGCCCGCCCCCTTGCCCTCCCTCTACCTGCCTCTCTGGCCGCCCCCTTGCCCTCCCTCTACCTGCCTCTCTGGCCTGCCCCCTTGCCCTCCCTCTACCCACCTCGCTGGCCCGCCCCCCTTGCCCTCCCTCTACCCACCTCTCTGGCCTGCCCCCTTGCCCTCCCTGTCACAAGCCATCCGGCACAACGACAGCAATGCCTTGACACCCCTTCCTTGATCGGGGGAACTCCTATTCATTCTTCAAAACCCAGCCCAAATGTTCTCTCCTTAGGAGAGGCTTCCAAGATCTATCTAGACAGAGAGAGCTAGTTGCTCCCTCTTCAGTGCTTGAGGGCACCCTGAAATACCGTTGTGGTAGCAGGTATCCCAAGAACATAAGCTGCACCAAGGTACGCACTTTTGTTCACTGCTGTGTCACCAGAGTCTAGGTAATAGGCACGCACTAATTATTTGCTGACTAGATGTATGAGTTGATGCAGGAGTGAATGAATGAGTGAATGAATGAAGTGAGCTGTAATTACAGTTACTCCAGAGTCTCTGTGTGGACGAAGCTCCCTGCTTTGGCAAATTCGACTCATGTTTTCTGTGAGCCTGTGGATGACAGGGAGAAACATTTCTTCCCAGTATCTGTGACTGGAGGGGACGAGGTTCGAGGAACACAGGGCTGATGGCGAGAAGACGAAGCCGGGCGTGCTCGCCAAAATAATAAAAAGGCATTTTCGTGCCCGTGTGGCAGCCGGATGCAACTGTTGGAAAGGGAGCACAGAAAACAAAGAAGGTCGGACAGGCCGATCTGCAGGAGTCCCGTGTCCCCGGGTGCCAGGAACGGTACACATTGAATGTCATCAGGAACGCAGGCCGGAGAGTGGGAGGTCACCCTGCCCTGCCTCCGGGTCACAGGAGAGGACACAGACCCCCAGAGGGAAGGAGTCTGTGCAGGTCACGCTGTCGGATGGCCACGGAACTGTCACACTGTCATTTTCCTTGGCAGGTTAACTGCTTCGTATTTGATCCCAACACAGAGAAAGTGGACTGCCAAAGCGGGACGGGCCCTCGGAGACTGCTCAGCCCAAATGTGGTGTCGCAGGGATGAAGAGAGAAACCTGACGCTCACCTGCCAGTGGGGAGGGAGAGGAATGAGGTGATAAAGGACGCACCAGAAGCAGAGCGGGGTGGAGGGGGGGAGTGATGCGGGGAATTTAAATGGCCACTTGGCATCCAGCAGTTAGGAAGGCTTCTCTACACAGGTGACATTTAAGCTGGGATCTGAATGACAAGAAGGAGCCAGCCAGCTGACGGGGGGCGGGAAGAGCACTCAGGGCAGAGAGAACAGTAGCACAAAGATCTCAGGGTCACATCAGGTATGGCGTCATCCCTGAAAGAGAAAATAACACAAGATGGGGACATCAGCCGCAAGAGTCTTAGGTCACGCTCCATAGAAGCGTAGTCTGAGCTCGAGATCCTTGTGTAAGTCACTTAAGGAGGGAATGTTCTCAGGGGTAACCCGTAAGGGAGTGAGGAAGGAGGAGACGCTAGACAAAGACGTGGCTTAGGAGGGGTGCAGTCTCAGCCGGAGCCCACAGGGAGCTGGCATGGGCATCACGGAGGCTGTCTGAGCACAGGCAGGAGGGCTGGGTGGTTACACCCCAGATCAGAAGTCACGGGCCACGGGCCACTCCTGTGGGGTCTGGCCGTACATTCCAGGCCCTACATTTCTGGGCAAAGTGGCTCCCGGCAGCCAAGCCCATCCCCCCAAAAGGATACAAGCGTGAGCTGTTAGCCGTCAACTCCTGCAACGTCTGGGGAACAGGTGCATCGGCCACTCAAAGAAATTTGGGGACCCAGACTCTATGTAGTGCCTCCATTTCACGCCTTAAGGCGTTGAAGGTACCTTGACACCCACTGTCCCCTTTCAGATGTACAATCACCCCGTGTGGAAGCCTCCAGTATTTTGCAGAGTAAACACTGGCACTTAGAGAGGTTAAGGCACTGGCCAAGTTCACTGTGCTGGGAAGTGGAGAGTTGGGGCTCAGACCCAGGTTTTCTGATTCTCCAGGTACTCTGACCCAGACGTGAATGCCAAGTCAGGCGATGCAGGCAACAGGTGCTATCTGTGTCGCATCTTGCCCCACAGTGTAACCAATTCACAGCCAGCAGTGTTAACACGCTCCCTAGAGAGGGGTGATTCCCGAACGCCTGTGATGTTGTGGAATCCACCTCTGAGCATCTGATTGGATCCTGGTCTGCTTCCCCGGTTAGTTCCGGTGGCCCTTATCTGGCAGAAGAGCTTTCCGGGATTCCTGTCTAAATGCCGCTGGTCGGCTCAGTGGAGACCCTGTGGGACTCAGGATCTTAGGTACACAGCGTCTAAGCGCACCTAGCTCTGGGTTAAAACCACCAAGCTGAACTCATGCCGTTATGGGCTCTATCCGCCAACACTGGGCGTGTCCTGGAGAAGCAGTTTGTAGGGCACGTCTGTGCTGGCCCTCACGTGCCTGGTGAGCAGTGGGTCCATACAAGTGAGCTTTGAACCTCTAGCTTTTTTTTTTTTTTTACGTGAATCATTTTTTAAATAGAAAATGTCCTAAAGTGTATAGATATTGGCAAAAATTGTCCCTTCTCAGTAAGATTGTCGTTCTGACAGCCAGGGCCCGGGGCCCTCGGAAGGAACGGCCCTTCCCGACACCTTGATTCTGGACTTGTAGCCTCCAGAACTGTGGGACCTCACATATCTGTTAGGATTCTCAGCTTACGGTGCTCTGTTATGGCAGCCCTAGGGAACTGATCCTCTGTCCCCTCTCTAAGTCTACGTGTGTAGGGTTCAGCTTTTAGAGTTTTTGTTCAATGCCTATTCTTGGTAATCTTGTGCCTCAATATGATACTTTCCCCCTTAATTAAGCCATTTGTAATTCAACTTGTCATCAACTAGAGACTGAAAACCTAAATAATCCAGCTAGTCAGACATACGGGTGAAATGGGAAACATTAAGATTCTGAGTAGGGTTCAATGCTTGAGTTTGTACCAACCTTTTTCTTTATGCCCAGACGTTCCCTTCTTACTTTCAGACTTTCCTGTTCCAGAAAGCTGAGGGCCCCTAAAGCCTTTAGACAAACAGATCTTCATGGGGCAGTGAAGGGAATTCACACATCAAGCCTCGGGCTGAGTACTTTTTTGCATACTATCTCATTAAGTCATTATAATCAAATGATAAGGTGTCTTCATCCCTATTTTATGCTGAAAGAAGAAGATTGTCTCAGAGTGAAGAAACGTGTCCCAAATTGTACAACCCATGAGTAGCACCGCCAAGATTTGAACCTAAGCCTTACGACTTCGAGGCCTGACTTCTTCCACTTGAACACGTGACTTTCAATCAATAGATCCACCTGCCCCACGTGTTGGTTATCACCTAATGGTCATTCCCATGGCACCTTGGGTGGACAGGACTGGACGTGACAATGGAAAAATGATCCCAATGGGCTATCAGCCCAAGAGCTGGGTTCTAGGTGGACTCATGTTTCCCATGCTCTCCAGCCATTGGCTCAGTCCAAAGGTAGATCCCTGGATGCCAGAGGCCAGCCCAACTGCCCAGAGCTTCTCCCACTCTTCCAACTACATTCTCACCAACTGCAGTTTACCCCATTCCTTCTCACTGGGCACTGTTCTATGTTTCTCCCCTAAGTTTGTGATATTTCTACAAGAATGAGGTCAGTCACCTTCCCCTGGCAAGCTGACCAAGTGCAGCAGTGAACTCTTCTTTTGTTGTTGTTGTTGTTGTTTTTAATGTTTATTTACTTTTGAGAGAGACAGAGACAGAATGTGAGTGGGTTAGGGGAAGAGAGAGAGGGAGACACAGAATCGGAAGCAGGCTCCAGGCTCCGAGCCGTCAGCACAGAGCCCGACGTGGGGCTCGAACTCATGAGATCATGACCTGAGCCGAAGTCGGACACTCAACCGACTGAGCCACCCGGGCGCCCCAGCAGTGAACTCTTCTTAATGTTACTTTTCCATAATAGGAAAGCGACACTCATCTTGAACCAAATGATTGAGGGGGGAAACCCAGCCCGCTTTACTGTCATGTCTCACAGATGTCAGCCTGCTTGGGTCTGGACCCTTCTGTGTGCCACCTTGTCAGTTGCTGCTACTTTGCTATGGACCAGAAAGCCACATGACGCCCCTTTGTGATCATGGCGTGTTAAGAGTGAATAAGGCTTTGATAAAGGTCCTGGCCTTTCCAGAGAATTTGATGAACGATACGCCCTCCACCTCCAACTCACACAAAAACATGACCACAAAGAATATGATTTCAAGCACTCTGTTTTCCAGAGCCAGCCACTGTCGATGTCATCAGCTTCCGAACCCCTGACTTTTAAAATGGGGCTGAAAACAAGAATCCCTTGAATGAACTTAAAGAGGACTGGTGACCTTACACCAAGGCGAGCGCATTAAAATGTGAAGCTTTGTGCTGCAATCTGATCCAGAAAAGAGATTATGGAGGAAGAAGGAAGAGAAGGGGCAGATAATAAAGAGGGGAGAGGAGGAGGGGAGCTTCCGGCAGGGAGAGGCAAGGGAGCACACTGACGAGTGTCAGGAAGACACGACTTGGAGAACAGATGTGCGTCCTGACAACTCGCGCCGACTGGGGAGTCAGGAGCATGGCTCCCGTCACAGTGGCTTAGATTCAGTGTCTTTTGCAAGCAGTGGTTCACCTCCAGCCACTTGGGGGTGTTTGCCAGCCCGGAACACGGCTGTGGGCTGCCCTTTCTGCCTGCGCAGGCACCAGGGATGCTCTGGAAGGACTCCAGTTTTGTCTTCATGGAGAAGAACACCAACGCGAGAATGAGAAGAGCTGCCACTTGCTAGCTGTGTGGCCTTTGGCAAATCCCTGTATTCTCTGAGCCTCAGTTTCCTCTTCTGGAAAATGGGAGTGATGGCCCCTATCTGGCCTGCCTCTCAGGGATGTGAGGAGATTCAGGAACTTTAAAGACTGGAAACGCCAGTTGGACATAAGGAAGGCCGTTGGTCAGTGGGGTGATGGTTCAGGGGGCTCAGTAGACCTAGCGCACAGAGAGATGGTACCACCCCCCGGGATTCATTCTCCTCCAGGGCCGGAGACGGTTAGGCTCAGGGGTCTGGAATGTTCTGGCACATTGTTCTGAATGGCTCCCAAACACAACTGATTCTGTGTGTCCACTTCCAACCGCCCCAGGCTGAGACGTGGCCTTGCTCTTCTCTCAGCCATCCATCTTGCTTTCCCTCAGCTCACTTAGACCGGGTACTAACGAGAGCTTAACCTTTGCTCACGGCACTGGCTGCCCTCCCAGAGACTTTGTGGCTGTGATGCGATGCAGTGCCTATCAGGCCCGGTCTCTAGAAATGGTTTCTAGGGATAAGTAGAGTCACGTTTCCTCATCATGCAAATGGATTCACCACCAAATCCAACTTACCTTCTGAGTGCTTACTAAGTGCAAGGCGTTCCCTGGGGATGCTAAGGAAAGACAGACGTGGTCTCTGCCATTTATGGGTGGAGAAAGAACCAGAAGTTGGGTGGCTTGCATGGGCTGAACACTGTATGGACATCGTCTCTAATCCTCAAAGCCATCTAGTGAGGTCACGTAATCCCCATGTACAGATCAGGGACGCGAGGCACAGAAGACGTGGGTGATTTGCTCTAAATGTGCAGCTGCCAAGGGCAGAGCGAGCTTGGGTCTGTCTGGATCCCAGCTCCGTGCACTTCTCTCCATAGACCATAGTCTGGAGCACAGGGGCAGGGAGAGAGGTTTGTAATAAAGTCAATGGTAATGACTCAATTTTCGAGTATTGACCATGCGCTAGACAAAGTGTTCAGTGTTTCGCACGGCCGCTGTCTTCGGATGTCCACAACAACACACCCTGGTTTCTATTAATAACTCCATCTCACGGACGAGGCAGCTTAGACACAGAAAGTTGCACAGAATGTCCAAGTTCACACAGAGAGAAAATGTCCAGGGCACAAGTGTTGACAGTGTCGTTCTCTGCTACACTTTCCTCGTCAAGTGGTGAACAGCTCTGCAACGTGGTGAGGTTGACACAAAGAAGTCTGGTGCATTCTCCCTATGATGGTTAATTCTTTTTTTATTAATTTTTTAAATTTTTATTTATTTTTTTAGAGAGACAGAGCAAGCGGGGGGGGGGGGCGGGCAGAGAGAGAGGGAGACAGAAACCCAAGCAGGTTCCCCACTGTCAGTGCAGAGCCTGATGCGGGGGCTCAAACTCACAGACCATGAGATCATGACCTGAGCGGAACTCAAGAGTCTGACGCTCAACCAACTGAGCCATCCGGGTGCTCCCTATGACAGTTAATTTTATGTGTCCACTTGACTGGGCCACGAGTGCCCAGATATTTGGTCAGGCACTATTCTGATTGTGTCTTTGAGGGTGTTTCTGAATGTGATCAGCATTTGAATCAGCAGAAAGAGTAAAGCAGATTGTGGCCTTTCGCCCCCCAACCCCCTGTGAATGGTCCTCATATAATCAGTTGAGGGCCTGAATAGAATAAAAAGTTGAGTAAGAGGGAACTCCCCCTTTCTGATTGCTTTTGAGCTGGGACATCAGTTTTTCCTGCCTTCTGGCTCAAACTGAAATGTGGCCCTTCCTGGGTCTTGAGCCTCCTGGCCTTTGGGCTGGAACCACACTGGTGGCTTTCTTGGGTCTCCAGCTTGCCAACAACGCAGGACAAGGACGTGTCAACCTCCATAACTGTGTGAGCCAATTCCTTATAATCTTGTCTGTATAGCTATCTATCATCTATCTGTCTACCCTCCATCCATCCATTCATCCATCCATCCATCCATTTATCTCCTATTGATTCTGTTGCTCTGGACAACTCTGATCAATACACCCTCTCTCTGATGGAAAAACTTTCCATAATGTCTGATTTCAAGTCTCCCACTTCATCTGACCTCAGCAAATCAGGTGACATTTACGTATTCCTGGGATGTCTGCTGGCTTGAAATCAATTTGGAAGGAAGGCAAGAGAAAAGGAAAATGCAGGCCCCTGCTCTTGAGGACTGGCTGATGGAAAAGAGGACTGAGCAACCCGCATGTAGGTAGGGGAGTGTTGACTATGGATCAGGGTGGAGTTTACTTGACTCAGAAGTCCCACTGGTGTGATCTGGTGTTCGTGATGAAGAGGAGGGGTCACCCTTGCCTCCTTCGCAGGGGGCCAAAGCCAGTGGGAGGGATTTTACTTGGGTAGGGGGCAGGAGGGGCAGAAAGCTGAAGGGCTGATTTACTACTGCAAATGGGAGCCCCTGGTCTAAACAGCAGTCTCCGCAGGGACAGCAGGCACCGGTGTGTGTAGCAAAGGGCCGCGGGTGATCGTGTCAAAGTGAAAAAAAGCCCTAATTGTGGCCGAGTAAACAGTACTTTTCCAAGACAGGCCAGTACCTGGCCACGTTTGGAACAAGACAGACAAGGCCACCTTGCAATGCCCAGACTGTGAATGTAAGGAAGGACCCCCTCCAAGGAAGGCCCTGGCTCCCCTCAGCCTGGCTCCCCCTGCGTTACCCTCCTGCTGGGAGGCCAGACGGGCCAGCAGCTGCCTAGGCGGCCAAGGGAGAAAGGGCCTGGCTGGCGTTGTTGAGAAGGAGACATGACCTGTTTGACCAAACCGGCTCCAAGTCCCGAGAAGGCCTTACCCTGGGCTGGCCAAGCCCGTTTGCGGCCCCCATTTTCTTTAGCATTCCATAGAATCTCAGAGATGAACCACTTCAGTCCCCACCGCAAGATGAGGGAACCTGGCCTTCCCTGAAGTCCTGGCCGGGTGAGGAGTCCTCTTCTGTGTTTAAATCCCCCACGGCACTCATCGTACTGAACGGACCGCCTGCTTTCTCCTTCCTTGGGAGTCTGTTGTCTGCCTTGCAGGGCTCAGTAGGTTATGTGTTGGGGCGCCTGGGTGGCTCAGTCGGTTAAGCATCTGGCTTCGGCTCGGGTTATGATCTCACGGTTCGTGAGTTCGAGCCCCGCGTCGGGCTCTGTGCTGACAGCTTGGAGCCTGGAGCCTGCTTCGGGTTCTGTGTCTCCCTCTCTCTCTGCCCCTGCCCTGTTCACGCTCTGTCTCTCTGTGTCTCTCAAAAATGAATAAATGTTAAAAAAAAAAAATAGGTTATGTGTTGGATGAATGAATGAGCTGGCGAGTTAAGTGAATGCCGGACCGTATGCTGGGAGGCAGGACTCCCGGGACTTGCACAGGTGAGGAAGGCCAAGCCAGCCATTCTGGAGCCATTCTATTATTAATGATAGCTTCAGACTGGTGGGATAAAGGGACTGGCTTAGCCTGGAGCATTCTGCTGCCTTCTGAGATGGCCAGGCACGAATGGCTCAGAAGCCAGATCATCCAGTGATCTTCTCTGTCGAACTTGCTGGAACTGTGGGTCTTTCCACGCCTGTACCCACTCATGCCCTCCGCTGCCTTGCTTGGCTTCAGGTCGTCCAAGGTGCTCCAGCCGCTTCCCTGCGTACTGGAAAGTAACTGGCTACCAGCTTTCACTTTGGACGGGCATTTGGTATTCTGCCAGCCTATCTGTAAACGGGCTCAGACATTTACACACACGTTTTCAGCGCCACCCAGGCTGTGGGGGGTTCAGGGACGAAAGCCCGAGGTCCGGCTCTCAAGGAGCTCACCTCCCAGCAGAGGAGACAAGAGACACCATGCAGTGGACTATGTCTAGGATAGGGCTTGGGGGAGTGGGGTTTGGGGGGCTGGGGGAGTGCATGTAGAAATTAAAGGACAGCTGTCCCGGCCTGGGGGAGAAGACACGTAAAGAACAAATAGGTATTATCTGACAGATGAAGGAAGGGTGTCCGGGGGAAGGGATCAGCACGGGTGGCAGCTCAGAGATCTCTGCGAAACTGCAGGCAACGATCCACGTGCTGTCAGGGAAGGGCCCAGCTGTGGGGAAGGAAGAGGGTCCAGGAGGCAGGGGCCAGAGATGCGGCATCTTCCATGGCATCAAAAGGGACCTGGGTCTTCATTCTGTGGGTTCCCAGGTGCCCTCAAAGGGTTTCAAGCAGAAGAGGGGAGGGCAGACGACCCATCCGTGGTGTTGAGCTTAAGAGACCCCCGGGCAGAGTCTGACAAGCAGCACGTTCTCAGCAGACGAGTTCATCGGCTCTCTCTGGCCCCCTCCCTTTGGCCCAGGCTTATCCCCCCTTCCTTCGCACCCTGGGCTCGGCTCCCCCACTTATTCCCGACTTCTGCAGTGGCCTTTCCTTGTACCCCCGCTCCAGGCTCACTGAGCCTTTCCCGTGAGTGACAGGGAGGGATGGAAAGCAAGGCACTCGACCCCGCGTCCAGGGACGCTACCGGGGCTGTGATCTAGACTAGAAGGGAGAGGGGGCGGCTGACTCGAGAGACAGAGGCTTTCGTACATGTGGTTACACGCTAATCGATTTCCTCGAATTCGCCCCCAGTGAACCACTCGCTCGGAAAATAAGGGCTATCCGGAGGCGCGGCCCAGTGGGATCACTGTGCACGTGAAATCTTCCTGGTGAAGAGTAGGGCAATTGCTCGCATATGCCCTAATGAAACAGACAATTCCCTAGCAGAGGAAGGAGAAAGATCGAGGAGAACAGCGTTTGACTTTGTGCTGAATTCAGTCAAACGCCTCTCAGGATAGAGAAAGGGGGCCCCCGAGCCCTTGGGGAGAAGGTGTGCAATTGCCAGAAAAGCAGAAACTACCCGAGAGGCCTGGCAGCGGCAGCGAAGACGCGGCAGGCTCAGATGTTCTGCCCCCTGCCTGGCGTGTGGACCACGAACAGAGGCTCCGTGATGCCCTCAGCAAGGCTGCGGGGGCCACGGCAGGTGGAAATGCCACCCGTTCTGTCCACCCAACAGGCCTCTGGGGGCGACAGCGCTGGTGCTGCTCCCTGGGACAAGGGCTCTCACCCTCCTGCTGAGTTGATGTCAGGGTCCCGCAAGGGATCCTCTGTTCTTCTAAGCTGCAGGTTCTGTGTCCAGAGCACCTGCTCCATAGCAGGCATTCGATCAATAGAAATCATTACCATTTCCCCCAGGCCTTCTGCGGCGGAAGGTTAAAGTGGACCGGTTCAGGCTGCAGAGCAAGTGAAGTTTACTGGGCGTCTCTGCTTGGCAGGGTCCTGGCTGGAAAGAATTGTGCCCTAACTCGTCAGTTGTGCCCTGAAAGGTCAGCTTCTGCTGGCGTTCTAAGAACCCCAGGCACGCCTGTCACATGCCCTGTGGGTCTCTGAGTCCCGTATTCCTGGCACCAAAATGCCTTCATTCAACCTCTGATTACGAGTCCGGTGGCCTTTAAGAACCCAGAGCTGCCTGGGTGGAAACAGAACTCCCGTGGTCCTGTGAACGATGCATGTTCCCTGCCAGAGGGGTGGGTGGAATCTTGTCAGCCAGGACCGGGCCGTGGGCCCATCTCGCCAGTCAGTCCTCACAAAATTACAGCTGAGGTGGGGTAGGGCAGAGGAACGGGGCAGGGAGATTTGGGCTCATAGCTCAGTCTGGGATTTGGGGCATGTGACTGTTCCTCCCTGAACCTGGTTCTTCATCTGCAAGGTGGGGGTGACGGCTCCCTTTTCACTGGGCCTTTGTGGGAAGGAGCTGAGATCGTGGGCGTAAAGGGCCTTGTAGAGTGTTTGAGACCCAGGAGCTAGCTGTTCAGCAGATATTATTTCCATTTATCTCCCCCCGTTCTGCTCCTTCCTAAGGGACCCCCAAAGTCAGGTCCTCTCTGCACAGACTCAATCTCCTCTGAGTTTCCCAAGCACTATGAGGTTGGCAGGCTTCTCCCTTGCCAACATTCCCAAGTGCCTCCAGTGACTTTCTCCCTGTCTGCATTTCTCACACGGGCTCTATGCGCCTCCAAGATGGCCACCCACTGGCTCATCCTTCCCTTCCAGTAACTTCCGGGGAAACAGTGACTCCCGTCTCTCTTATCCAGCCTTGGAGAAGTGGGGCTACTCGTTAGAGCCATGCTTACAGCGCTCACAGCTCACCTCCGGGTCACCCACTGGGTGTAGCTACTAAGCTCAAATTCTCACTGCCCCCAAACCCACCCCATGCCCTCCTGTCTCCATGCCTTTGGCCTTGTAAGGCACTGCCTTGTGAATGCATGCCCACACGTACTGTGAAATCGCCAGTCTCTGCCTCAAAGTCTCCTCTGGCCGCTGTGACCCACCCTCAGCATGGTGGTTGAAATCTTTTGAGCACTGAGGGGGCCACCTGTCTCCATGGATCCAAGTGTTTCAAGAATGTACTCCTCCCCCAGTCGGATGAAATGCCATTCTCCTTGTAACTTACGTTAGCTTTCCAGGGCTACCTTCATGAAATACCACAGGCCGGTAGTTTAAGCAACAGAAATCTATATTCCTACCATTCTGGAGGCTAGAAGTCCAAGATCAAGGCGGTGGCAGGGCTGATTTCTTCTGAGGTCTCTCTCCTTGGCTTGCAGATGGCCATCTTCTCCTGCATCTTCCATGGCCTTTCCGCTTTACCCCCACATCCCCGGGTCCCTCTGGGTGTTGAAATTTCCTCTTCTCATCGAACTCTAATCATATTGCATCAGGGTCCACTCTGAAGAGTCTGTTTTAACTTAATGACTCCTTTGAAGGCACTATCTCCAAATACAGTCACATTCTACGGTCCTAAATTCACCGTATGAATTTTGAAGGGGACACAGTCAGTCCATAACATAATCCTTATGGATGTGTGAGTCTTAGCACCCTTGGCCTCAACTTAGCACCACTGAGAGTTGCTTTCCTCTCCCTCTATAGAAATACAGAAACAAGATCCAAAACATACCCTGCGTCTCTTTTTACCAGCATCAATGAATATTCCGATTTCCAAGTCTCAATTCTGAGCATACCGTGTGTGATGGTTAATTTCACGTGTCAGTGTGACTGGGCCATGGGGAGTCCAGACGTTTAGTGAAATGCTATTCTGGGTATGTCTTTGAGGGTGTTTCTGGATGAGCTTAGCATTTGAACCATGGACTGAGCAAAGCAGATTGCCTTCCGCTACATGGGTAGGCCTCACCGAAGGCCTGAATAGAACAAAAAGGCTGATTCTCCTGAAGTAAGAGGGACCGCCCTCCGCCTGACTTCCTTTGAGATGGGATGTCAGACTTCTGCCTTCAGACGGGGGCGGAAAGTACACCATCAGCTCTCCTGGGGCTCCAGCCTGCTGGCTGCAGACCTTGAGTCTTTGCAGATGAGCCAACTTATTATAATGTGATAAGAAATGTGAAATATGAAACACTATGACATGACATGATATATATGACATGTTATATATACTATATTATAACAGATATTATATATATGCTATAAGTTTACATATATGTATATACACACATCCATACATCCATACATCTACCTGTGGACAACCCAGACTAATACACCATGCTTCAACCATCCACCCCCTCCTTTTTCCCAGCTCACTTGCTCTGTGCCATCACTCCAGCACCCCACTGACCCCACCAGGACCCCATTCCACTGCCCCTCCCACCTTTCGCTCTCCGTCCCCCACCCTCCTCATATTCTCATCTTCTCCCCTCCCCACCTTCGATTCCACGGTCCCATAATTGCCTTGGATAAACTCTTAATTCCGTCTGCTCTTACTGTGCTGCTGAAACTCCAGCCCTGCTTAAACGCAACTCTCTGCCTACCCTCGACCTGTACATTATAAGAAAACACAGCTGAAAACAACAACTACAATAAACCACCGTGCCGAGGGGCATCTCTTTAAATTTTGATGGTAAACTAAAGGGCTGCCTTCGGTGATATCTAGCGAGTCTAATAGGTGCACAGACAACTCATGGTCCCCTCCCGAGATGGTCATTTCGTGTCTTCCACGCTTCTCCAACACCCTCCCTCTACAGCTGTGATAGACCAAATATATGTGTTCCTCACCAAGACACCCACATGTTGAAGCCCTCACCCCGATATTATGGTATTTGGAGATGGGGCCTTTGGGAGGTAATCAGGTCTGGATGAGGGCATGAGAGTGGGGCCTTAGTGATGGGATTAGTGCCCTTAGAAGAAGAGATACCAGACAGCTGTGTGTGTGTGTGTGTGTGTGTGTGGTGTGTGTGTGTGTGTGTGCGTGCATAGCAAGACGGCTCTAGATATGCCTATTCTTGACATTTCATAGAGGTAGAGTCATACAATATGTGATCTTTCATGGGGACTGGCTTCTTTCCCTAGCATAATGTCTTCAAGGTCATTCCATGCTGTGGCACGTATCTGTGCTTCTTTTTATTGTTTAAGAATTGTCCCTTGTACACATACACCGCGTATTATTTTCCCACTCATCAATTGATGGACATTTGGGATATTTCCACTTTTTGGCTCCTATGAATAATGCTTGAACATTCATGTACAAATTTTTGAGTAGACACATGTTTTTATCTTTCTTGGGTATGTACCTAAAAGCATATACCTACTGTTTCCCTGAGAAATTAACATAGAAGCAATAAAAAAAAAAAAACTATGGAAATTTCCCACCTCACAAATCAACCAACCTATCTGCATTCATCCTGTTCCAGTGGAGGACTTGCCCCTGGTCCCATCTAAGGCTGTCTTCTCCAGCCCATGCTAGGGCTCCACACACTTTCCTACTCAAGGATTTTGTTTCTTCCAACATCCACAGTCTCTCCTACGTCACCACTTCGTCCCTCTACTGGACCATTCCCTTCAGTGCACAACCATGCTGGAGTATCTTCCAGATTAAGGACAGCTCTCTAGGCCCCAAGACCCCTAACAGCCACATGTCCATTTTTCTCCTTCCATTTATAGCAAAATCACTCGGGAATGATCTGCTCCCACTCTCTCCACTCCCTCACCTTCCATTTTATTTCCTGATGTTATTTGAGTTACGCTGTTATATTCATCCTTCCAGTGCGATATCCCTCTTCAAGGTCAAATCCATTTTGCCAAGTCCAATGGCTGAACCTTAGACCTCATCTCACTCTACTTATCGACAGCATCTGACAGACCCAACCATCCCAAGACGCCACACTCCCTTCATTTCTGCCCATCCTGCTGCCCACTCCTTCTGATCTCCTTTGCTGGCCCCTTCTCTCATCCAGCCCTCAAGGTGTTGAAAGGCTCCGGTGCTCAATCCTTTACCCATTTTTCTTCTCTATACTCTCACTCCTTAGGAACTACTATCCACTTCCATGGCTTTAATTATCAACCATGCCAGGGGATGGAAAACTTTCCATAAGGGACCAGACAGCAAATATTTTAGGTTTTTTAAGCCAGGTGGTCTGTTGTTATAGTAGGAAAGCAGCCACTGACAATGTGTAAATGGATGAATGTGGCCATGTGCTAATAAAACTTTATTTAAAACATCAGACAGTAGATTTGGATTTGGCCCACAGGTTGTGGTCTGCTAAACCCTCAACTTGCTAATGACTCTAAACTTGATGTGTTTTATTTTTACTTTTACTTTTTTAACTTTTTATTTTTAAACTTGTTATGTTTTAGCCTAACCTATGTACAAGACTGAACGCCAGACCCAAATATCAATTGTACACTTTAAGTCTCCACTTGGTTGTTTACTGGCTTTCTCAAATCTGAAACATCCCAAACAGAGTTCTTGTATCCATCCACCTCCCCCCGCCCAACAAAAAAAAAAAAACCTATTCCTTCCTCATATTTCCTCATCTCAGTAAGTGGTACCACCATTTACTCAGCTATGGAAGCCATCCTTTCTTACCTTCTTTCCTTCCCTCGTACTCTCATCCAATCCATTAGCAAGACTCTACCCTCAAACACACCCAGAATCAGAACACACTAAGTTCACTGTTGCCACAGTGGTCACCCGGACTACTGCAAAAGCCTCCTACCTTGACCCCTTGTATGCACACCTCCATGCCACAACCAGAGTGACCTTTAAAATCTCATTTCAATATGATTATTCTGAGTGAAACAATTCCACAGATTCTACATTGGGGGGTCCAGCCCTGCCTAACTCTCCAACCTCATGTCCTAAGACTCTCATCTTGATCCCTCCACGCCACTCCCTTTGCTCTTTTTTCTGTTCCTTGAATCAAGCTAATTCTCACCCCAGGTCCTTTGCACCTACTGCTCACTCTTCCTAGAGTGTTCCTTCTATGACTTGCTCTATTCTTTTGCCTCTGCTGAAAAGTCACCTCCACAGAGATAACTCTACTGTGTAATTGGTCCAAAACACCTCCCAAAAACCACCATTCTCCCTCTAAGTCCTTTCATCACTTCATTTTTTCTTATATGCTTCTAACTCTTCGATATTATCTGTTTATTAGTTTATCAATTCCTCCCTCTCTTTAGAAGTCTGTGAAAATGAGACCTTTATCTCACTCATCACTATGTTCTCCATGCTTAGAATCGTGCCTTGCATATAATATCCAGTAAGGTATTCATTGGAAGAATGAATGTGTGGCTAGGTTGTCCACAGCTGAGCTTGATGACACCCACTATATTTTTGTTCATTTGTGAAGACTGCGGGATGTGGCGAAGTCAGTCCTTCAGGAAGGTTAACCATTCTAGGTCTTACCTCTGGCTGTGTTGTTAACCGTGACCATAGGTAGGATATACCCCGATGTGAGCCTCTGTTTTCCAATTTGTACAATGAAGATGCCAGTTACAATATTCTCTCTGGTCCCTACCAGCTTGCGTATCAAGGAACACAATTGAATGGAGCCACTTGAATGGAATTTCAAGCTCAGCAGGAGGAGAGGTCCTAAGGAAGCAATTCAGCAGGACTCTTCACATGATGCCACTTCTTCCTCACAGTCTTGGAAACAACTCTTACCAGTGAGGACAGCACGCTGGGTGGGCAGCCTAAGCCAATGTGGCAGTGAACTCCATGGTTACAAGGGAGAAAAATAATGACTGCAGCCTTTCTCGATGTAAAGAGCCACACACACCCAGCTTTTCTTACTGGCTTGTCCTATTAGTCTTGAAGATCACGAACTGTTTCACATTACTGCCAAGAAAGCTCTTGTCCTATAAATGTGGCTCAAGATTGCAGGTCAATCAGTTGCGTGTCACATCTTCAGAAAAAAAAAAAAAAGTACAGCACTTGGTTAGAGTTGAAATTCTGCAATTGCTCTCCACATGTCACTTAAATTTATTTGCTATGATATCACCACCAGACTGCTATTAAAATGGGAAAGGACCATCAGTCAGTGCTACAGGGATCACCTTCAAGAGACGCCAGGAAAATGTCCCGGTTCTCCTCATTAAAAACTGTAAAGTCCTGAGCGTTTCCATGGTCCTGCTGACATTTCACATCCTGCTGCTTATCAGGGCAGTCTTTTAAAAGGATGGACTCAAGAGATGGGCTCTATCACCAAGGGGGAGAACCCTATAGTTTACAATGCACATGGCCACTCCATGATCCCGTCGGGCCTTACTTTTGATGCAGAGGATCACTGAGTCCTGAGGAAACACCTGACCTTTAGTCTTAGTTTTGTGTCTTCTTCACCATGTGACTTTGGGAAACTCTCTTCCTCATTCTGGCCCTTAGTTTCCCCATCGGTAATATGAAAATCTTCACTGAGCCCTATTAGACTGGCATTCCCAGACTCTCAGAGAATTTTAAGGTTGAAATTGAGATCCAAGAGCTGTTTCCATATTTCAGAATGCCTCCTGGGAAGTCTACATTTGCCCACAATCAGGTCACACAAGTTAATTAAATGTCAAGCTTCTTTGCTTTGGGATGGAATGATACCAGCTCAGGTGGTAGCTTAGCTTCTCTCACACAGACTAAAAGCTCTGATGAGCTTTATGTGAAGTCACAGGAAATTCTGGTTGTTATTTTATTGCCCATGTGTGTCTGATTCATAAATTGGGGACAAGGAATTAACCTAACCATGTTATACCTGCTGGCTTACAGTCAAAACCTGTCAAAGGAAGAGGTGGGTGAAGAAAGTATGTGGTGCCCTATTGTTGGTGCTGAAAATATTGTCCGTACCCCCACTCCAAAGATGGTCTCTGGAATTCCTTTCCAGCTGTGAATTCAATTATTTCAACATTCACATTCATTCGAGAATATGTTTTTATCCATCTGGGAAATGTATTGGAGAGGATATGGCTTCTTTTTTGCTTTTTAAAATAGCCCCTTTCACAATGAAGTCACCCTCAGGCACCAGCATAAAGGGAGAGCAATTCACTGAAGTCTATGCTACAAATGCAGCAATGTCAAGGTCTTGAAAACAGTCAATATGACACTGGTTTTAAAGAGATGGCTTGCATCATGCCCTGAAGTTCAGGAGTCATTGGCTCTGTTGAACAAGGCCAAAAATCAAATGCCACCAGGGGAAGCCCTCGGGTTTTGAGGATCTGTGAATGAAAATATGGGATATGTTGACAAAAGTGCCCAAGCTCAAGGACTGAGTTGTGTGACCTTCAGGAAGTCATTGACTTTCTCTGGACCTTGGTTTCCTCCTCTGTAGTAGGTAGGAGTCGGGCTATGGTGGATCCTGTGTGCTCCCCACCAGGTCCCCTCCACTTTGACAGCAAATCCGTCTCCTACCTGCCTTCGACTGCAGGAAGCCACCTCTTCTGGAAGGTAGTGTCTCAGCACCATCTTCTCCAGGGTGGGGGAAGCCAATAAAAAACTGATAAAGAGAACAAAAGTCTAGTGCTTGCCTCAAGCTAGAACCAGCTCTGTGGTGCAATTTCCATCCTGATCTCCCCATGGGGTCAGGTGGAAGTCAGAAATCAGTGACGGCCTCGTCCTATTCCTCTACTTATTCCTGTTCCCTCAGTCCCTTGCTCCTAAGACAACTCTTTCAAAACAATGTATCCCTGAAGCCCTGTTTCAGGCTCTGCTTCCAGGAAACCAGAACGAATGTGCTAAGTCTTAAAAAAAAAAAAGTCTTTGTAGGCATATTGGCTGGTTCTTCAAATAGTTTAGAAGAGAGCTTTCCAGGGCATGGCTGGCCCTCCCTGGAAGCATTTTGTCACCATCCTTTCTCAATGGGAGGCTTTAGTCCTCGGCTGGGCGTGATCCTCTCACCCTGGAACACTCCGGGTCAGTCTAACCAGCCAACTAAAATCACTCGGGCCAACACCCACCATGGGCTCCTTTGTATGTACTTCTTGTGTTTATCTCACTACATTTCCAGGTCATTCCTCCACTGGATACAACTTGCTCTCTGTCTCTCTATTACCTGTTTCTCCACGGAACAAGCCTAGGGAGATGGAGAGAGCCCCACCCTGGGAGTGAGAGGGTCTGGGTGAGCACAGGGCTAAGCCACGTCTGTGGGTCCTGTGCCTGTTGGGTGTCAGTCTCATCCTCTTTGTAAACCAAAGGGCATGTGTTGGATCAATGTCTATTGTAGTATGCTACAAGGATCACACACATTCAAATCCCCTGGGAGGCTGTGATACAAGCTCGCTTCTGTTTTAATTTAAGCTCATTTATTCCCTTTGGAGGCTTTTGTGGCTGCAGAAAATCCATTTTGATACAATTAACTTGATTCTCTGTGATCCTGGGACCCGATCACAAAAGATCCGGAGTGCTAGGCCAAAGGCTCTGACTTCCATCTTCAGGTCAACTTTCCCCACACCGTGTTCCATGGAAAGCCATTTCCACAAAAGAGAGGGGAAGATGGTTTTCCAGATGAACTGGGGAAGAGTAGCCCTGTAGGGCTGTTTCACCATGACCTTGTCCTGTAGAGGCTCTGGGAAGTCTGGATGCTTGCTCTGTGCTGCTCTGCCTGACATTCCCAATAAAACTTGGGCGGAAAGTCTTTTTCCCAAGGAGCGCCATTAACATCCTACAGGAACTAGGGTGTCCTTGACCACCATTTATGAAACTTTTTTTTTGTGGGGAGATGCATTTGAAGGTTTTCAGCCCAGTAGAGATTTACAGAGATGTCTGTTTTCAATTGATCCAGCCAAAAACTGTTGGAGAGAAGCTGGAGATGTAGATTCTGTGGGCTGGGAGACCAGTCATGGGCAGTTGTACTGGCCAGCATGATGGAGGATGGGACCTTCACCGGGGCAGGCTGGCAGAGGAAGTGAGGAAGAAGAGGCAGACATGGAGGCACAGGACAGGAAGCATGGTCGAACCCTGGGAACCTGGCGCTTTGTGGCTTCCTGTCTGGTCTTCAGGCCTCTCCTGGGGGCCTCTTCTGAACACCCTTTGGCTCAGCTCTGCTCAGCCCTTTGGCCACAGCAACAGCATCGGGCCTAACCCCGAGGGTCCGTTCTCTGCAGAGGTGGTGACAACCATGAGTCCAGGACTCTGGTTCTACTCTGGCACCAGAATCCCAGGACTCCAAGCCACCAGCCTCTGGCCTCTCATCTCATCTTCTGTCCTGGACTTCTGTCTGCCTGCAGAGAGAGTGTGGGCTCAGGATCAAGCTGATGTCCTGAGTTCCCGTTCCCATTGGCCATGCTGACATCCATCTGCCCCCAAGGACTAGCTGTTGAGTACTCAGTACTTTCCAGTCTACCACACATTACCTCCTTTTAGCTAGCCCTTCCAGCAATGCTGAGAGACATATTCCTCCTCCCATGTTACAGACCAGAGAGGGGAAATAACTTACCTCTGGTCCCACTGCCAAGGAGTCATAGAGCCAGTACCTAAATCCACATCAGTCCTAAATTCTATACTCTTTTGCAACAATTCCAAGGCATAATTAAGTCAATCTATCTGCCTGACTCTGTCTGTCTGTCTCTGTCTCCCGTTCCCCAAAGCTGCATAGTCTTCTATGTCTCTCTGTTCAAACTTGAAGTTGCCACAGGTATGCAAGAGACCCACACTCCTTGCGTGAGTCATCTTGGGGAGGCTCTCACATGGCCTGGATCTCTTCAACAGAAGTCCACTCAGAGACTCCTGCTGAGGCATGGAAGCCAACGCCGAGTGTCACAGAACGGCAAAAATTGCTCCTCTTCCTAAGACTTTAATGACTCGCTGGGATGGCACAGGAGCTGCCGCACCCCGTGTGTCCCGTGCAGGATTGCTACCGTGCAGGCCTGGCTTTGTACCAGGCTCTGGGCTCAGCAGGTGCGCGCTGTTCTCCAGCCAGGTGGCACGTGCTCCCTGGGCATGGCGGGGCTTGCACGACACCCCCAGGAGGGAGGAGGGGCAGGAGGTGAAAATTTCCACTGCTTGAGGTATGTAGTGCTGGACTCTGCCAAGAACGCAAGGCCATTTGCCAAAAAACACCCATGGGATCTATTTGAAGAGTGCTGGGCATTTACAAAGGACAGGATGGGGAGGGAGCAGGAAAGCCTCGGAGGTCACGGCCAAAGAGATGAGAGCTGGGGTGGCAAAAGGGCAGGCTGAGGGCAGGGTGTGGGGGACCCGGGGAGCAGGAAGGGGCCAGAGTAGAGAGCGGATGGTTACATCACAACCCTGTGCCATCTCGGCTGCCTACCACTTTCCTACTAGCAAACCCAGGCTGGCATGACCATCGCTTGTGCTGTCACCAGCTGCTGCTGGGTGGAGGACACCACAGAAGAGAAGTTCTCACAAATAGGTCTGAGCCACATATCTGGGGGTCCTTTAGTGAGTGCAGGACAGTGGAATGGAGTAGGCGCCTTGTCATCACGGGACTGTGATCACACAGCTAGCTCACAGCAGAACTGGAACCCCTGCTTGGGGCTCCTGACTCCCCATTAAATGTTGTTCTTAGGGTGCCACGCTGTCTGCTATTCCAAAGGTCTTGGAAGCTGGCTAAATCGCCCAGTCTAGCTGGTTCTTTTGCAACGTAGCAGGGTCTCTCAGTGGTGAATGGGATCCCTGTGGTCACAGATCATGCATTCCTACTCCAGGACCCTACACCCACCATCATGCCCCCAGCCATCATCATCATTTGCTCCTTCTCACCTGCACTTGGCCTTCCACTGGCCCCTTTTGGAATGCTGCTGCTCTGTCCCTTTTGTTCTGGAAATGCCCACTTTTATGGCCAATGGAGGCCGACAGGACTGTAGCCTTCGGGGGTCAGATCAATTGGACCATCTCCCTGGTTACCGGCCCTAACTTCTAGCTGGGTCACCATCTGTCCAGTCTTGAAAGCCAACATCATGGGACCTGATACAAATAAAAACGACACCGGAGGCAGATCCAGGCCAACATTTCAGCCGACACCGGAGCATCTATGGTGTGCGAGATGCCACTTTTGAGACAAAGGGCTGAGGACCTCACAGACTTGGAGAAACGACTCAATGCAATGCAATAAAGTCAATAATAGAAATAAGCTCCAAGTGTTAAGAGAACCCAGACGAAAGCAAAAATAACTCTGCCTGGGGCGGAGAGGCTGTTGCCATGGTCTGGTCGACAAATGCTGGCAGCCTGCACGGTCTGTGCAGCTGGAAATGGAGAGAAGCAGAAAGTCTGAGTCATTAACAAGGTGGGCTGCGTCCTTGAAGACTTGTCAAGGTGGAGGTGGGGGGAGGTGGAGGTGGGGGCAGCGGCTGTCAGGGACAGGAAACCCAGCAGGGGGAAGATTGGGGAGCCGCGGGAGGGCTTTGTGCTACTTGCTTCCTAAGCCCATCTCTTGGATCCAGCACCTTTTATCAGAATGAAGTCCTCACCCTGATTTGAAACGACCTCATTACTCCCTTCTCAGCCCTTAAAAACTCACTCTTTCTTAGCCTAGCTCAAACCTCTCCTTCTCTGGGAAGCTTTCCTGAAACCCCGCGGGACGTGTTCTTCCCTGTTTGGGGTCTTCCTGGTGCTGTTTATTCGCCAATGCTGGCACATGGGGACGGGGTAAAGCCACACATGGTCCCTCTCTGCATCTCTGGGTCCAGGTTGTTTCCCTGTGCCCCTCCCGTGCCCAGCGCCACACCCAGCAAATAGTAGGATGAGTCTATGGGTGTTACATTAAACCAGACTGCAGGGTTTCTGCTTAGCTACACCAAGGAGCAGCAGTTTCTGGAGCCCTCATCTGAAGCTTCTAGAAGAAACTGGTTTGCAAGACACACGAGCCAAACAGTAACTTCTTTCTCTGGTGCACAAGCCAAACCAAGCCTGGGGGAAGGAGCTTGGCTCTGCTCCCCCTCTCCAAACTGTCTTCCTCTGAGGGCTTCACTCTGAAGGGGGCTGGCCCCTAAGTGAAGGTGACAGGTGGTTGGCTTTGACCATCCGTGTACAGAGTCTTAGGCCTATTTTGGGGCAGGTGGAATTAGCAGTCTGGATCCAGGCATCCGGGGAAGCCCTGGGCCAGTCTGGGGCAGTGAGGCTTGTCTTCTTGCACTCTTAACTTGACTTTCCCCTCCCTGCCAGCGAGTGCCGGCCTCCGGTGTCTGAACACCCATCTGCCACCGTCAGCTTCCTGCTTCCAGTGCCTGCAGAGCACGGATGGGCAGAACACCCCCATTTATCACTCCTGCGCCTGCAACCGTCAAAGAATCTATCCTTGCTACTGGCTTTAAACTCTGCCCCTTGCATAGTGTTACCTGCTAGGCCATTCAGCAGAGTCTCAAGCATCCTTCTTGGAGCCAAGCCCTGCGCTGGGCACCCCACAAGAGTGGGAGGCCATATGGTACCCAGTGTGACGGCAGCACCCATTACAGGGTTTGGCACGAGGTACGTATGGGCTCAGTGGATGCTTGTTGAATAAATATTGGGGGCATGAATGACAGTCTCCGTCCTGAGGCAGCCTAGGATCTGGCAGAAGAGACACTAGCTTGGGCCAGACTGCATGATCCAAATACTAATTCTGCCACATATGAGCTGGGTGACTTTGATCTCTCTGTGCCTCAATTTGCTTATCTGCAAGCCCAGAAAATAATGATGCATGACTCATAGGATCGTTGCAAGGATTAAACGAGATGCAACTTGAAAAGTGCACAACATAGTCCCTAGCACACATCAAGGGCTCAGAGACTCATTGAGAGGATAAATATATGAAGAAATGGTGAATGAACGAATGGATGAATGAATGAAGTCTAACACGTAGTACACCGCACTCTAGGAATGTGGGGGATTTGGGGAACTCAGCAGAGGAGAGGGTTTAAAGATTTTTTTTTTAATGTTTATCCATTTTTGAAGGAGAAAGAGACAGGGCACGGGTAGGGGAGGGGCAGAGAGAGAAGGAGACAGAATCTGAAGCAGGCTCCAGGCTCCAAGCTGTCAGCACAGAGCCCAACGCGGGGCTCGAACCCACGAGCCGTGAGGTCATGACCTGAGCCAAAATCAAGAGTCAGATGCTTAACCGACTGAGCCACCCAGGTGCCCCTGTAAGGAAGGCATAGAATTTCAATGTTCTTCTCCTCCTACTCTCCCATTCTAAGGTAAGGACCTGAAGGCCCAGAGAAGCAAGGAGATGTTGGAACACTGTCCCCTAGAATCTGAATATTTCCCTTTAATGTGAACCCAATATCAGCAAGTTAAGCCCATTTTATCAGCCATTCCCACACAAATTATAAGAATTTATTTTCACCTTCACTAGACAAGGCGAAGTTACTTGATCCAAGATGCTGTACTGAGGGAGCCTGTCTTCAAGGCAGCATGACATAAGGCATTCATTCATCCAGCAAGTGCTGATTGAGCACCTTCCCTGCTCTGGGCACCATTCTGGGTTCCCAAAGCCGTGTAGCCTATGGAAAGGTCACATGTTGGCATCAGACTGCAGGCTAATTTTGGCTCCACTTCTCCCAGCTCTGTGTCCTTGGGAAAATCATGTCATTGTTCTGAGCCCTGGTCTTCTCAGGACTCAAATGAGGACTCAGCAAAGAGCTCATGGAAGTCAGTATCAAACAGGATCACATGCATAAAGCACCCTTCTCCTGGGAGATCCTAATGCCAGGTCCCAGCCCAATGTGCTCTCAAGACACCTTGCTAGTGTACAATTTTTCACCACCCGCCTGAGCTCTGAGGGGAATCCCAGGTTCTGGGGGACTTAATTGTTTCCCTCTGATAAATATCATGGGCCATAAAAGCTGACAGCAGCACCTGGCAGTCTGACATTTCAAGACGTCGCATCTCCTTGTGGAAGCACCGCTCGCTCCCTGCTCTGAGACGGAGCCCAGCCCACATGGGGGGGGGGCGGGGGCGCAAAGAGGAGTGACAGCGGCAGGGATGCCATGACTGATAAGGTGCTGTCACCCTCTATCCGCCACCCTGCTCAAGTATCAGAGCCCTTGGTTGAAAATGCCAAACAATTTCCTCCTCCGGAATTCATCAAAGACCATGGGGGTTTGGGAAATAAACAGGAGAGATGCTGGACCCAATTGCAAATATATTCATGAATATGAATATATTCATATATCCTGGGACTCTGGCAGACCACGTTTTCTCTCCCCCTCTTCAGCCCCATCGTGTGTTGCAGCATTATGGTCCCAGCTCGGGTGTGGACCACTGGCAGACTAGATGAATGTAAGCGAGGCACTTAACCCGCTCGGACCAGTTTCTTCACCTGGGAATAAGAAATGTGTCTGGGTTTATTAGGAGAGTGAAGTGATGTGGTGAGATTGAAGTTTTTATACTAGGAGAATCCTTGTAGTCAGGGGCCTTTAACCCTACCTGTGTGTTAGATTTGCCTGGAGAGCTATTCGAAAATAACCTTGTCTTGGGTCCCATCTCTGGAGAGTTTCATTTAATTGGTCTGGGCTGGGGCCTGCATCGCTTTTGTTTGTTTATTTGTTTTGTTGTAAAACTTTCTAGGTGATAGAAATCTGCATGAGAATCTTGACGTTGAGTCTATCTACTCATTAAATGTTGGAAGCATGGAAATGGCGTGGTCCTATTTATGCGTTTAGAAGATCACTCTGAGGACGGTGTGGAGAATGGGTTGTGACAGGTGCAAGATCAGATTCAGGGAGACTGATTAGGGCCTTTCTACTGAACGTGTGGTCCACAGACCAGCATTATTGGCTGCTCCCGTTAGAAAGGCAGGCTCTGAGGTTACGTCCTGTGCCACTGCCATTGAGAGCCTGCATTTTTAACAAGATCCATGTGATGATTGCATGCACAAAATCTTGGGAAGGGCTGGACTCGAAAACTACACACGCAAAGGTTCAGGCTGGAGATAAGGATGACCCCACCCCAGGCAGGAGAGTGGAGAGTCAGAACAGGAGGAGCCAGGTGGGAACAGAATCAAGAGGGTGTAAGGGTGGGGGTTGGTGTGGGGTGAAGAGAAGGGAGTCATGAAAACATTTCTTATTTGGGCCCGAGGATGGTGTCTCTGTCTGCAGGTCTGTGGGGGAAAGGCTGATGAGGTGTTTTGTTTTTTCTTTAACTCAACAATTTATGCATAGCACCTTATACTGATTATTACCTTGTGACTTTAATGCATTACTCTACATAAATGTCTTCATTCTGCTGTAGCCAGAAAAAGAATTTTTATTACAAGATTTTACACTCGGAAACAGAATTGCGGGAGTTAAGTGTTTGCCCCTGGTCACACACATAGGAATTGGCAGAACGAAGCCTGAATGTGGATCTTCTGACTTCAAATCCTTTGTGCTTGTCCAAGCCTGAATGTTGTTCATTTTGTGTTGTTGTCTCGTGCCCACCGGTCTTTGTTGTGATTGCCAAATATACTGCATGAGTGTCCAGCTAATTCAACATAATTGACCTTCTTCCATTAATCATGGATCCTTTCAAAGACAGCAAACCTTATTGACTCCTGGTGTTGGATTCCAGCTGAAAGAAGCATTACTATCCAGAGTCCCATCATTAGTTCTAAAGAGATTAATAACTTTAAAATGCTGTTAGTAATAATACAATTATATTAAAATAGTACAGTTAATTCTGTTTGAAGCATTAATTCTGTTCTCTGCAAGCCCAGAGACAGGACACCTGAGTCCTAATTCTGCCTCTGCCCTCTATTACAGTGTGACTTGGGAGAATCATTTCTACTCTGATTTCAGTTTCCTCACCTGTGAGATAACAGCACCCCGCCTCTAAATCACTATATTTCTATTAGGAGTTGGTTGTAAATAACTTTCTTCCTTTTCATACACATTTATAAAGAATATAGTGTAAAGAACAATGTATGGGAGATAAAACATGTGTATGACATAAATGGGTATGTGGTGGGCCAAAATACAATAAATGCTCAAGGGAAGGCTGATTTATTTGATGATACTGAAGGAAGCCATGAAGAATGCTTTGAACTCCCGTGTGCCATTGTGGGGCTTGGCCAAGGTAAGGGGTAACTTCATGCATTCATCCAGTAACTAGTACTAAACATCTACCTTGTACAGGACAGAAAGATGCATAATAAGACATCACCTTTGGCCTTCAAAGAGTTCCCAGTCTATTACAAGAGACAGAATTGTTAAAAGAGAAGTGTTATCATAGAAAGATGATCAAGTCTAAGGTAGATAGAAGGTAAAAAAAAAAAAAAAGAGCTAAATCTTTTTTGTGGGGGTAGAGAAAACGGGCAACAGAGAAAATCAAATCTGAATTGGCATTTGAGAACTGGTTGGAGGTTGACATAGAAGGAAGGAAATAGGGCATTCTAAGCAGGGGTCACAGCATGACAAGGGCATGGAGGTTTTAAAGGACAGGACCTGGGAAACAAGTGGTGAGAGGTTCAATGAGTTTTGAGCACAGAAAGCATGATGGAAATCAAGGGGAGATGATGATGAAGAGACAAGGTTGAGGGGTACTGTACACTGTGGAAGGAGTTTGGAGCTTGCCAAAGGCATGAGATAACTATATCCATGCCTTTAAGAGATCGTTCCAGCAAAAATAATAGAGGGAGAATTACATTAAGGCAAGAAAATCATAAGGAAACTTGGCTGAGAGGCTGAAGAAAGAGTCCACAAGGAAAATTAAGACAGTTGAACCAGTGCCCCTGGCATGAAGGGGCAAGAACAGGAGTGAACGACCTTTCGTAACCATGGACAGTTCCTTTTATTCCAATCCTCCATTGCCAGAATATTTTATATTTTACCCAATTGTTTCAAAAATAGGTACCATTTATGGATTGTCAGGGAACTGGCATATATATTATGTCTTTTAAGCCCAAATAACAGTTCTGAAAGGCAACAGTCATTGGCCCTATCTTGTTGGCGAAAAATAATTGCATCTCACTGAGAATCACTCATCCAGGGTCACAGAGCTGACAAGAAACAAGGCCAGAGCTTCATCCTGCTATTGACCATCACATTAAGTTACCCCCACCAAGCATCCTCCAGTTTTAAAATAATTCGTTTTCCCATTTTGTTAATTAAAAAATATATATAGCTCCAGCTAGGAATTCTAACTGGCCATCCAGAACCATCACACTGCACTGCTTATATTTCTAGCCCCAACCAAAGAGACTTGGCATTTCTTGCTCCCTGGACTGCTTTATTGTGAGTAACTTCAGGGATATCTATCTGGGCCTTTTGGTTAACACTGGGATGGATTTGAACAGTCTCCAACCCTCCTTCGAGAGCCAGCAGGGAGCTGGGGTCCTTAGGTTGAGAACCAGGGTGTTGGAAGGTGAAGAAGGTATACCATGAGAACAATGGAAGTCTTGTCAAGGTTTATAAATTGGTCTTCTCTGGGAAGCTTGGAAAATGCTCAGCCCTATCACCTCCTTTCCCTATCTTGGGTAGATTTCCTTCCACTTCCACAAAGTCAAGCCTGTGATTATTTTCAGTTCCAATATGAACTTGTCACTGTGTGTGGAGTGAAAATAGGTTGGATGTCAAATAAATACCTGATAAAGCTCCTGCCTCACAAACAGGGGGAGTGTTCAGGGAACTTTCAACACAAATGAGAATCCTATTATGGTATATTTCCACACACTGCTAGTTTCTTTGGTCAGACTGAAGGCCCTCTCTGCCCCTCCCTGGAATTTTGTAGTTGTCTGTAAGTTCTCTCCCTTCAAACTGTTCTGCATAGAGCATCCAACTGATATTCAGTAGAGCATCTCTAATGAAATTCAAGACTCTCCTGCTTCGGGACCCTCAGTGGCTCCCTCCTGCTTCCTTACATAGTTTACAGTCCTTAGCTAGGTGTGGAGGGACCTTCACAACTTAGCCATGGCCTGTCATTCTAATTTCATATCCTGCTGTGTCCCCTCCACAAACATTATGGTCCAGCCACATGAGTCTGATTGCTATTCTGCAAATTGCAAATTGCCTTAGCCTTGCCTCCTCATCAAGACAATCTCATAAGGCAAATGATGAATAAGACAGTAGCTTCCTGGACCATTGCTCAGGATGTTCATTGCTGTAATGCCTTCTACCCATATACACACTTGTATTAGTTACATGTGGCCACATAACAATTTAACACAAAATTAGCACACTTTTGACCTCACTTTTTCTTGGTCAGGAATCAGCACAGCTTAGCTGGGACCTCTGTTCTGTGCAGTCTCAAGACTGCATTTAAGATGTTATCCTGTGCTGGAGTCTAATCTGAATGCTCAGCTGAGGAAGGGTCTACTTCCAAGACTGTTTACAAGTTTGTTGACAGGATTTAGTTCCTTTAGAGCTGTTGGACTGAGAGCCTCAGCTTCCAGTTGCCCAGAGGCTGCCTCCAGTTCTTTGCCACACAGGTCTCCTGAATATGGGAACATTTCATCAAAATCATCAGTGAAAGGAATCAGCAATATGAAAGTCAGAATCTTTCGTAATCTGATGACAGAAGTAACTTCCCCTCAATGTTGTGGTATTTTATTCATTAGAATCAAACTACTCGAGGTGCCTGGGTGGTTCAGTCAGCTAAGCATTCGACTTCGGCTCAGGTCATGATCTCATGGTTCGTGGGTTAGAGCCCCATATTGGGCTCTGTGCTGATCCCTCAGAACCTGGAGGCTGCTTTGGATTCTGTGTCTCCCTCTCTCTCTGCCCCTCCTCCTCTTGTGCTCCCTTTCTCTCTCAAAAACAAATAAATAAACATTAAAAAAAAGAATCAAGCTACTCAAGGGGAGGGTATTACACAAGGCCATGATTAACTGAGGGTGGAGATTGTTGGGGGCTATCTTAGAAACTGCCTACTACAATACTCGTTGAAAATCTACCATCCCTTCAAAACTTGAACCAAATCCTATCTCTCAGAGATCTTTCCATATGTCTTGTTAAATAATTCACTCTCACTTTGTAAGATCACCTCCCAATTGCTTTATTTGCTCTTCTGGAGGAACATGTGCCTTAACACCTATGTCAAAGACTGTCTTTACCACCATTACAGGTCCCAGAAGGGCAGGAACCATGTCTGTTTCTGGCTTTGCATTGGACACAGCCTACTTGAACAGAGTAGATGCTCAGTAAATGTTTGTTGAGGGCGATTGGCCAACTCCTCTGCTCCTTTAGAAATAGGCTTCAACATCAAATATAGAAAATAATTCACCAAGAGGGAGTTAATTCTGGATGATAAGGGAATATATGCTTTTTTATAGACGTTACAAAATCCAAAATTTTTGACCGGTTAAGGAATAGGAATTTACCATCAACCAGAGCAGAGAGAAACAGGTTTCTCTGCAGATATTCATGTTGACCTTATGTCAAATCAACAAGTTCATAATAACAACAGTCATAAATAACATTTACTGTGCCAAGAACTTTATCTGCTTTACACCACTTAATTCTCACAATGGCCCTATCATGTTGGTGTATTTATTATCCTCATTCTATAGGAGAGAAAGGTGAGACAAAGAGGTAGGTAACCTGACCAAGATAGCAGTCTGATCACAAAGGCTATGGCTCTACTGCATGCCTCCTATAAATAATTTGTTTTTTTCTGGTTATGACTGAAAAGTCTGTAATTCTATTACAGGGAACATAGAATTGCATTGCACTGGTTCTGAAGCATAGCTTTGTGAACAGCACTTTGGTCTACATATCAAAAGAGCTAGATCTTTGTCTCAGTTATGCCCCAAACTTGTAACATAACCTTGGAAAAGTCATTTACCTTCTCAGGGTCCCAATTTTCTCTGCTGAAAACAGATGCAAACTAGGTGATACCTAAGGTCTAGTGCAATTTTAACAGCATGTAAGGTTTCATATGAACCATTATGGATATTTTAAATTATATTGCTAAAATATATATTAAAATCTGACCCATTTCTACTTCTGTCAAAAATTCTTCTTTTAGGGGCACCTGGTGACTCAGTTGGTTGAGCATCTGACTCGTGATTTTGGCTTAGGTCATGATCCCAGAGTCATGGGATCAAGCCCCACTTTGGGCTCTGCACTGAGTGTAGAGTTACTTAAGATTTTCTCTCTTTCCCTCCCTCTCTCTCTCTCTCCCTCTCCCTCTGCCTTTCTCCCCTGCTCTCTCTCTTTCTCTTTAAACTAAAATAAAGTAAAATATTTCTTTTAAAAGACTTTATACAGAGGAAGAACCACTTCAAAGCATTTCAAAGCATCACCATGGAATAGAGAGTATAAGCTTCAGTTATGTAATTTGGGACACTTTTTAAATGAGGTCCTTTTTAGAAAGTCTTGTCAATAAGTCATAACAGACTGTGTTCTCTATTACAGACCCAGAGGTTCCATTACAGACCATTTAGAAAGATTAAAAAACACTCTGTCCAGGGGGACTTGGTTCTCAGAGCATCTAGGATATCACATTAAGCATCTGAAATACTCATTTTCAGTTCCTTATGGTGCATTAATGAATCTACAAAGAACACACTTATTAACACCAACATATGCTGAGGGATAATGGACCTAATCCACATTTTCGTCTGTCTCTCTCTGCCTGTGACTAAAGAGAAAAGGAAAATAAGGATGAAGGTGCTTCCCACTCAAGACTCTTATCTTCATGGTTGTGTGGTAGGGTTGTGTGTGTAGCAGACTGAACACTGATCTTGGGATCAAGTACATAGAGTTCAAGCTCCAGCTACCACTCACCTTGTACAAACTGCCTGATCCTCTCTAGGCCTCCATTTCTCTGTTTTTTAAAACAGACCACATCAGCGATTTTCAAAATTTGCACCCTAGACCTCTAGACATTTCTTACTCAGTGCCTCTGGGGACACTGTTGGGTGATAACTCAGTGAAAGGGTTTCTCAACATTACATATATTTTTTGCTAGAAAATCACAGGGCTTATTGAACTGTAGAGTCTTTTATAGTTACTTAGGTTTGGGAAGTGATAGAAAAAAAATTAATAGTTTTTTTAGTTAACAATTTTTTTTAATTTGTAACTTTAAAAAATTTTGAAACATATGTCTTCTTTGCTGGCTAAAATAATGTGTACATTGGTACCATATTGTCATATTGAGTTTCCCTGGTGCCTCCTAAGTGTCAGTGTCAGAATTCTTCTGGACAAACATGGTCAGATTGGAGCTGGAAGAAACCAGAAGGGATTCATTTAAAAGGGAAACCAAGGCTCAGAAGTCATGCGACAGAGTGGTACAGGTGGCAGGTTTTCGGGCTCCCAGTCTATGATGCTCTGATCCCATGCTCCTTGCATTGCCCTCCTTCATCCTATAACATCTATTCTCTGCACTGTGATTACCTGTGGGCATCATATCATTCTCCCCAAACTGTAAGATCCTGGAGGGTCAGAAATCTTCTATTACAACAACTTGTGTTGTGGGTTTCCGCCTGCCATCTTCTGATGGTGCTGCAGACATTCATCATCATCAGGAAAAAAAAAAGAAGACTTTATGAAGATAAATCATAGTTTCCTTTCCTTTAGTGAGAAACTCCTAAACTGGAACCCATCTCCACAAATAATGGAACACACGTACCGAGGCGTCATCTGCTGCAGAAAACAATGATTCTTACAAGTTTTTCTGACTAGAGATTTAAATTGGGCTGTCCATCACCTTGATGTCAACCAACTTATCCTATTCTTAGCCCCAAAGAGAAAGAGAATCTGCAAAAGAACGCAAACGTCTTCTCCCCAAAGGTGAGCAGGGCTAGGTTTTGTGACCTGGGCTTTGTCTTTTAATTCAGTCAGCTGTCAAACATGCAGCAAGGACCCACTGTGTGTCAGACACCATGGAGAGTGTGCGTAGTGTAGTGATAAGGAAGGCATGGACCCTCCCTGCATTCATCTTTCATGTTTTCAGAACAAATTAGGACAAAATCAGTGGCCTAAAACAACACACATTTATTATCTCCATTTCCGAGGTCAGAAGTTGAACACTGGGCTAAAATCAAGTGTCAGCAAGGATGCATTCCTATGGAGGCTCTGGGGAAGAATCCACTTCTGTACTTATTCAGGTTGTTGGCCTATTTGGTTCCTTGTGGTTGTAGGACTGAGGTCCCCATTTCCTTGCTGAACATCAGCTGGGGCCTCCCTTTGCTCCTAGAGCTTCTCTAAGCTTTGAATGCAGTCCCCTACATTTCAGAGCCTGCAAAAGCATAGAAATAAAAGGCATACAAATTGATAAGGAAGAAGTAAAACATTCATTATATGCAGATGACATGAGACTAAAAATATAGAAAACTTGAAAGACTACGCCAAAAAACTACTAGAACTGGTAAATGAATTCAGTAAAGATACAGGATACAAAAATCAACGTATAGAAATCTGTTGCATTTCAATACAATAAAAATGAAGCAGCAGAAAGAGAAATTAAGAAAAAAATCCCGTTTACAATTACACCAATAACAATAAAATATCTAGGAATAGACTTAACCATAAGGGTGAAAGACCTGTACTCTGAAAACTATACAACAAAGAAACTGAAGACAATGCAAAGGACTAGAAAGACATTCCATGCTCATGGATTGGAAGAAAAAATATTATTAAAGTGTCTATACCCAAAGCAATCTACAGATTTAATACAATCCCTATTAAAATACCAACAGTATTTTTCACAGAACTAGAACAAACAATCCTAAAATTTGTATGGAACCACAAAAGATCCCAGATAGCCAAAGCACTCTTGAAAAAGAAAAACAAAACTCAAGGTATCACAATTCCAGGTTTCAAGTTATACTACAAAGCTGTAGTAATCAAAACAATATGGTTCTGGCATAAAAATAGACACATAGATCGATAGAACAGAACAGAAAACCCAGAAATAAACCCATCATTATATGGTCAATTATTCTTTGACAAAAGAGGAAAGAATATGCAATGAAAAAAAAGTGTCCTCAGCAAATGGTGTTGGGAAAACTGGACAGCCACATGCCAAAAAATGAAACTGAACCACTTTCTTACACCAAACACAAAAATAAACCCCAAATGGTTTAAGACCTACATCTAGACCTAAAACCACTAAAATCCTAGAATAGAGCACAGGCAGTAATTTCTCTGACATCAGCTGTGACAATATTTTCTAGATATGTCCCTGAGGCAAGGAAAACAAAAGCAAATATAAGCTCTTGGGACTACATCAAAATAAAAACCTTCTGCACGGTGAAGAAAACAATAAACAAAATCCAAAGGCAACCTACTGAATGGGAGAAGAGGTTTGCAAATGACATACCTGATAAGGATTAGTATCCAAAAATATATAAAGAACTGATACAACTCAACACTCCCCCCCCCCAATAATCCAATTAATGGGCAGAAGACATGTCTCCAAAGAAGACATCCAGATGGCCAACAGACATGTAAAAAGATGCTCAACATAACTCATCATCTGGGAAATGCAAATCAAGACTACAATGAGATGCCACCTCACACCTGTCAGAAATAAAAAATACAAAAAACAAGTGTTGGCAAGGACATAGAGAGTAAGGAACCCTCATGCCCTGATGGTGGGAATGCAAACTGGTGCAGCCACCATGGAAAATAGTATGGAGGTACCTCAAAAAATTAAAAATAGAACTAACCTACAATCCAGTAATTGCACTACTGGGTATTTACCAAAAAAAAACCCCAAACAAACAAACAAACAAAAATACTAGTTCAAAAGCATGCAAGCATCCCTATGTTTATTGTAGCATTATTTACAATAGCTAAACTATGGAAGCAGTCCAAGTGTCTGTTGATAGATGAGTGGATAAAGAAGATGGGGTATATATACATACACACACACCATGGAATACTTTTCAGCCATAAAAAAGAATGAAATCTTGCCATGTGCAACAATATGGATGGAACTAGAGCATAATGCTAAGCAAAGTCAGTCAATCAGAGAAAGACAAATGCCATATGATTTCATTCATATGTGGAATTTGAGAAACAAAACAGATGAGAAAAGTAAAAAAGAGAGAGAGAGAGACAACTCAAGGAACAGACTTAGCTACAGAGAAACTGATGGTTACCAGAGGGGAGGGGGAAGGGGGATGGGGGAAATAGAAGCTGGGAATTAAAGAGTACACTTATCATGATGAAAAAGAGGAAAAACAACAACAACGAGAAAACAACCAAAGCAACAGCATGCCAGATAACCAGGAGCTGGGAATCTTGGGAGATATGATGGCTAATTTTACATGTCAGGTTGACCGGGCTACAGGGTGCCTAGATATTTTGGTCAAACATGGTTCTGGGTGTGTCTCTGACAGTTTCTGGATGAGATTAACATTTAATTGATAGGCTGAATAAAGAAGATTGCTCTCCCCAATACGGGTGGGTTTCATCTAATCAGCTGAAGGCCTGAATAGAACAAAAGGCTGCCCTTCCCATGAACAAGAGAATTCTTCCTACCTGATTTCCTTCAGAGATAGGACATTTGGTTTTTTCCTGCTTTCGGACTTGAACTGACACATCAGCTCTTCCTAGTTCTGGAATTTGCCTGGTTCGCATTCAGACTAGAACTACATTAGTTCCCCTGGGTCTCCAGTTTTCTGACTGTAGATTTTGGGTCTTGTCAGCTCCCATAATCGTGTGGGTCAATTCCTTATAATATATTCCTATCTATCTATCTATCATCTATCTATCTATCTATCTATCTATCTATCTATCTATATCTTGTTGGTTCTGTCTCTCTGAAGAACTCTGACTAACACAGGTGATCATCTTTGAACATATCCCTTCTGAGAGCTCACTGTCTCCTGGAACCAGACCTTTTACACCAGGGGTTGCAAACTCAAATGCCTTCAGGTCAGGGCAAGGAATTATGGGGCCAGATGTAATGCAATCGGGAAGTTGTAGGGTCTGTGGCAAACCAGAGTGCACAAGCCCCACCTGAAGACATTCAAGTTCAAGTGTTCTAAAGTCACAGTGCTGGCCAAATAAAATATATCTGTAGCCAGAGATGGCCAAGAGTCCTAGAGTTTTCAACAAATTGAAATATTATACTAGAGGCATGCTAGAGAACCACGTACACACAAAGAAAGGCTGGAGACTGCTTTCACAGAAAACATCTACCTGTATTGATATTTGTATCTGTATATATCTTGATGGTTAAACATAAATTCTTCAGGCCAAACGGGATGAAAGGCACTGCAGATGGAAAGAACGGCATAAGCAAAGGCCCAGAGTCCTGATAGTGGCCACGCCTGCTGTGTGGAGGACAGGAGCATGGGCGACCAGGCAGCTCAGGCATCTCAGGGGTCGGTGGAAGACCTCTGCTACTAGGAGATAACCTGTGTTGCCCTCACACACCCGAGACTGATGTCAGGTTCCAGCAGGCCTGGGTTGAGAGCCTCAGATCAGCCAAAGATCCATTTCACTTTCTTTAAAGGGATTCATTGTGAAGAACATGACCCACACACCGATGAGGACCTTGCTTCCTCTTGTTCACAGCAGGCAAGGCTGACCTTCACATAGGGACCTGGGCTCGAGGAGCCAGCCCCTTGGGGACCTCGACACCTGCTTCTCCCATCTTATTGTTTCTCATGACCAGCACCCCTCCCCATTAATGACCCAATTCTTTTGATCAAATGCCTGATGCCCAGGAAAGCCTGCAGCACATCCAGGTGCTGGGAGGAAGCACCTATGGGAGAAAGCACCCACCTGGCACTTAGGGCCTGAGAGCTGGGTCCAGCTCCATCCTTGCCCAGCTGCCTTCCAACGATCACAGCCCCTCCCTGGTCCCAGTTCCCATCTCAGAAGGAATGACAGCCTTGGGTTCGTTACCCTGACCAGGTTCCCAAGTTCTACAATGATTCTAAGGGCAAGTCCAGGCTCTGTAGATCTTCGGGCAGAGAACAATTTTTTTTTTTTCACTACTCCAAACAACCTAAAGCCTGTAGAGACAGCACAAGTAAGAGTGAGAAGTTGCAGGAAGAAGACTGGATTTCACTTTTGGCTGATGTTGGGGTTTGGAGGGGTTGATAAGTAATACCTTTTTCTTCCCCACCCAAGTTCCGAACATGTTACAAGATAAAGACAGGCAGGGGGAGATCCAAACACACGTTAGCCGAGAAAAGCACGGTCAAGGCAAGGGGCTCAGTTGTGTGGGGTCCCTGAAATTTTACCTCTGACTTAGACAACTGTGCCCACCCAGGAGCTGGTTCTGAGAGGATCCAGAAGCAGCTGAACGAGCCCAGAACGGCTGGTTCCTTCTCCGGGCTCCCCATCAGGGAGATGATGCCTTCCTCCCCGAGGAGGTGTGGATGAGTAAGGGGAGAGGCAGAGAGTATCACCTTAGTGGGGGTCCCTCCACATAGAGATACAAGGAGTGGGGAAAACAATCCCCCAAAGAGCCAGTAATAATAATGATATTAATATAATAATAATAGATAGCATATATTGATTACTTAAGATGTCAGGCTCTGAAACATGTTATCTTGAGTCCTCAAGACAATTTTATGGGAAAAAAAAAAAGACAATTTTGTGAGGCAGATGGAGAAACTGAGAGGAGTCACTGGCCCCAAGGTCGCATACCTGGTGAGTGGCAGATTTTCTGAAGTGCCTTCCTTCCAAAGCACTTGCTCCAGACCAGCTCCCTCTTTACAGCTGTGGGACCAGAGGCGAGGCTCTGGACCATTGGCGTCATGGGTCTCATCTGTAGAAATACGGGTCACACGGGGTTGTGGTGAAGCTTGTGCCACCAGAAACCACTTCTAATTTGAACTTAACCAGGTGGGGGAGACCGGATAATGGAGTAGCAGAACTAAGAGTTAGAGTCAACCAGGAGACCTGAATTCCTCAACGGTTCAAAAGGAGTAACATCCACATCACGTAGATCCCCATCTACAGCATAGGATTATGAGGATCACAGCGACTATGTGGAAGGTCTACTGGCCATTATTTGGTGGTGAAAGTTGTCATTGCTTTGGGATCTCCTGCCCTGCTTCCCCCACTAGGCTCTGAGCTGTTCCAGAGAAGACATTCTGTCTCTTCCCTTCGTGTCCCAGAACTATTACAGTGTCTGGGATATAACGGCCGCTCGGTGAGTATTAGGTGAAGTGGATAGGCTTTCATTTCCTTCCTCCCCACTTGCACCTGCCCACGCAGCTCAGGCAAGGTCTCCAAGCCGTGTGCTTGCTTAGCGCCCTGGGTTTCCACTTAAAAAAGCACTCGCCACCCTTGTAATAGATTGCAGAAGGGTTCGCTTTCCCTACCAGGTTGTCCACGCCACCAGTGGAGGTCTGCGTCTTTCCTAGTCATCATTTACCCCCACCCTAGGCAAATGCTGGGAATATGGCGCTCACTCAACGGACATCTAGAAGAGGGATGAAGGAGAAAGTGAAGGAGCCAGGGGCCTGGTGCAATTCCGAGCATGTCCGATAGAGGGCGCACTGCCCTGCAGTTCTTAAAGATCATGCGCGTTCTGTCTTGTAAGCCTTTCAACCATAATGGATAAAGAAGATGTGGTTTATATACACAATGGAACACTACGTGGCAATGAGAAAGAATGAAATCATGCCAGTTGCAGCAACGTGGATGGAACTGGAGGGTATTATGCTGAGTGAAATAAGTCAGGCAGAGAAAGACAGATACCATGTTTTCACTCATATGTGGATCCTGAGAAACTTAACAGAAGACCATGGGGAAAGGGAGGGCGGGGGGAGTTACAGAGAGGGAGGGAGTCAAACCACAAGAGACTCTTAAATACAGAGAACAGGAGCGCCTGGGTGGCGCAGTCAGTTGGGCACCTGACTTCGGCTCATGTCATGATCTCACGGTTCGTGAGTTTGAGCCCCACATCGGGCTCTGTGCTGACAGCTCGGAGCCTGGAGCCTGCTTCCGCTTCTGTGTCCCCCTCTCTCTGCCCCTCCCCCGCTGACACTCTGTCTCTTTCTGTCTCAAAAAATAAATCAACATTAAAAAACTACAGAGAACAAACTGAGGGTTGATGGAGGGGGAGGGGAGAGAGGAGAGTGGGTGATGGGTATTGAGGAGGGCACTTGCTGGGATGAGCACTGGGTGTCCTATGTAAGCAATGACGCACAGCAATCTACCCCAACCACCGAGAGCACACTTCACACACTGTATATTAGCCAATTTGGCAATAAATTATATATATATATATATATATATAGAGAGAGAGAGAGAGAGAGAGAGAGAGAGAGAGAGAAGTATGTAGAAAAGTAATGGCTTTAATATACATATAGCCATTACTTTTCTTTAAAAATAAAAAAATAACAAATTTATTTAAAAAACTCTCAACAGAAAACTTTCAACTCATGGAGGGGCTCAAGCTACCAGCCATGGGCTTTAGGTAATTCCCTGTTTGCCAGTCTCATTTGAAGCTGCCCACACCCCACAGCTGACCTCCCAGTGTGGCTGTGGCACGAAGACAGACCTATTAGGGCTGAAAAGCCATTTCTGCACTTTGGAGATTTAGGTGCAAGCCCGGTCTGGCATTTGATGGCCTCCTTTATCAGTGGGGTCTTCGCATGTTTGAATCGGGCATTAGATGGTGGCACTCACGCTGGGGTGGAAATCCTCATTCTGGGCTCACTCGTATACAACTTTGGACGAGAGGCTTTCCTCATTCATTCGTTCATTCATTCACTCACTCACTCACTCACTGTACTTAGTGAACAAACTTTTTCTGAATGTCAGCTATGCAGGACAAGCAGGGGGCTTGCGGACCAGCAGAAGTCACGCCCCATCCTGGTGGCAAGAAAGAGCTTTTGCAGGATTTTAAGCAAGGGTGTGACAAGGTCAGATTGGTATTTTGAAAGATCACTCTTGACCACGTGGAAAGCAGACTGGAGATGGGGGTGGGAGGCGCGGGCGGACGGCGGGGACAGACTGACATCAGGAAACCCCTCTCACCCAAAGTGTTCGAGGCTGGAAGAAGATGGCCTTTTGGTTCCCTTTGGACCCTGAAATCCTGTTTTCTGCACAGATGCATGCACTTGAGTCCTTCAGAGTGAACAGAGGTTATCAGAAACATGTCACAACCAGGGGATAAGAGGTTTCCACAAGCTGGGGTCTAAAAATACCACCATTTCACTGGGCCTGCCTGTCCCATACTCCTTCAGTGAGTCTGACAGAGTGTCTACAAGCTGGTGTCATTACCTGTCTCCAGCTCCAGTTAAGAATAGGCCGGAGGAGGCAATCAAGAATGGAAAATGTCACTCACCTTGCCTGACAGGCGTCCTGCTGGGGAAACTTTACTCCAGCAAAGCGTCCAAAGACAGGGGGACTCAGACTAAGAAGCTTGACTGGAGTTGGTCCCGATTTTCCACAGAGCCAGAGGCTGCTTCCAGAAAACAGTCCTCGGATTGGCCTGTCTGGACCCCACCCGCCCTGTAATGCCAAAGGCGTGGGAAGAAATGGTCTCTATTCCTTAGCCACGTGCCCACACTCAGGAAGACTTGGTTCTGCCCACGAGGCAGGGAGGAAATGAAGGATACGCCTGTGAGAAGGGGAAAGTGGTCCTTAATACGCAAGGTTACCGGATGGAGAGGGCAGGACGGCTGCTCCTGAGACAGGAGATGGAGTCAGAAACGCCCCAAGTCAGAGCTGTAGTGACCTGACGCCGGTGTTCTGGAACTGGGCTTGAGCGCTGCTCTTTCAGTAGTTGGGGACTTTTCTGATGGCAGAAGAGACAAAGTGTGGACGAGGTCTTGGTGGCATGGAGATGAGGCCAGTAGGACCTGCACCAACCAGGGATTCCCTAGTCCTTGCATATACTGAATATTGGAAACCTTCAGCTATAAAACCAGCTGGGCCTGGCAGTGTGTGTGTGTGTGTGTGTGTGTGTGTGTGTGTGTCTATTTTTCCTTTTCTCTTCTTTCCTTTCCTTTCCTTTCTTTTTTTAAATATATTTATATTTCACATTTATTATATATTTATATTATATGCATTTTATTTTATTTTATCTTATCTTATTTTAGAAAGAGAGAGAAAGCACCAGCAGGGGAGACGGGGAGAGAGAGAGAGAGAGAGAGAGAGAGAGAGAGAGAGAGAGAGAGAGAGAGAATCTCAAGCAGGCTCTACGCTCAGTGCGGAGCCTGATGCGGGGCTTGATCCCACGACCCAGGGACCATGACCTGAACTGAAATCAAGTCAGATGCTTAACTGAGTCAGCCAGGTGTTCCGATGTCTGTTTATTTTTAAAGCTTGTCGCGTATATGCAGTTTGGTACTATGTGTGTATATTCTAAAAGCATACACAATGCTACTATGAATTGTTTAGGTGTTTATTCTTCAGTCACAAAAGTACAAAAATATGGGTAGGAAGGCTCTGTGCCAGCTTCAATGCAGAAAGAACTTTAAGGAGGAAGGAGGCAAAAGTTTTGTGGTGTCTGCAATATTTTTCTTTGGCACAAATATGCTATCGTGTTGTTTGTACTTTTCTCTGTGTGTTTCAAGTATTTCATCATTTAGCACTAAAATATAAAAGCAGGAATCCTCGTCAGCAGTAATAAAACCAGAGCTCTTTCCTAAAGACAGCCCAGCCTCCGGCCCATCGGGCTACTCTCCCACTGCACCCCTGCTCCCAACAGACAGCCTTATTTCCACAAGTGGCTCTTCGGTGGCACCTTAGAATTGAGCTGCTTTCTCCGGAAAGACCCCTGATCTGTCACCGCCATGTGCCCTTCTGAGTCTGATTGGTGCTGCAGAGATAGGGTCTGATGTCTGCACTGTCACTGGGTTGGATCCTTCTGCCGCCTCCTGCTTCAGACTGGTGCAGTCCCTCTCTGTGGCCTTCTGCTTTGGGCACTGCTCTGGAGGTGGAGGGGCCAGAAGTCACACGTCCCTGGGTGAGCTGGGTGGGTGGTTCAGGATCGCCCACCTACCTTAGGGTGAGGTCACCCTCTGAGCCTGTCGTCCCCGCCTTCTTGGCCACTGTCCCCCAGGCGGACCCCTTCGGTCTGACACTGTGCCCCCTCTCCGTGTTCCCTTCGCTCTCCTGAGCTCCCCGCCCCCCACTCTGTGCTCTGGAACCCCATCCTGCAGAGCAGAACGTGAGTCTGGCCTGTCTGCTCTCCGCCTCTTGCCCTAACTGAGGCTTGGCTCCCCAGCCCATTCCTGGGGGCTGTCACTTCCCCTACAGGCCCCTGCAGTGAGAGCTGCTTGTCCTCACGTCACAGGGTTGTCACAGGGTTAGAGACAGGCCGAGCATTCCCCTCCCTCCCCACTGCCCCTTCTGGACCATTATTTCTGCAGCGTCAAGTACAAACCCCGTTCTTTAAGCACCACATCCTTGGACTATATGCGTCCGTGGCCTCTCCTTCCTGGCATTTTCTCCCCAGCCCCTGGCTCTCCCTCTTTATTCATGGAGAATTTGGACTCCCCACCATGAATGATTTTGACTATCAGATTGCAAGCTAGTGGGCCACAGGCTGCATCAAGCTGCATATGTGTGCTTGTTTGTTTCTTTTACGTTTATTTATTTATTTTGAGAGAGAGAGAGAGAGAGAGAGAGAGAGAGCACAATCAGCGGAGAGGCAAAGAAAGAGGGAAAGGGAGAATTCCAAGCAGACTCCCCCTGTTTGTTTTAAGATAGGAACGTCTGGGGGCTCCTGGGTGGCTCAGTCGATTGAGCCTCTGGCTCTTGATTTGGCTCAGCTTGTGATCTCCCGGTTCACGGGATGGAGCCCCATGTCAGGTTCTGCGCTGGCAGCGTGGAACCTGCTTGGGATTCTCTCTCTCCCTCTCTCTCTGCCCGTCCCCCACGCGTGCTCGCTCTCTCGCTCTCTCAATAAGATAAACAAACATAGAAAATGAAATGGGAATGTCTGCCGTAACAAAACACCATACAGCAGGTGGCTTAAGCTGACATTTACTCACAGTTCTGGAGGCTGGCCGTCCAAGACCAAGGTGCCAGTGTGCCAGCACCTGGTGAGACCTCTCTTCTTGGTGGGCAGATGGCTGCCTTCTTGCTGTGTGCTTGCGTGGCCCTTTCTCTGCGTGCGCTCGGGGAGGAAAGGGAGCAGGAGGGGACAGAAAGCACTCACTCTGTCTGTTCCTAGAAGGACATGAATCCTATGGGACCAGAGCCTGACTCTTATGACCCCAGTAACGTTCCTCCTTTAGAGGGCCCATCTCCAAATAGAGTGACACCGGAAGTTGGGCTTTGACATATGAATTGGGGGGCAGACACGCATTTGGTCCATAACAGAGCGTGAATGCCTTTATGTATCCTCTTTGCTGCAGACCGGGCCCTATTTCTTCTCCTTCCTGCCTCAGTCATTGTCATATCTACCGCTCCACATGACCATCACTCTTGTCCACCTTGGCCACCCGATTCAGCCGCATCCTGGGCCATGTTGTCACCCAGAGCTCTGGAACCCCCAAGGCCAGTGCCCCTCTAGTCACCGCCTTCTAACTCTCTGAACTGGGCCCACTGGATGAAGCACAAAAGTAAGCTTCTAAGTCCTGGGTCCTGGGGTGACTTTCTAACCAGGACTGTTGATCTGACTCTGTGCACCACACCTGAGGAAGACCACAGGTCCAGGCTGCAGCCCAGAAAAGAGCACCAGGAAGACCACTGGAAAGGGAGTTGGGGAACTGGTGTAGCCAGGAGCAAATTATTATCTTTCCAGGCCTCAGTTGCCCCACCTGTAAATGGGAGAATACTTCACTCCCAGGGTTTTTGTGGCGATTAAACTGGATGTCTTTGGAAGTACTTTGTAAGCAGCTAGCCCTGAGCATGGAGAGTCACTTGTCTCTTGGAAGGACACCTGTCCCCCTAATGGATGAAGGAGAGACAGCATCTCCTTACACAGATGTATTAATTAGGCTTCTCCGGAGAAACAGAACCGATCCGATGTGCAGTTCTGTTCTCAAGCCACAAGTTCAAGTCCCAAGAAGAGTCGGTGATGCAGTTTGAATCTGAAGTTTGGAAAAGACAAATAGGTTAGCTCAGTGGCCAGGCAGGAGGAGTCCCCTCCTATTCAACCTTTTTGCTCCTCTCAAGTCCTCAATATGTTAGCCAAGGCCCGCTCACGCTGGAAGAGTAATCTGCTCCTCTCTGTCTGCTGATTCAAATGTTACTCTCATCCAGAAACACCCTCGCTGACCCACCCAGAATCGTGTTTGGCCAAATGTCTGGGCACCCGGTGGCCTAATCAGGTTGACACATAAAATTAATTATCACAACAGAGGATACAGAATTTCCCAGGTCAGTAATTTCCTCTCTTTCGTGCACACAGATGAGAATCATGGTCATTTGAACATCCCTGCAGGATGCTTTGTCCCCCATAGCCTCAGACTTTATTTACTCTCAGGGATGGCAGAACCAGTGGGCTCAAGACAGCAAAGTAAGAGTGTTTGGAAAAGTGGAAAGTGCCAGAGACAGGGCTAGTGGCATTGGCGTCAAACTTTAGAACAAGTTCAAATTGGCTCAGATCAATCATTGTTTTCTGAGAACCAATCACTGGCAAGACTCCAGCCCACCCACTAGGAGCTGGAAAGAGATGATGGTCTTGGGGTCCCTAAAGCATCCTGACTTGATGTGCCGCATGAGTCTGCCTGAGAGCATGTTGACAATGTGACCATGGGCCTCTCCCTGAGCTTTCATGTCCTCATCTGAAAAAGAAGGCTCCAGACAAGGTAAGCTTGTGCAGCATCACTGGAAACTGCAGCTCAAAACCCTGTAGTTGAGTCCCTTACCTCTCTGAACCTTGGTTTTCTGGTGGTAAATGAAATGATAATCATCATTGCCTTCAAGTTTGTTGTGCGAAATCATGAGATAGTGTCACAAAGATGCTCAGCGCACATGGCGGGTGCCCAATGGAACTTTATACGTGTCACCTACTCATGAGTCTATACACTCATTAAACATGCTTCCTGAGGGGCTTTGATGAGCAGGAGCTGTGTTGGGAGCTAGGAAAACAACAGCCAATAAAAGATAAGTCAAGGTCCCCTACTGAGAGCTCTCAGTGGCAATGCAGAACCAGCTAAGTCAATACTCAACAGCTATCTCCTGTGGCTAATAAAATGGGAAGGAAAGGAGCTGCTGTGGGGCAGGGGAAGGGCGTCAAATCCAGCCTGGGACTAGAGTAATAGAAGATACCTCCCAGGAGAAATGGCCCTGCATCCGAATCTCCAGAATGAATAGAAGTTTAGGACCTAAAAACAATACGTGTAATTCCTTGTCTTGTTTCTTCTTCTACTTGTGCTAAGATGACCGAGCCTTCTTTCCCCTGAGCAATCTAATTTCAGACACTCAGTGTGCCTGATACAAGCCTGGGATCTGCTCAGGCTCATGCTGATGTCTAGTCGCCTCCATTTTAATCCAGTCTTGTCTGGGCCTCTACGGCCACATGGAGAGTGAAGAAGTAAGAAGCCAGAAGGAAAGCCCCTCCTCCAAATATCAAAATACATTCCAGATGGATTACAGAGGTAATGTAAATGTGAGAAAAATCAACAGAACACTGGAAGAAGTGGAAATGAATATTTATCAAATATCTGGGGGGACGAGAGATTTGCGTGATAGAGCAGTGACAGAAAAAAGCCCAAAGGGAGAACAATGGGCAGAAGGGACTCCAGCAACATTTAAAATTTCAACACACGGGGATGTGGAGGGCAGAGCGGAGAAAGCACACGGGAATAATGTTTGCAGCAAAGCGTTACTGTACCATATAAAGAGCTCAGACCCATTAATAGAAAAATGTTCTGCAGTTAAATGAATGAAAGACACGATTTGCAAAAGAGAAAAAGACACAACTAGTAGGGAAACCTATGGGAAAATACACTTCTCCTCTGTAGTAACGAAGGACATGGAAGCTGAGACAAGGCTGAGCTACCATCCACCTCTAGCAGTGCTGTTAAAGCAGGACAATTCCAGGCTGGCAAGGTATGGAGCTTGAAGATTTCTCGTCCTTGGTCAGTGGTCCCACTGGTCCTGCTCCAGGAGGAGTGCATCGTCTGGTGGTGCTTCTTTGTTTTTATTAAGGTCCTTGATAAACACAAAATATATTGACAGCTTTAAATTATGGCAAGAGGTAGCAACTGAATGTTTCTCTGGAGTTCCAGGGTTAAGCCAAGAGAGATACAAGGACTTCTCAAGGTCATTCATTTATTCCTTTACCCATTCAACAGTTATTCATTGAGTACCTGTGAGGTGCAAGGCAGAGAGCTGGAGGCTCTGCTGACACAACCATGAAACAATGGTCATGGTCTCCCAGTTAGCTGGCCCTCTGTCCAACAAGAATGCTGTCCAGAGAACTTTAAGGGGCATTAGAGTGGGGCATTAGAGTCTTCCCTCCAACATCTGAAAGAGGCAGAGGGCGCTGACCATGCAGAGCCTGGATCATTGGAGTCTCTCCGTAATTTAGGATGGCACAAGGACCTTAGGGATATTCACCTAAGGAGGAGGCAGCCACCATGTTAGGATTTGGAGGCCAATGACCTGGATTCTGGGCTTGACCTGGCTCCTTCCTGGCTGTGGGCTCTTGAATGAATCAATAACCCTGGGTCTGTGACTGTCAGCCCTACCCATAGAGGTGAGTGGCAGAGGGTTCAAGGTACTGGCATGAAATGTTTGGCAAACTGTGACATGCCGCATGCACAGGAAGGGTGTTCATTACTGACACCAAGGTTCCTCTGGAATTGGTTATTTCAGTTAGCAACCCAGGATCTGGACCCTCCTGTTGGGGCTGTAGGATAGCAGGTGTGGTACGGGTTTCTCCTGTGTCCACGCTTGCACAGAGAGAGGCTGTCCCACGTGGTGACAACATCAGTGTGGCTTCCAGCATTTACAGAGCTGTAAGGACTTGGCTACTTCTGTTCTGATTCATATATTGCTTAATTAGGGTTTTTACCCTGTACCAGATGGCTGTCTTCATTAAATCATGATCCATTCACTCTGACTGGAAGCAGCTGGTTTGGGGGGTTGATGGCAATTTATTTCCTGCATGTCAAAATGAGCCACGAGGAAGGGAATTCAGATGGAAATAATGCAATTTGTTCCATTTAATTTTATCTGTAAAATTAAGGTTTTCCCCCCCTTGAGCCTTTTAAATGTCCCCACTATGATCCTTACAAACCTTAAGCAATTGGGGAGGCTGGAACAGGGTCACCTCTTGAGAAATTGGGAGGGAACTGGCAGGTGCAGCCACTGCCTGGGTTTTCCAGGGTCTGGGTGTGGGACGGTGCCAGCCAGCCAGCCAGCACCAGGATAGACCAGTGCTGTCACTTTGGGAGGCAAAGCCATCACTCTTGGAAAGGAAATGTTTGCCCTTTTCTGTTTTAATTTGTACTGTTTTATTTCACTGACGGGAGAGTAAGTCCCAGCAAGGGAAGGTCACTTGCCCAAGGACACTGAGTGGGCAGGTCAGGGCCAGTCCATGGTAGCCTGGATTCTCACTGATCATCATAGGGTCCCCAGACCAGCAGCATCAGCATCACCTGGTTGCTCGTGAGAGATGTAGAGTCTACACCCCACCCAGACCTACTGAATCAGAATCAGCATTTTATTAAGATCCCTGGAGGATTTGTGTGCTTGTGAAGGTTTAAGCAGCCATGGTGACTCCAATCCTATCCAAAGGAGACATGGGTGACTTGGACACAACTTGCTTGAGGGTTGTCATGTGTGAAGTGTATGCCAGGGGCTAGGAGTTTTACAGCTTTTGCAAGACCCTTTTCTTGTGTTTTATCTCATTTAATTTTCATGGAAGTGTTGAACACAAAGCAGGTACTTTATTCCCATTTTGCTGATGGAGAAACTGAGGTCCTGAGAAGTCGAGTGTACTTGCCCAAAGCCACACAACTAGTAGATGCGATTCAAGCCCACGTCTGGCTAATAGTCAAGCCGGAGCTTTCAACTGTTGTAGCCAATGTTATCTGTAGTGCCAGTGGCTTTTTGTTTTTAATTTAAATTCAAGTTAGTTAACATACAGTGTAGTCTTGCCTTCAGGAGTCAAACTCTTCATCTCTTAACATATGACACCCAGTGGTCATCCTGAAAAGTGCCTTCCTTAATGCCCGTCACCCATTTAACCCATTGCACCACCCACCGCCCCTCCAACAACCCTCAGTTTGTTCTCAGTATTTAAGATCTCTAATGGTTGGCCGCCCTATTTTTGTCTTATTTTCCTTCCCTTTCCCCTATGTTCTCTGTTATGTTTCCCAAATTCCACATGAGTGAAGTCATATGATATCTGTCCTTCTCTGACTTGCTTCACTTAGCATAATACACTTTAGTTCCATCCACACTGTTGCAAATGGCAAGATTTCATTCTTTTTTATCGCTGAATAGTATTCCATTGTGTGTGTGTGTGTGTGTGTATATATACATACCACATCTTCTTTATTCATTTGTCAGTCAATGATGCAAGTGACTTTTTAATCATTGTTAGAGCTAAAGATGTCTTCTACATCCTTCTAAAGGTGTTACATTCATCCCTGCCATCTGAAATTAAGTGGCTGAAAAATAATGTTATTTTTTCAAAATGATAAATTTCATAATGAATATCTAGTATTTTAGAATAAGGGTCTTGAGACCCATAGATCCTAATAAAGTATGCAGAGTTGTTTGTCCTTTCACTGAGAGAAACTAGTCCACTGTATTCTTTAAATAAGGTTTTAATTTTATTTTAGAAAAGTTTTAGACTTATAGAAGAACTATATGATAGTATAGGGAGTTCTCATACACCCCATGCCTGGTTTCCCCTGTCATTACCTTATTACATTACTATGGTACATTTGTCGTCATTAACGAACCAAACTTTGTTCAGATTTCCTTAGTTTCCAACACAGCATTCTTTTTCTGTCCCAAGACCCCACCCAGGGCACCATATCCCATTCAGTCATCATGTCTCCTAAGGCTCCTCTGGGCTGTGATGGATCTCAGATTCTCCTTGATTCTGATGACCTTGACAGTTTTGGTGAGTCAGGTACTTTGTAGAATGTCCCTCAGTTGGGATTGGTCTGGTGTTTTTCTCATTATTAGGCTGGGCTTACGGGTTTGGGGCAGGAAGACCAGACAGATCACCATAAGATAGCAAAGGAAGGGTACATACTAGCATCATGACTTATCATTGCTGTCCTCAGTCCTGATCACCTGACTGAGGCCATGCTTCTTATGTTTATCCCCTGTAAAGTTACTCATTTCCCCCCATTTCCCCTCCCCACTTTCCCATACTTTACTCTTTGGAGGGGAAGAACACAGTAGTGTCCCCTACTGTGTAGGTGAGGAGAACTTCTATTCATCTTAGGGTCATTGTCTGGATCCATGTGGCAGGCTGACAGACAGATTAGTATGAGAAAAACAAAGAAGAGCATTGACACATGCATTGTAGGTGGGAGCACTCGGTGATGAGTAACTCAAAAAAGTGGTTAAAACACAGGCTTAGAGAGCATCTGAACAAAACAAAACTACATACTAAACAGAAGTGACAAGACCAAGGAAAAGGACTTTGAGTTTCTGGGGAAGGCAAATATATGGGGGAATGGATAGAAGATAAGAGCTAGTTAGTATAATCTGTTATGTAGATTCCTCAGATGCTATCTCTGGGCTAAGATTCCTACAGTTGTCTCATTAACTCTGTCCTTCCTGGCAGAGAAGGACGGGGGAGACACCTTTATAAGTGTATGCATTTGCTTTTGGGAAGTAGAGGGAGGTGAGAGTCTTTTCCTTATATCTGCTTATTCTCAATTGCCTTCAGCTCAATATAATCTTTATGCCAAAATGGCATAGTTTGGGGTGGCCTATTCTGCCATCCTTCAGAAGTCACCATGCAGAGCCCACACTTGGAGAATGGGAAGTTGTGCTCCTCCTACTTGAGGGTGGCAGATTTACATAAATTATTTGGAATTCTTGTGCATGTGAGATTTGTCTATTCTCTCTCACTTATTTATTCTATCACGTATGTATGTCACTATGGATGTGTGGATATTTATTTTATACTTCAGGTTATAATCTGGTACAACTCAATTTATTTTGTGATTCAAATTGTTGCAGCTATGGTCATTGGGAGCCCCTTTGGTTGGCTCCTGTATCCCTTTGGCATACTCCCATCATTGTGGATTTTCTTGGTTGTACTTCCTGACTTTCCAGTGCTCCAAGACACTCCAGGTTCATCTTGTGTATTCCCTTCCCCAGCCCTAGAAACAGCCATTTCCCCAAGGACCACTTTGTGTTTTGAGTGCATATGCTTTGTGTAGTTCATCAGTTTCCCCCCTGACATCAGCCCAAGCATTACCACTCCTAGCATTACCACCAACTATTAGGCCAGCTCTTGGTGCCTTTTCTCCTTCCTGGTTTATTGCTTCTAATTGGCTGCTGGCTGGAAAACCAAGTCCCCATGTATCAGAACATGCCTAAAGTATCTTCCTATCTCAGCACCAGGAACAAGTTAAGTGTCTTCCTTGCTTCATAATGCCTATTCCAGACCATTTTCCCTCCTCACTTCTCGATGTTCATTCTACCCAGCTGTACCTCCCCTTATTATGGTCAGTTACTTATCTCTGTTATTCCTCTCATTCACTGCTAACTTGAACTCTCGGTTCACCATCTCTTCCATCCAAAACCTCATTCTCAATGACTACAACATATGTGTAGATAACTCAGCTCCTTGGCCCATCAGTTCCTGACCTTTCTACATCCAAAACCTTCTTCATCCCAACAAAATTACCTACTCGCATTGTCACACCCCAGACATTATCACATCACCTTGCGAACCTCAGCTGCAAGAATTCCACAGGTCACTCACTCCAGCCCCCCTGCCACCATTCCTCCATCTGACCACATTCTCCATTCCAAGGGCTGGCACTTTCCCAGTGCACAACCCCTTCTAACTTTAGATTCTTTGGTCCACCCTTAAAGTCAATTTTCTTTCAGAATGCACCACATTGTTGTCTCTCTCCTCCCATTTCTCTTACTTGGCCAGGTACCACCATGATTGAGCTCAATGACCCTCTTCAACTACCTTCTTTAGGTGCTGGCACCCAAGCAACTGAGCATTGCTGGAGAGAACATCACATGTGGGATAACTGGTTTCATATAAATATTTAGGACTGCAAGCCTCATGTGGACACAGCTGAAGTAGCTGCCATACCCATCCCTCCCTGCTCCCTTCCATCCTTTCTGAGACCCTCTCTTGTGCCTGGTGTGTGGTGAGGCACCAGAGATGCAGGGATGAGCAGGATGAACAGGATCACCTCCTGGTCCTGCCCTTCCAGGCGGCGCAGTCCAGCTGTCAGTTTCCTCTCCATCTTCAAGTCAGCAGAAGCTGGATTTCTGCATGAACGCCTTTAAGAGCACTCTCTGGCCTTTCCTGCCTCACTTATAGTTTCATGTACCTGGCCTTGTGTATCACTATAGCAGTGACTTCAGTGATAGTAATACAATAACCAATGTTTAGAAACCTCTTTAAATCCCACCAACTGCCCCCTAACATCATCTCCTCTGGTCTCCATGGCAACCCTTGAGACAGGTTGATTGGGGTTACATATCTCCTTTACACAGTGCCATCCAGCACACAATGCCCCCCAAAAGCCTACTGAATGAATGAATTAATGAATGAATGAATTAACAAACAAGAAACACTGGCTCAGAGGGCTGAAGGTCTCTCAGCTGGTGCGTGTGGGTCTGGGGCACATCCCAGTGCCAGACTTTTTGCTCCAAGCTTGTTTTCCTCTGTGGGGAGATGGGGAAGAAGGGCTTCCAGAACTCATGATCAAGCCATGGTTCTGATATCTCCATGAGAGCCCCTACAGTGTTGAATGGGAGAAAGTGGGGGAGAGAATGTCAGTGATTCTGAGTCTTCTACTATTTCAATATTATTGTTATTATTATTATTATTATTATTAGCAATAGTTGTCATTCATTGAGTGGCTTCTATGTTAAGTGGTTTACACACATCATCTGCCCAACAGATCTGGGACATAGGAAACGTTATCCCTCCTTCACAGGCATGGATGAGAAAGGAGAGACGACCTGCCAGGCGAGTGAGGGTTGGAGCCAGTATTTGAGTCAATATCCACTTACTCCAAAACCTTCACACTTCTACTGACAAGTCATACTACAAACTGGGGTGATCCCTCAGGACTCTAAATCTGAGGGGTCCAAGAGGACCCAAAGAGAAGAAGGGAAAATGAACACTGAGTAGAGTCGTCAAGAGGTAAGGAGGAGCTGGGGCACCACTAGGCTGAGATGCCTACGTCTGCAGAGCACACGGTCTCCCCATTCTTCTGTCCACCACTGAAACCACCTGTCACAACTTCTAGGTGTCTCTTCCCCCTAGCTCTCCTTCCACAGAGTGCTAGAATTCTGGTTCTAGAAAACACCCGACAATCAACTCCCCTCCTTTGACAGGTGAGACAATCGAAGGTCAGAGAAAGCTTGCTCAAGGGTGAACAGCAATTTCATGTCAGAGCTGACACTTGGATCCGGGTTCTCTGATTTCCTAAAGCATTGCCCCCCAAAGGTGTTATTCTAATCCTAGTGACCTGCTTCCACCTGGGGCCAGGGATGTGGGCGTTGCCATGGGGAAGGGCATAAGTCATTCCCCATTCCATCTCTCTTCTGTGTCCTGGGCCAGCAGAGCACTTCCTCTGAAGATGGGGAGAAAACTCCCTGCCGTCCTCACCTAAGGACTCTCTCTCACCCTCGCAATTAGGCAAAAGACTTCTTTCTTGAGATTCACTCTGGACCCTTCTCCTGCACTGCTCTTTCACACACCCCAAATCCAAGCCAGACCCCAGAGGGGTCTTGGCTCTGGAGCCTGAGTTCCAAATTACTGTTGGAGAAGACTCTCCAGTTCATCAGCCCCCGACACCCAGCGTTCAGTGGCAACGGAACCTACAAGATGATGGGTAGTCTCAGATGGATTTCTAGCCTGATGGCAGTGGAACCTTCCACCTTGCCATTAAGAGAGCCAGGCTTGGCAAGAGGGACGCAGGCAAACAGAGTTGGATATTTTCAGGATCCAACTCTGAGTGAATTCACTAGAGGACCTGTTTAGCTTCAGGGCAAGCAGGAAGAGATTAAATAAGTTAATGGAGGCAATAGCACTTTTTAAACTGTAAAATGGTTGTGAAAGCACTTTCTCACTGTAAAGTGTTATGTAAATGCAGGATGAGATGGGCCTGAGCTGCCCTGAGAGGATGTTAGGGGAGTGTGGGGAGCATCAGTCCAGAGCTGAAGAAAGCAATGTTTCCAGCTACTTTCCAGCTCCAGGGTTTCCAGCTACTTTATGAATTTGGGATTATCAATTTTGCTATCGAGCAAATATTTTTCTCCCCTTTTGAGGGACTTTGCTTCGCATCAGACTGTGCTGTCCCTCATACATGGCTTCACTGTAAAAGTGCATGCTGTGTGCAAAGGAAGTTTTTAATTGTTCCCTTCCTTAGTCAAAAATGTAATTCTATATGAAATTGGTTAAATGTGGTAAGTTCTAGAGAACAAAGAATGATCCCTTGAAGATTTATAAAAGGCATAAACTGCTGTATAAGGAATTAGGTATTTTTCTAACTAATAACTATTACCAGTGATTACATGACTATTTACCTCTGTCAGAACCCATAAAATTATATACTTAAAGCTGGCAAATTTTATAGTATGTAAATTATACCTCAATAAAACTGATTTTTTAAAAAAGCATAAACACCTGGGAACAGTATGGTGTTTTTCAAACAATTATTATTAGTTAAATTTAACTGAATATATTCCTAGGCATAGAATGTTTCTTTCTACATTATTTAAAATTTTATCTCTGGAACACACATCTAAGGCTGAAATAGAGTTCTAATACTTTGGATAAGCTTTCCATCAAAGCCCCTAAGAATTTTCTCATATTTTGTAGCTGTGTATTTCAAATTAAAATGCCATTATTTTTCATAATCATGCTAATTTCAGGTGTAGAGGCCAAGGACAGGCCACCCCAAGATAGGCCACTTTGGTTTGAAGACTATTTTGAGTTGAAAAGCAATCAGGGGTGCCTGGTGGCTCAGTTGGTGGAGCGTGCAACTCTTGATCTCAGGGTTGTGAGTTCAAGCCCCACATGGCATGTGAGGCCTACTTAAAAAAAAATAATTTAAAAAAAAGAAAAAGCAATCAAAACCCAGAAAATTCAGGAAGCGCTCTTTACTTCCCCCCCAAACTGCCTAAAAATAATTTAGATAGAGGACCTGCTCCAGGAAGAGAGCTATCTCCATAGATGACTACATTATGATATGAACTAGGGATGGTGATGAGAGAGGAACCTAGCACGACCTGTTTGATTTTCAGCCCTCTATGCCTCATTGTTTCTGACTGGCCCAGCAAACATTTATTTACCAAACACCCATTTTCCCCCCATTTTCCTATGAAGTGTATTTCTTCCTTTTGAAGTTCCAGACCCCTAACCCCTTCTCCTTAGCTCAGGATGACATACATATCTCAATTTGCCTGACTGCCTTTGGAGTTTCCACATCTGTGTGGATTCCCCACATGTACACTACTCATTTGATTTTTTCTCCTGTTACTCTGTCTCATTTTGAGTCTTAGTCCAGCAAAAAGGACCTTGAAGGAGACAGGATATTCTTGCTCCACGACACAGGAAGGCCCTTGTTTTAACTTTCTGACACCTTTAATCAGGTAGAAGATTTCACCTGACTGCCACATTCTTCACTGGCAAGATGCTCAGAAAAGAAACGTAAAGATTGTTCTCAACAGCACTGAAAGGAAAGCGTGTTCCTTTACCAGCTGTATTCTAGTGAAATTTCCTAGCAAGGCATACCTTTCAAGTCAGGCATCACATACCTTTTCTTGACAACAATCTGGCATAGACAGTGGGTCCAGTATTTTCAGTGATTCTTCTTGTTACGAGGGGAAAGTTGTTTTCCTTCCTCTTGATATTTCCATTGTTAAGGAAGGAACATGATTAATGGAACTTGTTATGTTTCCTATCTCTTTCCACATGGAAGGAACTTTGTTAGTGGCCTCTCTCTACTCCCTTCCCTCAATTTCATCAGGGGCTGAAGTGACTTATCTATCTAATCGGCAAGTATGGAAAAATAAATCAGGCAGGTTACTTCCTCCAGTCTCCATCTTGAGAGTGAGTGTTCCCACCAAAGCATGAGTTCTCTGCTATTCCACATCCTAGGACTAACCTGTGTGGACCTCTTCCCACATGGAAAGTCCCACTCCAGCTGCTTGGATTAAGTGGGTAAGTCAGTTTAATACTAGGGTTTAATTTTGCTAAGCCCACTTACCCAAGGATATAAGCCATGTTCTCCAACCTTAATGTTCCATCCACTTTCTCTTTTGGACAGGGAAGGAGGAGTGTCATTAACGAACGATCCTCAAAGACCCCAACACTTATAAGACAAAGCAATGGACATGCACTGAATTTCCAAATCTATCACCAAGCTAGGATGTGACCATGCTTCCGATACCTAACATTTTCTGAGCCCCATCTGTAAAACAGTACCAGCATTGTAGGATAGGTGTGAGTAGCAAATGAGATATAACAGAGGGGAGCTTGGTAAACTGTGACAACCTCTGTACCTATGAGCTGTACCCAAAAAACATTTGCTATAGACTAACTATTTGTGTTCCCACCTAAGTTCCTATGTTTGTTTGTTTGTTATTCTCATGTTAGCTAACATACTTGACTTCAAGAGTAGATTCCAGCAATTTATTACTTGTATAGAACACCCAGTGCTCATCCCAACAAGTGCTCTCCTTAATGCCCATCACCCATTTCCCCCATCCCCTCAACCCTCAGTTTGTTCTCTGTATTTAAGAGTCTCTTTGAATGGATTAAAAAGATGTGGTATATATATACAATGGAATATTATTTGGTGACAAAAAAGAATGAATCTTGCCATTTGCAACAACATAGTTGGAATTGGAGGGTATTATGCTAAGCAAAATAAGTCAGTCAGAGAAAGACAGATATCATATGATTTCACTCATATGTGGAATTTGAGAAACTTAGCAGATGATCACAGGGGAAGGGCAGGAAAAATAAGATAAAAACAAAGAGGGAGGCAAAACTAAGTTCCTATGTTGAAATGTAATCCCCAATATGATGGTATAAGAAGATAGGGTCCCGGGGAGGTGATTAGGTCATGAGAGTGGAGCCCTTCTGAATGGGATTAGTGCCCTTATGAAAAAGTCTCCAGAGAGCTCCCTTGTCTCTTCTGCCATGTGAGGACCCAGCAAGAAGATGGGAAGTAGGTCCTCACCAGGAACTGAATCTGCTGACACCTTGATCTTGGATGTTCCAGCCTTTGGAGAAGAAATACATTTCTATTGTTGATAAGCCACCCAGTCTATGGTATTCGGTTATAGCAGCCCAAATGGAGTAACCAGCTTTGGTAAACACATGCACACATGCACAAAGAGATCCAAGCTATTTCCATGACATCTGTTCTCTTAGCATTGCATAGGTCATTGTCCGCTTTATAGTCTCGGCTCTGGAATTAGCCCTGAGCAAGACTTTGTAGCAGGTGAAGGCACCATTTGTTGGACGTCATGTGAATGCAGTGAGGTGGCTGAGAGCATAAGCCCTGGGGCCCGACAGAAGGGGTTTTGCTCCCAGCTCCACCACTCACTAGCTGGGTCTCTGTGGGTGAATTACTTCACCCCTTTGTTTGCAAAATGAGAATGATGACAAATGAGGGTAATAGTGGGAACTGCTCTGTAGGGTTACCATGAGGAGTAAATGAAGTAAGGAATGGAATAAACTCAAGTCCTGGCACATCACAAGCATCCATTACATGTTAACAAAGCACTGTAATGTCTATCCACCGCCTCTACATGGCACTCTTGATGTCCACAACTCCCAGGCTGGCCAGGGTCTTCACCAAAGCTCCCCATCTGGGCCCGGCCCCCTTCTCATCCTTTGTAGCCCACTCAGCTAAGCACCACTCATTCTCTCAACTGCCCTAACCAACCAACTCATACTCATTTGTCCCAAGCTCCTTGAAGATGAACGGGAGTTAGGCTCATTTGTTCATACAATCATTCATTCACCTAGTGCATACTGAGCCCCTACCCAATGGCAAACCCTGGGCTGGGAGTTGGGGCTACAGAGACAAATCAGTCTTCTTCTTCCATCCCTGAGGAGCTCACCCAAGTGGATAACAGACACAAATGGCTCCACTGCACAGCTGGCTTTGAAGAGCCATCTCCAGAGGGACGGGCAGTGTTTTGGGAGCACGGGACATGACTCCTTCCAAGGAGATCATGTTTAAAATTCTGAAGGCAGGAAATGTTGAGGAAAAGCCCCTTAAGCTAAGAGAAGGGTGAGGAAAGGGTACAAGGTAAACAAAGGTAAAGAAGTAGGAAGCTTTGAGGACTGTGGCCAGAAAGGCTATAGAGATCTGGAGCCTAGAATCACCAAGAAGAACTCTGTAACCAGAGATGAGGTCAGGCAAGTGAACCCAAGTTCAGCTTTGTGGAGCCCTGAATTCCATGCCAAGGGCTTCTGGGTGGTATAGGAGTCTGGTGCAGACTCCTGCTTGAACCAGGGCCATGCGGTAATGAGGGCAGCTCCTTGGAATGATGAATAGAACAAGTTGAAAATGACAGATCGTGACAGGGTAAAGGGGCCCAGATGCCTCCCGAAAACGAGTGGGCAGTTACTAGTGATCTTCAGGCCCTTTTCACTCACTCACCTGAGAAATGGTTATTGACTTTCCCATGTCAGGCAGCAGCTGTGCGTCTTTGAATGGGGCACTTGAACCTTCCTGGGCCTCAGCTTCTTCATCTATGAAATAAGGGTGTTAGCATCCAGGGGTAGAGGTTGTGCTATCTGGATCTGGGTCTTGGGCTTGAGCTCCACTAGACTTTCACTGCCCTGAGAGTAAGGGGCAGATATTTCCATATCATCTGGGCACACGTGATTGGTCCTTGCTCAGCAATTGAATGTCGTATGAATGTCAACATCATTTGAAAGGGCATCTTCTACAGACAGATGAAAAATTACAGATGCAAAGGGGGGTTTTTCATCACCTGACCCTTTGCATCATGCACGTATACTGTGGTGGGGAACTTTGATGGCCTTCACTTAACCCCTAAAAATCCTGGGAAGAAGATATTTGTATTCTCATGTTCCCCAGGACCATGCTGAGGACCAAAGAGACAAAACAAGGCATTTGCCTGACGTGACAAAACAAGGACACAGCAGAGCTGGGACCTAGCGCAGCTGGGGCTGGCTCGACAGCCTGTGTTCTTTCTGCTACACCACCTTTTGGGATCATGCTGGCCTGCTCTCCTGTCCAGCACCTCTCATCCTCTGGGATTTGGGGGTGGCCCCTGCATATCTCAAGACCCCTGGCATGATGGCTGACCCCGCCTGGACATCACGCTGTAACGACAAGATCCGGGGAGGAAACACCACATTAATGTATCCCATCCATCACCCACTCCAGCAGGAAAGACAAATGATTAAACATGCCTTGTGTGCCCTTCCAAACCCTGGTGAGAACAACAATTAAAACTTTTCATTTCAGGAGCCGCCCGGGAGACAGATGAAAGGAAATTGAATGTGGAGTGGGGGGATCCCGTGGGGGATCCAAGTAACTTCGGGATTGTTCAGAGAGATGATCATTTTACATTTTACAGGCTTAGCTAGCAGTCTTTGGGTGGAAACTCTCAAGAGCAAGCCCAGAAAATTTCCAGAGAGGTCAGTGAAAAATAGCATGACTCAATATGAATATGTTATACACGCACATTTACTGATAACAATGCTTTCTAACTTAAAAAAAAATGAAATGTTCATTACAATTTTTTTGCAGGAAAGCAAAGCAGAAGGGGAGGAGAAATCCCCTTGGTCCTACACCCTTGCCCAAGAAATGGGTCCCCTTGGGAGTAGAGTCATGAGTAGCATGTGATTTCACTTGTTCTACTTATTTTGCACATATTCAAAGCTACAATTTGGAGGGAAGAGGAAGCTTTATTTAACATCTACAATCTGCCAGGCAAATGTTCATTGCTTTGCTTTTGTTGCCTCACTTCATTCTCACAATGCTACCATGAGGTCAATTTCATTATCCCTGTTTTAGTGAGGAGGAAATTGAAGCTGAGAGAGGTTCAGAAACTTACCCAAGTCACACAGCGTTCAAGCAGAGACTGGATTCCCACTTGACTCTAATAGCCTCCAAAGTTCCACTTATGCACAGGTACCTTGGAGCGAAGAGCATGGAATATGATGAAGACTTGGCCCTTACTCCAACTGCTTACAGGGCAACAGGTTTGCTCAGGTATGCATGGCATCGACCAGAAACCCCCCAAAATGCAAACAGTGAGAGGTTTAATTCAAACATGCTACTTTCAGGTGAAGGGAGGCAAAGGGGGACCAGAGCAATGGAAGGGGTGACATTTGATCTGGTTCTTGAAAAGGGGGTGGGACTTTGAAACACCATATTGGGCAAGATGGAAAGCATCCTGGGCAGAGTGAACAGCCTGAAGAAAGAGAGGTAGAACACTCCAGAACCAAGGACAGGAGATCAATATGTTTGCCTAGAACTTAGAGATGTATGAGTAGAAGATACAGAAAATGATGCTGGAAATGAGGGTAGAGACAGACATCAAATGGCCTTTAGTGGTGCCTGAGTGGCTCAGTCAGTTAAGTGTCCAACTCTTGATTTCAGCTCCAATCACAATCTCACAGTCATGAGATGGAGCCCCATGTTGGGTTCCATGCTAGGTGTGGAGCCTGTTTAAGATTCTCTCCCTCTCTCTTTCTCTCTCTCTCTCTGCTCCTCCCCAACTCACAATCTCTCTCTCTCTCTCAAAAATAAATAAATAAATAAATAAATAAATAAATAAATAAATAAATAAAATTTTGAAAAGGTGGGGCTTGAATACTAAGACTCTTGGTTAAGAGTATGAACTTTTGTTATTGAGGAGAGGAATGAGATACTCTGAGTAGCAGTTTAAGAAAATCATTCTAATAGGACCTCAAAGGCTAAATTAGAGCTGGAGGGATAATTGTAGGTAGGCTGCCATTCTTGTCAGAGAGAAAGGCTGTTGATAACAATAATGGGGAGGATGAGAGAAGGAAATTACTGGAACATGAGATATGTCAGAGAGATAAAGGTTTTTGGCCTGAGTTACTAGGTAGATGGTGGGGCCATCAGTTGAGAGAGGGAACTCAGGAAGGTAAAAGAGAAGACTATTTGGGGGGAAATCACAATGAGATTGGCTTGTGTGCAGCTGAGTCTGAGGTAGCTGTAGGGTACCCATCCAGGTGGGACGTCCAATAGGCAGGTGGTTGTGTGTGTCAAGCCTGGGAGATGTCGGTCTACCATGCTTTAACACATCCTACTGCAGATCCAGTGGAGGTCTATTCCAGCCACAACACTCCTGCCACAGACCCAGCAACACCTCAGCCTCCAATCCTTGACCCTCTTAATGCCACTGACTTTCTAACACCCCCTGCAGGGCCACTTCCTTGGGATCTTCCTCCTTTTGAAGTCATAACAGCTAGTGTTCCCCAGTTTGGTCTAACCTTCCCATTTCTCATGCCTTCAATTCCATATGGAGGCCTCATCGGCATGCTTCCTACCCCAGATGCTACATTTTCTCCTGGTCTTGGGCTCCCTCACACCCATTTTCCATCCCTACCCAGCCTTTATCCCATGGTGGATTGTCTAAGCCATTCTCCCATCAACATCCCTGAGTCCATCATACCTCCACGCCTGCACCACATGCTGGCAAAACCCCATCACTCCACCAATGCAGAACTCTGTCTCCCTCTCTGCCCCTGGGCTGGATCACTGAGCGGCCAAACAACCAGGCAGCTGCATTGATTAGCTCTGCTAAAAATTCACAGTCCTTTCTTAAATCAGGCCATCCGTGTCATCATTAAAACCTTTACCTGTCCTTTTTCAGTGTTCTTTCCCATTCCATGTTGTCTCTCCTTCCTCTACAAACTGTCCCTTCTTGTTCTGCACCTGTAACTTCCTCTTCTCAGCTGGATGCATGCTGACGTCTCCTCAGCTCTGCTATCATGCAACCTCTTGGCCTGGTTTTCTCTTCCCATCATATCAAAGGAGTTGTCTTTAAGGCCATTCATTGACTGTCTTTCATTTCTCAGCCCATTAAAACTGGCCTTTATCTCTACCACCCTTCTGGAACCACTCCCAAGAACCAATGGCAATATGGTTCTTCCATGCCTCATCTCACTGTGCCTGCCTCCTAGATTTGACTCTACTATCACTGGGTTTTTCTTGACTCTCCCATTTCTATGTCTTCCATGGCAATTCAGCTTCTGGTTTATCTCATATCACTTTTATTCTTTCCCAGGATTCCCCATGGGCCTCTTCTCCTCTTTCTATCACTTAAATGGGGGCTCTTGTTTAGTGCCATTTTTCAAATTACCAACCAAATACCCACAACTCCAAAGACTGTATCATCAACCAGAAACTTCTTCCAGTGAGCCAGACTCATACTTGTCTGCATACAAGATCTTTCCACCTTGATACATCACTGGCTCCTCAAACTCAACATGTCCTAAAGTGTTCTCTGTCTCTTAGTTGGTAGCATGACCATCTGTCTGGTTAAACTTGAAAATCATCCTTGACTCCTTCTCCCCATTACCCATCACAACCAATAGATCTCCAGGTTATGGTTATTTTCCCTCCTCAATATCTCTTAAATCATTTCCTTTTTTAAATATCTCCCATTGTTTTATATTATAACCTTAACATCTCTCCCTAAATTCCTATAACCATCTCCTCACTAGTCTCCTACAGCTTTGTTTCCTTTAATTCAACCCTCCCCAGTTAAAGGTACATCCTGCATGTTCTTGCAATCCACTTGGAATCCAATCCCAATCCAATTGGCTGATTTCTCACATCTGAGCATAGTTTTCACCTCCTCTAAGAAGCCTGGATCATGAAATATACACAACATGTGCATCGGGTCTGCAGAAGAGACACTTAACCAGCTAAAGGAGAATTGGGACCAAGTCACACCCAGTCCATCACAGAGGGGCCAAGAAAGCTTCCACTGAGTCACTTCCATGAACAGTCACAGGACTGCTCTGGGCCCCATCCAGGTTGGCTTGTCCCATGGGGAACAGGAGCAGGAGGGAAGATCCACTCTCTGCAGTCTACATGTGCCAAGAGAGAGAACCAAGAGAGTCCAAGAGAGCCAAAAGAGTCCAAGAGAGTCCATGCTCAGTCCCTTTACCCACGTTGTCAATCCAATAAGCCCTTCTTCCTACTTCTAGGAGCAGTGAATTCAGAAGAGCTAATGGGTAGAAAGACTAATGGGTAGAAATTGCCAACATTTTCAAAAGATCAAAAGTTCCTAGTTTATGGACCAAGGTAGAAAACCTGGTCAAGAGAGAAAAAGAGTTATCCTCTACATGAAACATTGTTCAGTCTTAATAGCACCAGGGAAACAGGCCATTTAAGTGCATCGAAAGAGTTACACAAAAGCTGTGGCCTGCTGATCTAATTAATGCAGTTCTGAATGCCCTCTGAAATTCTCCTTGTGGTTCTGAGAAGAGGGACACAACAGAGCCTAGAAACAGAAAGTGAAGAAGGATCCAAATGGTCTCCTTTTCTGGGTGTTCCAAGGACCAGTTTCAAAAGTCTTTGATGAGCTTTACCATGGTCTGAGCTACAAAAAGTCACGGCCCCTCCCCATTGGTCTCATTTTCTCTGAGATCCTTCTGGTTATTCTAGCGAGGAAGGTGCTTGGGCCAACATATTCAGCTTCTATTTCTTCTTCTCAAATGTATTCTGGCTGGCCACCATTCCACTCCCTGAGGGTCACTCCCTCCTTCCAACTGCCAGCTTCCTTTCCATGTTACCTCCGCCCTTCCCTTATTTCTTGTCGATCCAATTAGTCTCCCCAACCTTGGACTTCTCACAATGGGAGAAGTCAAAATGTTGAAGGCAAAACATTGTGAAGCTGTTTCCCCGTTGAAAGTATCAGCAACCCGTCCCCCCAGCAAACTGTCATTGCCTCTCCTTTAGCCCAGACCCACTTGGTTCTGACAGAGGTTGAGACACAGCATCGTGTCCATAAAGCTCTGCCAGGAAACGGCTGCTTAAGTTTAAGCCACAGAACTAGTCTAGGCTCAATTTCCCCATCTGTCAAATAGGGATAATAATATACAAGCCATACAATTTGTGATAATCAAATGAAAAGACCTCATGCACCAAACACTCCGTAAATATATTAGTTCGGTGGAGACAGACTGAGGGACTCAGACCTTTCTGGAGAATGTTTCCTCATCATTAGGTTGTTGTGGGGGCTAAACAGGAATAAAAATAAAAAATGTGGGGATTAAACAGGAATAAAAATGAAGGCGATGCCAGTGGCTCGGTTCCAAGCTGGTAGGAGCTGCCTTCTAACCCTCATTCTCCTATGTCATCCCCATGTGCCAGCGTCCTGTCCCTCCTGAACTTCCGGGGCCACCTGACAGATGTGGGTGACCCCCCAGCCTCCCTTTGAACCGGACCCCCACCCTCCACGCCCTCCGTTTACCTTGTCATGTTGCCAGCTTCCTGAACCCTACTTGCCTGTCTCATTAGAATTTGCTAAACTAATGAATACTAATTACTTTAAAAAAAAAAAAAAACAGGGAAAAAGCATCCTCTAAAGGACAGCATACTCCAACGCGTCTGAGATAATAGACATGGGGCCGAACCACATAGCGGGGACTTATCTTCTCTCCAGGATTAGTGAACTCTTCCCAGATTTTAATTACATTTCTCCAAAACAAAAACAAACCTATTCTGTGAGGGACTCACCCCCATTTATGGAGAGCCAGCTGTACTGAGTGGCAGAAAAACAAAACGCGCAAGGGACAATCGCGGCTCAGGGGAAGTGAGCATGACAGTCACAGGCCACTGTGCTGATGGCTCCGTGCATCGGCTTCACAAGCCTGATGGGCAGTGACTATTATTGTTCTGCATGCGGGGAAACTGAGACTCACGTGGGGTTAAGGCATTTGCTGAAGCCTTGGTCCTGGTGGAGCCGGAATGTGAAAGTAGCCATCTGATTCCAGAGCCCAAGCCCCTACCCTCAGGGCGTCCTACCTAAGGAAGGGAGGGAGAAGGAGACGGATGCACGTCCTGTGTAAGCCTGTGTGCCCTGAGCTCATCATGGCAAACTCCTTCCTAGCTTTGCCTTTGAAGCTGCAGCCACGCAAGAGGAGAAACGGCCCTCGATTCCAAACTCGATGGACCCTCATTTGAAATTTGAATGATGTGAGGTTCGAGTCTTTGTTGGCAAAGTCGCTCGACCTCCCTCGGCCTCAGTTTCCTCATCTGTAAAGTGGGGCTAGGGCTCTTCCCTCCTCTACGGTTGTTGCAGACCTAAAGCCAGAAAGGAGAAGCCAGATATAAAGAGTCATGACACGGTCACTCCTGGACCGACTGTGTTCTTTCAGGTTGGGGAACCACACTGAGCAAAGCGCCCTTCGCTTTGAGTTAGGGCAGTGGGTGCAGAGCTGAGTGTGGCCCCTCCGCTAGCTGCTGTGACCGAGTCTTCTGGGCCTCCTGGTGCTGGGGGTTCTCTCTGTGAGCATCTGGAGCTGACCAAGGCCATTGGGAAAGCACCCCCCCCCCCCCCCCCGCTGTGGACGCCCCCGCATGACTCCTCATCTGGAACCATCTTGCCGGAACAGCCCCTTCGCGGCAGCCTGGGCCATGAGGCCCTTCCCTCCAGCCCCACCGTCTGCTGGGGGGAAAGGTGACTGCTCAGAGTTTGCAGCCCCATTTCCCTTAAACGTTACTGAGGTGTATGCAGATCCTTGTCAGGAACGATAACACCCTGTGATTCGCGCACTGCTCCTTACACAGGGTGCAAGAGAAAACTAGGAGATGTGGCCCTCACACCCACACTTTTCATCAGGAACTCTCTAGGTCTGTTGTCTCTCTCTCTTTTTCAAAAACTCGCACCAGGGGCATCTGGCTGGCTCAGTCAGTAGAGCAAGAGACTTTTTTTTTTTTTTTAATATTTATTTATTCTTTGAGAGAGAGACAGAGACAGAGCACAAACAGGGGAGGGGCAGAGAGAGAGAGAGAGAGAGAGGGAGGGAGACACACAATCAGAAGCAGGCTCCAGGCTGAGCTGTCAGCACAGAGCCGGACGTGGGGCTCGAACTCATGGACTAGTGTGATCATGACGAGCCAAAGTCAGACGCTTAACCGACGGAGCCACCCAGACGCCCCTCTAGATCCGTTCTCAGCCTGAGTGACTTTTGTCCCCATTGCATTTGGCAATGTCTAGAGACATTTAAGTTGTCACAGCTGGGGAAGGGGGGGGTATGGGTGGAAGCCTGGGACGTTACCTAGTACCCCCCAGTGATGCCCAAGGCAGCCCCCACGACGAAGAACGACGCAGCCCCAGATGTCAGGAGTGCTGAGGAATCCTGGAATCATATTCCAGGGCTTCCTTTAACACTTGGCAGCTGCTGTTCTTACTAGCCCTCCCGCCATCTTTCCTTAATGGCAAATGGCGGTTGGAGGGGGCAATGCTGGCCAACCACGTTCCCAATAGCGAGCGTCACTGACAAAGAAAACGCTGTCTCTTTTGCAGAGAATGATGATGTTTGCCACCCTGCTGTCCGCTGGGTTTATGACACTCATGCGGGAGGAGCAGACAGGCTAGTTTGATGCATCCCGTGTACTGCCATCCCACGAGTGACAGTGCTCAGGCTTGATTTAATGGCCGGGACGGGCAGGCTAGCAAGGCATAAAGGTTCTTCACATTCCAAGCATTGATTTTGTTTTCCAAACGAGAACTCCTCCTACACACGAGAAAGCATTGCATGTGCGGTGACTCAGAACTCTTCATGCACACAGAATCATGGCGTGAGGTCAAAATTACGTTGAATTCAAATCAGATCCGACTCAAGTCCCCTTTTATGCGCTTATCAGTCTTCCAACAGAGACGTGCAGAGCCCCTCTTATGCCCAAGGCCTTCTGTTCCCTCATGAAGCCACTTCACGCTCTGATGGGAACACATACCTGCAGAGGAACAGTTACAGGGAAAAAAGGTGCATTGGGTGTGGAGACAATGTGGAGGACCAACCAGCTCCAAACCTGCATCCTTCCCTCTTATCTACACAGCCAGACTCCATTTCCCAGCTTTCTCTGCAGCTGGGTGTCTCTGCATCCTGGGCTGTGAGCCCCAAGTGGGAAGAGTCGCTCACCCCACCCTATAAGAACCTCTCAGGGTTGGCCTCTCTCCTTTCCCCCACCTCCTAGCCGGAGACCGAGGATGGAGCGGAGGGCTCTGAGATCCTAGGGGACAGCACAACGACACTATGAGGGGATGCAGGTCTCTGAACGGCCTGGGGCAAGATCACCCCTGAGCGAGAACGCCCACGCTGGATTAAGACAGCAATCTATACCGTGTTGCACTACTGAAATTTGGGGCGTTATTCCCTACAGCTAGTGTTGCCTGTCCTGACAAATATCAGATGTGAAAATCACCTCCAGGTCACTGGAAGACTGGTCAGAAGCGTCGTTTCCAACTGCAAAGGTGGGGTCGGCCCTACCATCCCCTCCGGAGAAGCCAATTCTTCCTTGCTTCCCCATTATGCTTTCTAAAGACCCTTATCCCAACACCTGCAGTAATATATTTACCTCTTTGTGTCTCTACAGCGGTTGCCACAGGCTTTCTGGATAGCGGGGGGCCTATGGGTAGTGATCTGATGGAAGGATGGGGTTAGGAGACTTGTCCTCAAGCTGAAATGGCACCGTTTGACTCCCGGTCTAAAACAAGAATCTCTAAAGGTGTGTCCAGACACGTCATAGGAGAGTGAGAAATGTCCACTGTCCATTTCAAAGGAAGGGTACGGTCTCGGCCAGCACTGCGGTGGTTTAAAGGCTCTAGAATACACACAGCTTGACCTCGGCTCTGCCATTTACTGTTGGTGACATTAAACAATTAATCAAGCTCAGCCTGCTTCTTCCTCTATGAAATGGGGATACCATGAGCACCTGCCTCAGAGGATTAAATAGGATGATGCATGAAGGTCCTTATCCCAGGGCCTGGTACCTGATTTCGGCATCATCATCATTATCTGCAAACCCCCAGCATCCAGCACGGTGCCTAAAAGCACGGTGTTTGTTGAAAGAAGGAATACCCGAAGTTAGAAAAAAGAACTATGCAAGTCAGAGGAACACAGGAGAAAGATATTGCTTATTCAACGTTGAGTCAGTGATCATAATGAATTTGAGAGACACATTTTGTTGGCATTCTTTTTCAGGAAGGATTCTCCCCCAGATTTAATTAGGTAGGCAAAAGTCAACCTCCTACCAGGGTACTTCTCCTTTTTTTATTGTCCTCTTAAAAAACAAACCAAAAAAGCCTACGGCGCTATTCTGTCTGGCACGGCAAAATATATTACCCTGGGTCCTCACTGTGGCAATGCGTGTTGTATAGAAGAATCGGCTGGCCGTGCTACCTGCTTTTGGAAAAAGACCAGGGTCAGCCCCTGGGATCTAAAAGCCACTGGAAGGAAGAAGACAGTCGTTGGGCTCAGGGGCTATTAAATAAGAAAGACCTTAGGGAGGGTCTCAAGTTCTAGCTGGGGAAGCTGAAGCCCTGGAAGGGATAAAATTGCCCAAGGTCATCAGGAGGAAACAATAGGTGTGACCCTAAAAGCTTCATTCTTTAGTCGCTCTGAATCTAGGTGAAAAGCATTAAGATTCTTCCTAAGGATTCTCTCCACCCTCCGTCCCAGGATCTAATGCAAGCCGAGTAATTCATTCTGGCTCCTCCAGCGGCAGGTGTGGGTGTCTAGGGATTCTGATCCCAGTCTGAAGCCCTGATGTCATGGTAGGAGATGACTTGGCCAAGGAGCTGAGTAACTCTCATGACAGATGCTTCCAGGGAAAATCACCTCCAGGTCACTGGGAGGTCCCTGAAAGACCAGTCAAAGGTGTCCCTTCCAACTACAAAGTGGGAGTGTGTGCAGAGCAAAGGGGTCAAATCGCCTGCAGAATAACTCGGGGGACGGGGTTGTTGGGTGGGGGGGCGCGTCAGCACAAGAGAAGCCTTGCTCAGTGAGCTGGAGCTGGGCATCTTGTCCAATTCATCCATCTTCCATCCACATCCAGCCCAGCGTCGTCTCATCTAGAGTTGGGTGCACTCGCGTGACGTCGGAACCCTGACTCTGAGCCAGACTGCCAGCATCCCTGTGAGGCTGTGGGCAAGTCACTTAGCATCTGCTTGACTCAGTTTCCTTCTCCACAACATGGAGACCCTAATAGTACCCGCTTCATGGGGCTGCTGAGAGGATCACATGGAGCCTGAGAACACATGCACATATGTGTATACACATACACTACATATACTATGCCGTGTGTAGCAACACATATATTTCTACATATATATGAGTATATGTAAATGTACAGCATGAGAGTCCTATGCATGTATATGTGTATGTTTATGTATTTGTGTATTTACTTATCATTATTATTCCTTGGCCATGTCTGCTGGCCCTGACACTGATCTCAGGACCTCAGGGAATACAAACATGAATGGCACTTGGTCTCTGATCTCAAGGAGTTCCGCTGAGCTAAAAAACTACGATGAACATCAGAAGACCCCATAGCTAGGGTCCCGGGGAGCTCACACTAAGCATGATGGTCAATGGAGGGCAGTGTACGTGGTGGTCAGGAGCCAGGACGGGGAGCTCATGCCTTGGCACAGGGAGAAGGATGGGTGGTGGCGAGTGTGGGAGGCCAAAGGAAGTGAGTGGAGATCCTGGGCAGTGGGGAGTACGGCTTACAGACCACTGCCAGAGTCTCTCTGGAGGGCAGGTTTTTTTAAAAAATGTTTATTTATTTATTTTGAGAGAGAGAGAGAGAGAGAGAGAGAAAGAGAGACAGTGCGGGTGGGGCAGAGAGAATGGGAGAGAATCCCAAGCATGCTCGGTGCTCTCAGTGCAGAGCCTGATGCAGGGATCAATCCCGTGAACCGTGAGATCATGACCTGAGTGGAAATCAAGAGTCCATCGGACACTTCACCGACTGGGCCACCCAGGCGGCCTTGGAGGGAAGGTTTTAAAGGAAGAAGGTGCCAGGCCCCTGCTCAGCACCTTGCCAGCGTTAACCCATCTAATCCCCCCAACTGCCCCTTTATCACGTCCTCTCTACAGACAAGGTGACTGAGCAAGGGGAGGGTAGATCATCTGCCTAAGCTCGCTCAGCTGGTCCAGAATTCATGCTCACGCAGAGCTAGCTCAATAATCCTTGCCCTCCACTGTTAGGCTGGTGAGAGCACTGCAGCCCAGAGCCGGGAGGTGGGTCCCCGGGGTTGTGCAGTGAGCAGGCGGAAGAGGCGGAACTCACACACAGGTCCTCAGAGGCAGGTCAGCGGCCTCATCCTTACCGGCTCTGACGGTAAGAACTTCGCACTTGCCTGTTGCCTGGCCACCTGCCCTCGGAACACGCAGTATCCTGGCGCTGTTGTTTTTTTTTTTTTAATCCAACCAAAGGGTGTGCAAATGTCCTCTGCTACCTGAAGTGTGGCTGCTGCCATATGCTTCGTGGCCCACGACCCATGGCTGGATTTCTGGGAGAAAGACCCCAGAGATGTGGTCTGCAGAAGAAGAATTTCCCTCTTTGTGCGGAATCAGCAGGCACTGTTACAGGTGACATTTGCTTTCAGCGTTGAGGAATCCATTCTTTTCTGTAGCCCAAATTCTTTATGGAGGGAGGAAATTACCACAGATAAAACTGAGTCTGTTTCGCGGTGCCTGACTCACTTGGGGACGGCCCTGGAACGGTGATGGACCCGGGCCGTGCTGGTCAGTCCCGTCCTGGAGCAGGGTCCCCACTCACCGGGCAGAGGTGGCCCAAATCCTGCAGTGGCCCCACTGAGAATCCTCTGTGTGACCAGGAGAAAGACCACCCCCCCAACTCGCCCCGTTGTCTCCTGTTTCCACTTGAGCAAAATGAAGATAATAATGGCAAATTCTGCCCTGCATCCCCACTACTGATGAGACCATGGATGTGAGCGCCTTTGCAAAACTACAAAGGGGAACTGTTCCCACCAGGTGATGGCAGATCTGTCCCCTCCTCCCCATTGGACTCAGCACCTACTTCCTTTGAGACTTCCACGGGGGTTCAAAGGCTGGCCATCTTGGTTCTACCATTTCCCAGCTTATGACTTTGGACAACGCCTCACCATTTTCTTGTCTGTGGGAAGGGGATAGTAGGAGGATGCCGTGAGAGGTAAATGGGCAGATTCATGGGAAAGCACTTAATTTAGAGCAGCCAAGAGGCATCACCACCAACTAGCAGTAGGAGCACACTTGCTGTACGACTTGGCTGTTTGTTGCTCCTGTGAGACCGTGGGCTCCCAAGGACGGGGACGTGCCTTTCTTATTTTGCTATATTCACCTTGAACTGGGAATGAGTTCTTCCTGCACACCTCCTCACGCCCTCATTCCTGCTCTCTGGCATTACATTCGCAGAGGAACAACCCCACGACCAGCCTTTCTCTTGGGTTCTGTTTCTGCAGGGGGGAAGGGGGGCAGGTGAAGACGCCTGGCTCTTCTACCTGTGTTCCCCCTCATAGCTAATGGCAACCCCATCCACACCGGTCCCAGGAAAGAACCTGGGAAGGCACTCTCCACGCCTCCTTGCCCTTCTTCACTCTTCCCGCCTCACCCAGACACCCAACCAGATGGTTTTCTTTCTGTTGATTCTGCTTTATTATCTGATGGTTTGACTTGACTTCCTGTTGACTCTACTTCCGGTTGCTTCTACCTTACTTCCTGTGGACTCTACTTCCTTAATAGCTTTTTCAACAGCTCGTGTCTCACCAGCCAGCTCCCTGTGCCCTGCCACCGTCACCACTGCCCCCCTGCCCCCCGCACACTCCACCATCCTGGTGGTCTCCCTGAAGGGTCTCCAGTGCTCAGCAAGGCCAGATCCAAGAATCGTGTACAGTCTGCTCTGAGCCTGACCCTCACCCCGACAGCAGGCATGAGGAGGAGAGTCTGGAGACCATTTAGGAGGCTGCCACAAGAGGCTCAGGCAAGAGGTGGTAAATCCCAAGAAGCAGCGGACTTGTCAATAGACATTTGAGTTCACCCTCCGTCTCTTGTTTCCCGGGAGTCCTGAAGCTCCTGACATGGCACCCCCAGGATTTCAGTGGGAGGGAGCAGCCTCGAAGCATCTGACAAACCAAAGCACATTTGGCACCAGGGGACTTGAGAACCCACTGTGAGCTGGCTTCTTGTCCTCAGATAAAAGTGCTGCTTCATCTCCAGGCAGGGCATATGGAGCAGCCAAAGGGAATTAAATTCATAAACTGCATAACGAGCCCAGACCCACTCCAGTCGTCTCTGTGAATCATCCTGGCACCAAGGCCCTCGGCCGCAGTTCCAACCTGGGGGGCAGGAAGGCCGGAGCCTGCTGTTTATATGTTTATCATTGTCACCCACAGATACTTGGGGAGCATCTGGGGGAGGAGGTCCAGAAAAGGGTCAAACCCAAAATATAATACACTATCTAGAGACCAATAAAGGCCAAGTAGGGCTCATCTTTTTTTTTTTTTTTTTTTTTTTTAAGCTAACATTTTTGTGCCAACCATCATATTTAACTCCCACAGTCCCCGGAGGGGGACATTATTTTCTCCATTCTACAGATGAAGAAACTGAGACTAAGAGAAGCAAAGTAACTTCAGTAGGATCTTACAGTTATGTCCACCTTCCTCCATACCCACTACTCCATGCTAAAATTTGCAGTGAGTCTTTTCCTTCAAGAACTGTGCTAGGCCAGGGGCTCCTGGGTGGCCCAGTCAGTTAAGCATCTGACTCTTCATTTCGGCTCAGGTCATCTCACAGTTTGTGAGATAGAGCCCCATGTTGGGCTCTGTGCTGACAGCATGGAGCCTGCTTGGGATTCTCTCTCTCTCTCTCTCTCTCTCAGCTCTCTCTCTTTCTTTCTCTCTCTCTCTCTCAAAATAAATAAATAAACATAAAACAAAAAGAGAGAATTGTGCTAAGCTGGTCAGAAGGACTTCTCTGGATAGAAAAAATAAGCTATAATCATTGACCTACTTTTCAAAGGTATTTTATTTTATTTTATTTTATCTTATTTTATTTTACTTTACTTTACTTTATTTTATTTTACTTTACTTTACTTTATTTTATTTTATTTTATTTTATTTTATTTTATTTTATTTTATTTTTATATTTTGGTCTGGAGCCAAAGAACCTTTTCCTTTTTATCCAAAGCCTGTCTGCAGCACCCCTTCCCCCAGGAAGACCCCCGGGGACTACTTCTTACCTCTGAGCTCTTACAGCACCTAAGCCTGTGCCAGTCCTTTGGTGCTTAATTGTCAGCATTTAATTAACTTCTCTTCCCTGATTATTTAACACTTGGTTTTAACAATAGAACCTTTCAACTCAAATATACATAGAGCAAAAGGCAAGTATTGGGAATGAGAGCATGTTGAATGTACACAAACTGAATACGCCTGTGCAAATAGCACCCACGTCAAAAAGGAGAACATGACCAGACCCCCAGGATCTCCCCAAATGCCCCCTTCCAGCCACCACCCCATCCCACCGAGGGTCACCACCCTCCTGACTTCTAAAACTGGGGAGTAGCTTTGCCTCTTCTTGTACCTTTCATAAATGCAATTGTAAGTTGCGTCATGGGGTAGGTACCTCATTGCATCTGACTTCTTTTGCCACTTGATGTCTGTGAGTTCATTACGTGTTGATTTTTCCCCCTCAGCCCTACGCTTGTGAGATTCACCCATTTCGTTGTGTACAACAGAAGTTCACTTGTTCTCATCGCCGAGTTGCGTGGATCTATGCCACAATGGAGCGATACCACGCAACCACTGGTGGGCTTTTGAGTCGTTTCCAGCTTGTGCTTGTTGTGAACAGTGCTGCAGTGAACATTCTAGTTCGTGTCTTCTGGTGGACGTATGTGCACATTTCTGTGGGATAGGTATAAGAATGGAATTGTTGGGTGATGGGGTATACATGCTTTCAGTTTTAGTAGAATTGTCAGACAGCTTTCCAAAGTGAATTTACTATTCTTCCAACAGGGTAGGAAGATACAGTTGTTCACAACCGTACTAGCACGTGATATTTCCTGTCTTTTTCCTTTTATCCATTCTGGTAAGTATACAGTGATGGCTCATTTGCATTTCCCTGATGCCTCTTGAAGGCAAGTTTCTTTTCTTTTGTTTTAAGTTTTCTTTATTTTGAGAGAGAGAGAGAGAGAGAGAGAGAGAGAGAGAGAGAACCAGCAGGGGAGGGACAGAGAAAGGGAGAGAGAGAGAGAGTGAGGCAGAGAGAGAGAGAGAGAGAGAGAGAGAGAGAGAGAATCCCAAGCAGGTTCCACGCTGTCAGCACAGAGTCTGGCGTGGGGCTTGAGCCCACAAACCATGAGATCATGACCTGAGTCAAGATCAAAGTCAGATGCTTAACCAGCTGAGCCACCCAGGCGCCCCAAAGGTGAGCTTATTCCCATATGTCTACTGGCCATTTGGATAACTAGTTTTCAGTGAGGTCCCTGTTCAAGTATTTTGCCCATTTATCTATTGGGTTACCTCTTTTTCATATTGATTTGTAGAAGTTCTTTATATACACTATATTAGAGTCCTTTTTCAGGTACTTGTACTGAAAATATCTGTTCCCACTTTGTGAGTTGTTTTTTTTTAATTAAAAATTTTTTAATGTTTATTTATTTTTGAGACAGAGACAGAGAGACAGAGCATGAGTTGGGGAGGGGCAGAGAGAGAGGGAGACATAGAATCTGAAGCAGGCTCCAGGCTCTGAGCTGTCAGCACAGAGCCTGAGGTGGGGCTCAAACTCATGAACCATGAGATCATGACCCAAGCTGAAGTCAGATGTTTAACCGACTGAGCCACCCAGGCACCCCTGTGAGTTGCCTTTTTACTCTCTTGATAGTGTCTCATGATGAATACATGTCTTTAATTTTTATATAGTCAGATTTATTACTGTTTCCTTTATGATTAGTGATTTTATATTCCACTTAAGAAACCTGCCTACTTCAGGTTCCCAAAGATGTTCTGTTACATTTTCCTCTAAAAGCTTTATTGTTCTACCTTTCTCATTTAAATCTGCGATCCATCTGGAAATAATTTTGTATACTAAATGAAGTAATAATTGATATTCATATTGGCTCAACGTGTATATCCACTTCACCCAGCATCACTGGTTGAGAAGAGCATTCTACTCCCCTTGGTTGAACTATCCTTTTTGTGGATAAGTTTCTGGACTATCTATGCTCATTCTTGAGTTTGTCAATCCTTGACTCTATCACGCTGTCTTAATTATTGTAGCTTTCTATCTGGCAAAAGAACAGGCGCCTGGGTGGCTCAGTCAGTTGAGCCATTGACTTCGGCTCAGGTCATGATCTCATGGTTTGTGAGTTCGAGCCCTGCATTGGGGTCTGTGCTGACAGCTCGGAGCCCAGAGCCTGCTTCGGATTCTGTGTCTCCCTCTGCTCCGTTCTTCTTCAAGATGGCCTTGGCTGCTGTTGGTCTTTCTGGCTCCACATGAATTGTAAAATCCATTTGTCAATTTCTGCCAAAAAAAAAAAAAAAAAAGAAAAACTTGTTGGGATCTTGATTGGAATTGCTTTGAATGACACCTTCATGATGTCGAGTGTTCTTATCCATGATATACATTCGCATTCAATTTATTTAGGTGTTCTTTGATTTCTTTCTGTAATATTTTGCAGATTTAAATCCGAAGTGCTCAGAATACAAGGAAACTAGATTGAAATCTCTGCCCTTATGGAGCTTACATTCAAGTGGGGAAGTTTTAAAGAAAAGAATAAGTCTGAAATCTTCAATATGAGTAATGAAATAAGCCAACAAGATGGCTGCGTGCTGGGATCAGACATGATGAATGTATTAAATCAGAAAGATGCTATGACTTTCTCTAGCAGCACTAGAAGAGATAAAACCGACAGCAGAGGGCTGTAAATTAGAATGAGGGAAAAACAGTACCTCCTTGACGTGATATTCCAGAAATACATTCCAATCTCCAAAGGTGATTGCCCTAACTGGTTTGCCTGTTTTTAACAAAACAGAGCAATGCCCAGATAATCCAGTGGCCACATTTTTGGCACAAACACCAGCCAGGAAATGAAAAAGATCTTAGTGAGGCCACTAAGCTTTAAGACAAATGGCTGTTACAAGCCGTCGCCATCCTTATCCAAATAACATCATGCAAAATGAGACAAAAGATTAGGAAAATGAATACATAGGGGCCATCAGGAAAAAGTGGCTCACAGGAAAAAAAAAAGCAAAAGCAAATAAATGCTTGGGAAGTAAATAGAACTAAAAAGGAACAGGGGTGAGGGGAATGCAGTGTTTAACTATTAGGGGAGGGGCGCCTGGGTGGCTCAGGCGGTTGAGCGGCTGACCTCAGCTCAGGTCATGATCTCACGGTTTGTGACTTCAAGCCGCGCATCAGGCTCTGTGCCGACAGCTCAGAGCCTGGAGTCTGCTTCGGATTCTGTGTCTCCCTCTCCCTCTGCCCCTCCCCCACTCATGTTGTGTCTCTCTCTGTTTCAGAAATAAATAAACATTTAAAAAAATGTAAAACTATTAGGGGGGATCAGCCTGGGCACAAGATTCCTTGTGAGCATTTCCAAATGATGATAAGGTCAATCACGTAACCTGATAAAGTCAGTAAGAGGAGATTTGTTTACATTTACTTTCTTTGCAAACACAAGAACAGATGTCATACTCCAGAGGGAGATATTTTTCCCCCAAAATGATTTTTCTAAGTTGTCACAGAGCAGAGGGAAAATATTAGCCATCAAAAAAAACATTAAATCACATTATTGGTAATTTTTAGAGCTTTGGACAGTCTCCCTAAAAGAAAGTCGTGTATTCCCATATAAACACAACTTTGCATACAATTCCAGCACCCTGATGCCTAACTTTGAACTTCGGGTTGCAATCTCTGACTCATTTCCCAGCAATGCAAATAAATAATGTTGCTATTTTTGTTCCGCTTTGCCGAAGTTAATGAACCTTCCAGGAAGTCCTCTCTGCAGTTCTGCTCTTTAATAATAACGTGCTTAAAATCCATGTTTATGACTCTAGCGTCATCTTGGCTCACCTTCCCCAGCTCCATTTCATTGCAAAGTAATCTGCACAGAGATCGTATTCACTCATCTATTCAGTGCACCCCCGGGTGGCTTCACCTCCTGGAAACATCCGGCTCTGTCTCACCTTCCATCCTTGCAGGTTTGTGTTTCCAGATCCCAGCATGCCTGCTGCCCAGCTGCACCTGAGTGTTGAACCCTTGCCTCCCACTCCCACCTCACAGCATCGCTTCTGGGTTAGCCAAGGTTCCAGAGAGACAGAACCAATAGGAGATGATACATACATACATAGATGCATCGATAGATACATAGGTGCACGGTTAGAGGCATAGAGGCAAAAAGACATAAGTCCATGAGCCGCAGTTTGCAAGCTGGAGACCCAGGAAAGACAGAGACATAGTTTGAAGGTTTGAGAGCCAAAGAGCCAATGGTGTAGATTCTAGTCCCGCTCTGAGGACCTGAGAACTAGAAGTGCTGGGGGCAGCAGATCAGTGTCTCAGCTTGAGCTGTTAGGCAGAGAGTGAATTCAACCTCCATCCACCTTTTTGATCCTTTCACATCAGCACTGGGTTGAATGACACCCACCCACTGCTTTATGCATCTGACCAATTCAAATGCTAATCTCTCCAGGGAACATCCTCAAGACACCCTCAGAAATAATGTTTCAAGGGGCGCCTGGGTGGCTCATTCAGTTAAGCATCCGAGTTCAGGTCATGATCTTGCAGTTTGTGGGTTCGAGCCCCGCGTTGGGCTCTGTGCTGACACCTCGGAGCCTGGAGCCTGCTTCCGATTCTGTGTCTCCCTCCCCTGCTCATGCTCTGTCTCTCAAAAATGAAATAAATGTTAAAAAAAAATTTTTTTTAAAGAAATAATGTTTCAATAGCTCTCTGGGCATCCCTTGTCCCAGGCAAGTTGACGCATCAAATTAACCAACACACCAACCCAGCCCCACACTTAACTCTTTCCAACATTCATCCCAGGTCCTGAGTAGAGTCAAAGGAGCACCAGGGGCCCCTGGCGTTCCTTCCAGGTGACTGTCCGAGCTTCTTTCTCTTAATTAATCTAAGACACAGCTGATTGGATAGGTCACCCTCCTATGGCTGGAAAGAAAGTTTTCCTAACTTGACCAAATGGTGTTTTGATGGGTTGAAGGACTCTTTTAGTTTGGTTTTTCTTTGTTTGCAATGGGTGGAGTGTTTGATTGACTGGAAGCACAAGTGACAGAAGAAAGACAAAATGGGAAAATAAAGTAAAAACAAAAACAAGAAGGTAGAAGAGGAATACAACCTGTACTACTCGTGAGGCAGTAAGCGTGGTTAGTACCCAAGTTCCCCTCTACCTATCCTGATTGCAGCTTTTTAATTAAATGTACAAATAATGTCCTTTTTTTTTTTTTAATGGAGAGGGACTGTCACATCCCCCCCCTGCCCAGGGCTTACTTGAGCAGCAGCGTCAATTATCCAGAAGATTTCCCAGAACTGGAGAGTCCGTCGGTGGAAAGCATTCTGCACAGTTTCTGGATAATGTAATGCCTACATATGGCAGCTCATGTTTCTGCTCTTAGGGAAGCCTCTCAGGCCCCGCGCAGGGCCCATCAGCTTGCATATCACACACACAGAGCCCTAAGAAATTCATGACTCTCTGATGACACAGATTAAAAGCAAATATTTGCGAAGAGCAATGAAGGAAACTGGCATATTTGTGGGGCAAGGGTGCCACTGCCTTCTGTGTGTGTGTGTGTGTGTGCGCGCGCACACACACATGCACCTGTGTATATTTAGTCTTTGAAATCCACTGTGTTTTTTACATCATAGCACATCTCGGTAAAGACTAGCCACACTTCAAGTGCTCCATAACCACATGTGAATAGTGGCTGCATCGTGGACAGCACATCCATGGAAAGCTTACCCTACCAAGGACTCCATAAAAGTGTTCTTAGAGGAATCGCTCCTACAAGGAAGTGAAACCAGGAAGGAGAAAAAGATATAAGAAGCAAGAGTAAATAAGTATTTGTGAAGTGTATTGCTGTCTAAGAAATGTCCAAAAGTAAATGGAAAGCTCAAGGTTGCCGAGCTTTAGCATATGTCCCCAGGGTGAGAATTGCTTCGGTGGTCCATTACTTCTTTGGGTTTCTGCTCTCACTTGCTTTGGCCTCTGATTTATTATTTTCTTGTCAGCTCAGTGACACATTTAAGAAGACTTTTAAGACATTTTTTATCTAGAATTTTCATTGTTTTCAGCTAAAATATTATTCAGACTCTATATCTTACCTTTCCAAAAATCGATAGCTCTTCACATCCTGTGTTTAACTTTCTATTGGTTGCCCTTAACTTACATTTAAAGACATCATTTCATCTGAAGTTAATCAGTTTATTCATTCTCCCCTTAAAGAAGAGAACCTCGGGGGGCATCTAGCTGGCTTAGTTAGTGGAGCGTGCAACTGTGGATCTCAGGGTCGGGAGTTGGAGCTCCACGTTGGGGGCAGAGATTACTTAATATTTTTTGAAGTTAAAAAAAAGAAAAAACAGAAAAGAATCTTGGGATTTACTTACATCTCCACTCCATGTTGATGTCTGGCATTTTATTTCCATATTTTAAGAAAAATAATTTAAACTTACTTTTAGAAAATGTTGTTTTTGTTAATGATGATAATATTCCATTGTGGCTTGTATCTCATTTATTTCTTTTGGAGTTCTTTCTCTTCCTACTAAAGAGCTGTCTCTATGTGCTGGATAGGGTCTAGGGAGTGAGGGTTGCTCACATGTCATCTTTACATTTGAATGATAGTTTAGCTGGATATATAATTCTGGTCCAAATGTATTGTGGAGACTTTTATAATGCAGCCAGTGAGAAATCTGTGTGCATTTAATTCTCTGATCTGGTTTCTTTTCTCTTGTTGACAAGGGTTTTTAAAACTTTTATCCTTTCTATTTTATTATGGTGTGTTTAGACCTTTTCCCTTATTGATTCTGTTCTTATAACACCAATCTTCTTTAGTTCTGGGGATTTCTCAGTTTTTCATTCAAATATCTCTTCCCTTTTATTCTCTTTTCTCTGATTCTTGAATTCTTATGACACAGATCCTGGTAGGTGTAGATGGGATGCTATCATCCCATCTCACAAACAGCACACAAGAGGTGACTGACTTGCCCAAGGTCACGGACCTGGGAAAAGGTCGTGGAACCGGGAAATGGTCACCTACCTGGTAAATGGTCATGGACCTTGTAAATGGTTGCTGGAAGGTAGGCGCAGGCAACCTGTTTCCTACAGCACTGCATCTCCAGGAGATGATTATTTAAAAATAACCACCTATACTTGTGTCATTGCCATCAGACATTATCTTGCTTTCTGTGGGCATATCAGTTATCCTTGTTTTTTTTTTTAACGTTTATTCATTTTTGAGAGACAAAGAGAGACAGAGCATGAGTGGGGAAGGGGCAGAGAGAGAGGCAGACACAGAATCAGAAGCAGGCTCCAGGCTCTGAGATATCAGCACAGAGCCCGATGTGGGGCTCGAACTCACAAACCGTGAGGTCATGACCTGAGCCGAAGTCAGATGCCCAACTGACTGAGCCACCCGGGAGCCCCAGTTACACGTGTTTTAAATCCTTGTTCTGGCTGCTCTGATAGCTCTATTCTCTCAAATTTAAGTCCTTCCAGTTGTTGCCTCTCTTTCGTGCTTTGTGTCTTCTTCCACCTTCCTGTGATTCCTTTCTGTGAGTTCATCTAGGCAGCAGAGCTCCCCTAAAACAGTGTCAGCTGTCCTGGCTTTGGAACTCTATCTAGGGGATGGGCAGAACTTCTATTAAGTGAATTTGTCCTCCTTTCCAGGGATAATTTTTCTGGGTGTCCAGTGGCTGGAAGTCCTCTGCTTATCCACGGACTCCCTGCTTCTCCCTCTACTGCTATCCCTCCAGGGCACTGCCCCCAACTCCTATCCTGATTACCATTCTCCCAGAGGTTAGATGTCACGCTTGCCTTACCCAGGGGTGGTGGGTCTTGGGATAGTGGGAAGCTCTTCACATCAGCTGGACCGAATCCTCATGCTATAAAACTCTGGCTAATTCTTTTGTTGGTGACCATTCCCACTCTCCTCTCCCACTAGGCATAACCATCTCTGGGCATGGGAATCCCCATCTTGTTACTCCCGTGTCATTTAGATGGTGCTGCCTTGCAAGCATGCTGCACTGCTCTTTGTACTTCGATTGAGAAAAAATAAAACATAAACACACACACACACACACACACACAAGCAAAGAAAATAAAGAGAATGAAAAACAATATTTGAAGAAATAATAGCTGAGAACTTTCTAGATCCAAAACTTAGACCTCGTGTGCCACAGCTGAGGCATGTGGACACTCCAAATCAAGAACTGCCTTAGGGCCACCTGGGTGGCTCACTCGGTTAAGCTTCCGACTTTGGCTCAGGTCATGATCTCACGGTTCATGGGTTGGAGCCCTTCATTGGGTTGGAGCCCCTTGTCGGGCTCTGTGCTGACAGCTCAGAGCCTAGAGCCTGCTTCGGATTCTGTGTCTCCTTCCCTCTCTGCCCCTCCCCTGCACTCTCTCTCTCTCTCTCTCTGAAAAATAAACATAAAAAATTTTTTAAAAAGCTTAAAAAAATAACTGCCTTAGAGAAATCAAGATTTATCCATCAGCTGGGTCACCCTTATTCCCAGTTACATAATGAGGCTGGAGGTAGAGTCCCCCAAAAGTGAGGGTTCCACAGCAAGGAAGAAGAGGGAGGTGAGGGCTGGTGGGCAACATAGAAGATGTGCTCCACCCAGGTGTAAATCATTTCAATAGAAATGACACCCAACACCATTCAACACAATGGTCAAAAAGTTTAAGAACCAAGAATAGTAGGACATTTTTTAACAGATAAAGTCTATCTACCAAAACTTTCATCTAACATCCTGTTTACTGGTTAAACTTTAGAAGGATTTTTATTAAAGACAGGAACAAGAAAGGAATGCCTGCCATCACCCATTCCTGTTGTTTAACACATTTTAACAAACACTAAAAGCTAATGAGACAGAGAGAATGACAGAGAGAATGAGAGATAGAGGGACAGACACACAGAGGGAAGTATAAGTATTGTAAAGAAAGAGTGAAAAAAAAAAACCTATCATTTGCAGATATACCAACCATTAAAACTAACAAGAAGGGTGCCTGGGTGGCTCAGCTGGTTAAGCGTCTGACTGTTGGTTTCAGCTCAGGTCATGATCTCACATGGTTTGTGAGTTCGAACCTCAAATAGGGCTCCGTGCTAACAGTGCAGAGCCTGCTGGGAGTCTCTCTCCCTCTCTCTCTGCCCCTCCCTCGTGCTCCCTTTCTCTGACTCTCTTTCAAAAATAAATACACTTTAAAAAATTTAAAAAATAAGAGAGTTTAGCAAGGATGCTACATACAAAGTTAACACCAAAATGTTATGCCAGAAAATGTAATTAAAACATACCATTCGCCAAAGCAACAAAGATATAAAATATCTAGAAGTGAGACAAGCAAAATATGTAACACTTTTATGGGGGATGTTATGAAATGTTATTAAAGAATATAAGAGGCTTTCCTCAACCATACAAATGCAATGAAATGCCAATAAAAATCCCAAAAGTATTAAGAAAAAATACAGAGATGCAAAAGTACAACTTTGAAAAAGAACAAAGAGGGATGACCTATTCCACCAAGTATTTCAAGTTCAAATTCAAAACTTTTTGAAGTGTGGTTTTACCATAGCAACAGACGAATGAAACAGAACAGAGCCCAGAATGGGAAATTGGTATTCAATATTGCTAGTGTCAGAAATCTTGTGTGGAAGGATAAATTATTCAGTAGTGTTTGGCAAATTGGCTAAATATTTGGAAAATTTAACATAGAAGTAGATTATGACCTAGTATATAAAATATACATATTAGTATATGCTATGTAATATTTGCATACCTCAAAAAATTAGTTCCACATGACATTGACTAGAATTCCTTTTAAAATATCCTAAAATTGGGGCACCTTGGTGGCTCAGCCGGTTAGGTATCTAACTCTTTATTTCGGCCTAGGTCATGATCTCACAGTTGTGAGATCTAGTCCTGCATCGATCTCTGTGCTGAGCACGGAGCCTTCTCAAGAATCTCTCTCTCCGTCTTCCTCTGCCTCTCCTCCTTCTCTCAAATAAAGTAAAATATCCTAAAATAGATATTAGCAAACTGAATCCAACAACACATTAAAAAAAGCATTCACCAAGATCAAGTGGGATTTATTCCTGGGATACAAGGGTGGTTCAATATTCACAAATCAATTAACGTGCTACACCACATCAACAAGAGAAAGGATAAAACCCATATGATCATTCCAATAGACGCAGAAAAAGTTTTTGACAAAGTACAACATCCATTCATGATCAAAACCCTCTACAAAGTAGTTTGAGGGGGAACATACCTCAACATAATAAAGGACATATACAAAAACTGCACAGCTAACATCATACTCAATCAGGAAAAACTGAGAGCTTTTCTTTGAAGGTCAGGAAGAAGACAGGGATGTCCACTCTCACCACCAGTGTTCAACATAGTACTGGAAGTCCTAGCCACAGCAATCAGACAACAAAAAGAAATAAAAAGCATCCAAATTGGTAAGGAAGAAGTAGAACTTTCACTATTTTCAGATCACATGAGACTATATATAGACAACTCTAAAGACGCTACCAAAAAACCTACTAGATAAATGAATTCAGTAAGGTCGCAGGATACAAAGTCAATATATAGAAAACCATTGCGTTTCTGCACACGAATAAAGAAGTAGCAGAAAGAGAAATTAAGAAAACAGTCCCAACTTACAATTGCACCAAAAATAATAAAATGCCTAGAAATAAACTAAACCAAGGAGGTGAAAGATCTCTACTCTGGAAACTATAAAATACTATGCAATAAATTGAAGATGACACAAACAAATGGGAACGTATTCCATGCTCATGGACTGAGAGAACAAATATTGTTAAAATATCCATACTACCCAAAGCAGTCTACACATTTAATGTAATCCCTATCAAAATACCAAAAGCATTTTTCACAGAACTAGAACAAACAATCCTAAAATTCATGTGGAACCACAGAAGACCAGCAATCCTGAAAAAGGAAAACAAAATTGGAGGTATCACAATCCCAGATTTCAAGATATCCTACAAAGCTGCAGTAATTGAAACAGTATGGCACTGGCACAAAAATAAACATATAGATCAGTGGAACAGAATGGAGAGCCCAGAAATAAATTCACGATTACATGGTCAACTAATTTTCTATAAAGGAGGCAACAATATCCAATGGGAAAAAGTCTTTTCAATGAAAGGTGTTTATTTTTTGACAGCTACATGCAAAAAAAAAAAACAAGAAAAAGAAACTGGACCACTTTCTTACACCATACACAAAAATAAACTCAAAATGGGTTAAAGACCTAAATGTATTTTTTTTAAATGTTTATTTCTTTTTGAGAGAGACAGAGACAGAATGCAAGGGGGTTAGGGGCAGACAGAGAGGGAGACACAGAAGCAGAAGCAGGCTCCAGGCTCTGAGCTGTCAGCACAGAGCCCGACGCGGAGCTCAAACTAATGAGATGTGAGATCATGACCTGAGCTGAAGTTGGACGCTCAGCCAACTGAGCCACTCAGGTGCTCCTAAAGACCTAAATGTAAGACCGGAAACCATAGAAGTCCTAGAAGAGAGCACAGGCAGTAATTTCTCTGACATCAGCCATAGCAACATTTTCTAGATATGTCCCCTCAGGCAAGGGAAACCAAAGCGAAAATACACTCTTGGGATTACGTCAAAATAAAAATCTTCTGCACAGCATAGGAAATAATCACTAAAAACCAAAGACAGCCTACTGAATGGGAGAAGAGATTTGCAAATGACATATCCAAATGAAGGGTTAATATCCAAAACATATAAAGAACTTGTACAACTAAACACACACACACACACACACACACACACACACACACACACAAATAATCCAATTAAAAAATGGGCACAAGACATGGACAGACATTTCTCCAAAGACATCCAGATGGCCAACAGACACATGAAAAGATGCTCAACATCACTCATCAGGGAAATGCAAATCAAAACCACAATGAGATATCACCTCACACCTGTCAGAATGGCTAACATCAAAAACACAATGAACAAGTGCTGGCAAGCATGTGGAGAAAAAAGAACCTTCGCGCACTGTTGGTGGGAATGCAAACTGGGGCAGCCGCTGTGGAAAACAGTAGGGAAGTTCCTCAAAAAACTAAAAATAGAATTGCTTTCGACCCAGTAATTGCACTACTGGGTATTTACCCAAAGAATGGGAAAACACTAATTTGTAAAGATATGTGCACCCCTATGTTTACTGCAGCATTATTTACAATAGCCAAATTATGGAAGCAGCTCAAGTGTCCACCTGTCGATGAATGGATAAGGAATGTGTGGTGTATCATACGATGGATTATTACTCAGCCATAAAAAAGAATGAGATCTTGCCATTTGCAACAACATGGATGGATCTCGAGGGTATGATGCTAAAGGAAATACTCAGTTAGCGAAAGACAAGTACCATACGATTTCACGCCTATGTGGAATTTAAGAAACAAAACCAAGGAACCAAGGAAAAGAGAACCAAGGAAAAAGAGAGAAAAAAGCAGACTCTTAACTAGAGAGAACGAACTGATGGTTACCCGAGGGGAGGGGAATGGGGAGATGGGTGAAATAAGAGAAGGGGACCAGGGCGCCTGGGTGGCTCAGTTGGTTGAGCGTCTGACTTCGGCTCAGGTCATGATCTCACAGCTCGTGAGTTTGAGCCCTGCGTCGGGCTCTGTGCTGACAGCTCAGAGCCTGGAGCCTGTTTCAGCTTCTGTGTCTCCCTCTCTCTCTGACCCTCCCCCACTCATGCTCTGTCTCTCTGTTAAAAATAAATAAACGTCAAAAAAATTAAAAAAAAAAAAAAGAGAAGAGGACCAATAGGACACTTATGGTGATGAGCACTGAGTCATGTATGGAAGTGTTGAATCACTCTATTGTCCACCTGAAACCACTATAACACTGTATGTTAACTATACGGAAATTAAAAATATATATAAATCTAAAAAATTAATTAAAAATAATAAAAATAAACATTGAAAATACAACCAGCATATGATCCAGCAATCCTAATTGTGGGTATTCATCTGAAGGAAATAAAAATACTTTCTTGGAAAAAAATATATAAGATATCCTACAATCGAAGATCTGGGTCAAGAGATATTGGGTAAATGGTACAGAGGGGATTTTCAGTGTGGAAGCTGAAAGCAATACGTAGTTAATATATTCCCTCAACTTATATATATCTAAGAGGCATGAAGGTGATGAGCCAGTTTTCTGGAAAGAAATATGTGAATGATTTTGCCAAGAAAAAAAAAAAAAGAAATCTTTTCCTGAGGTAAAATTAAATCAACCATATTTGAAGAATTGGAGGTTGGCATCATGAGAAACAAGTTGATCCACAGCACCGACAATGTTGGGGGCATTATCCCTAGAGGGTGGAATCATCCCAGGGTTGAGAAATACCTCTGATACCGACTTAGGTCAACTCTAACTCACCGCGGCAAATCTAGCTCAAAGCATCCATTGCAATTCTGCTACTTGCTGCTCCCTCCACCAACCTGTCAGGTTCAACTACTCGGTGCATTTTGAGTCGGGACCGTGGGTGTGTTTTGCATCTGTGTGGTGTGTGCACTGGGTTGGTACAGGGCCTTGCTCCTCAGAAGTGGTTCAGAGACCGTCAGCCTCAGGCTCACCCCGGACCTTGTGGGAAATGCCAAGTCTCCACCCAATCCTGGTGAATCGGAGTCATTTTCCCAACGTCCCCATAGACACCTTACCATTCGGAAAATGTTTAAAACGTAAAGAAAATCTTAAGTTTGAAGACAGATCATAGCCACGCAGGGGGTAAGGCTATGATCGGTCCCTGAGCTCTACTGGGAATATCCTTGTCCCACGTTCTCCAATAATCTAAAGATGAAATTTCATCCCTTGTGGGTAAAGGCCGTAACATCCCTTTTTACTCTGGGCTCACTTGTTCATCAGCCTTAATGATCTAAAATGTGGCCCAGATGTCCGAGCAAACAAACAAAATCCACTCCGGGTGACTTAGCATGGATGTCTCAACATCTACCCATCAGGGAATAGGGAAGGAAGTCAAGTGCAGGCTGGGGGTGAGGTTTACAATGAGAATTGATGGTAGAAAGAATAGCTTTAACATTTTCCTGGTTATTTAGTTTTATAAATCTTGTTCACGCCTCAAAAACAGGAGCTCAAATCTTAGATAAGTGGTTCTCAAGCCTCACCGCACATTAGAATCACCTGAAAAACCCTTAAAAAAAAAAAAAAGAAAACACCAAAGCCTCAGTCTCAGAGATTCTGGTCCAAACGGGCTCAGACACAGGTAGTTTATGAAAGCTTCTCAGGCGATTCTTTTTTTTTTTTTTTTTTAATTTTTTAACGTTTATTTATTTTTGAGACAGAGAGAGACAGAGCATGAACGGGGGAGGGGCAGAGAGAGAGGGAGACACAGAATCGGAAGCAGGCTCCAGGCTCCGAGCCATCAGCCCAGAGCCCGACGCGGGGCTCGAACCACGGACCACGAGATCGTGACCTGAGCTGAAGTCGGACGCTTAACCGACTGAGCCACCCAGGTGCCCCTTCTCAGGCGATTCTAATAAGCAGCCAGGTTTTCAATTCACCAGCTTAGTGGTTTGGGGGCATTCATTGTAGGGCCCGGAGGCCTGGCCACCTAAGTAGCCCTACGTAGTTTCTTTATAGCTTGCTGGTCATTGCTGACGTCTAGGATGCCCTAACCTGATTACCCAATCCTGATTACCAGGATTTTAAGAGGAAAACACTTTATATATTAGAAGTGATTTTGAGGGGTGCCTGGGTGGCTCAGTTGGATAAGCGTCTGACTTTGGCTCAAGGTCATGATCTCACAGCTTGTGGGTTCGGCCCCGCAATGGGCTCTGTGCTGACAGCTCAGAGCCAGGAGCCTGATCCGGGTTCTTTCTCTCCCCCTCTCTTTGCCCCTCCTCCGCTCATGCTCTCTCTCTCTCTCTCTCTCTCTCTCTCTTAGATAAATAAAACATTAAAAATCTTTTAAACAACAACAAAAAAAGAAGTGATTTTGACAGAAACTCAGAGAGCCTAGGACTAAATGATACAGAGACACATATCCAAGGTTTTGTGTCACAAAGAAAATCTAGAGGGAAATGGTAGAATGAGGCAGACACCCACCATCTGTCCCTTTTAATCCTCCCCCTATAGACCAATGCTTAACGTGCACCCAACAACCCTTGTTACAATGCAGTTTCTGACCCAGCTGGTCTGGGGAAGGCTTGAGGCGTAGCTGGTCCAGGGGTCATACTTACCATAGCAAGTTGCTAGATCCTACTGATGGTCAGGACTCACTCTCAGGGCCCTTTTTTGGGACCCAAACAAGAAAATGGCTTCCTCACTCCTGCAGAATGAATTCCATTGTGGTCCTTCATATCCAGAACCACTCTGCTCAAAATCATTCTTAATCTCCCACTGGGCAACGTTATCAGAGGATCAGGGACTATTGAGTTAGAATGGGCTTCAAGGGCACCTAGCTTGGCCCACTGATTACCCAAGTGTGGCAATGAAACCAAGATGCAAAGGATCTGCCAAATTCACAGGCGATAGAGGCTAAGTCAAAACTGGATCCAAAGCCAGACCATGAATGCAGCAGTTAAGGATTCTACATTAAAAAAAAAAAAAAAAGTCAAAACAATTGCTTTGGGTTACTTTCTTTTTTTTTAAAGTTTATTTATTTATTTTGAGAGAGAGAGAGAGAGAGACAGCTTATTTATTTTGAGAGAGAGAGGGAGAGACATAGCACAAATTGGGGAGGGGCAGAGAGAGAAGGAGAGAGAGAGAATCCCAAGCAGGCTCCACACTGTCAGCACAGAGCCTGAATCGGGGCTCGAACTCATGAACCGAGAGATCATGGCCGAGCCTGAAATCAAGAGGGGACGCTTAATCGAATGAGCCACTCAGGCGCCCCTCTTTGTGTTATTTTCTAAATGAAACACCACTTGATTATACTCAGGGAGTTTGTAGACGAATAAAGCAAGGTCAGAAAGAAATATACAAACATAAAGCTGGACCCACTGGCCTTCCGGCCCTAAGATGGGGCAGATAGCGTGCTGGAGAGGCTTGCCTGTCCCTGGGACCACACAGGAGCATTGTTTCCTTTCTGGTGGGATTTCCATAAAGAAGTCTCAAGGCCCCCACAGAAGCTGCCCCATGTCACTTTCGTTTTCTGAAACCCCTTCTCAAATGATTTTCTAAGCCCTACAGAAGAATGACATCCACTTTTGGGTATAATATCTTGCTCAATATTAAGAAACCCTCGTGTGAAACCGAAGACCTACACTGTTCTTTCAAAGGGGATTGGGGGTGTAAGGATCATATTGCCAGAACGTTGAGAAATATATCCAGCCAAGTGAGTCTGATTCTTGGTCCATTATTTGTTCCTTTTGTGGCTCCTTCAAAAAATGGAACAAGTGCCAACGAAACCAGCAGACCCGGTGGCATTCTGAGTCCTGGGGCCATTGATGCCGCTGGGTCGGTGACCACACCGGCTCCTAGGTGTCCCCTTTTTTGCCACACTGTGTAAGCTGGACTCGTTATCATTTTTGGCCTCAAAGCTCAGGACTAGGATGAGACTGCCCCAGCAGACAGATTACCATATTATCACGCTCCCAGTAGCTATCTGAGTCTGGAATTAAGAACCATCCACAGAGAAATCAGCCTGAATGCCACAAGTCTGAATGTTAAATACAAGCACCACAGGGGCTTCCCTGGGAGGGAGGTCTGCTGGGCTCGCGTCTGCCCTCTCCACTCCCAACTTTGCTTGGCTTTTGTCTTCTATTTCGTGTTCCTGCTAAATCCAATTCTGTCTCTATTACCATAGGCCACCTCAGCGCTTTCTTGGGAATTAGGTTGTCTGGACAGGCAGGGAAGCAAATACATACCTCTGGTGTCAAGGGATCAGGGTTAAGCTCATTTTCACTTTTGTGATATTTCAAAAGATCACAAATTGTTTTCTTAGGGCCTAGTCAGAGAGACAGGAAAGAGCTGGAGGGTGAGACACCAAACTGCGGCCAGTGGTGATGTTTGAGCAATGAGCCTGGAGCTGCTTTTCCATGTTTCTCATTGTACTTTATTTTTCTTAATTGCCTTAATGGGCATGTGGTGCGCTGCAAAGCGAAGTGAAATTGTTTTCCTTAGTTGCTGTAATTTACAGAGAGACAGTTTGATCATATAACCCAGGGACTTTTCAATTCCATTGATCTTGGGGTAGAGGGAGAGGATTCTTTTTAAGTGAACGATGTGTTCACTAACGAATTCAAAGCCTATAAAGGGAAAAACCCATGTTTCTTCACCGCCCTGTTTCACAATAGCTATTAGATGACCACACCGTCATCAAAGCGGTGGAAAATGTCCGTGGGAGGGGGACCGGGGCTTCAAGAGTTGCACTTGGCCAAGGCAATTGATTCCGACACCCCATCCACAGGCTGAAGGTGATGCCGTGAACCTGGGAAAGTCCAGGCCTGGTTCTGGCTGCCATGGGTCTGTTCTGATCCCAGAAGATGTGGAGGGGGTCCTGGCTCTGGGTTGCCTGGCGTCGACTGTGAGTTCCCAGCAGAGGCCTGGCGTCTCTGTCTGAGTATGACTTGACCAGCCACACACAGAGCCCGACTCGGACAGTAGGGTCTGGGCGTCCTGGGGAGCAGAGGACGCCGGCACCTCCTGACAGAGAAAAGGCCAAAGGCCACAGGCAGGGGTGCCTCCCCAGCAGTGGGGAGTGGGGGCTGGCTGGCTGGGGGCCTGGAGAAAGCCCCGCGTCCACCGAGCTGGGTCTGCGCTCCTAGACGGTGCCGGAGTCCCAGGGCGCAGGGCCAGCTCCCGAGCATTTCCTGCCAGTCGCCCCGCCCATCCCATCTCGCTCTCCGCCCACGCCGCCTCGCCCTCCTCCCCGCTTCGCGCCCTGCTCCGCGCAGCCCGCCCCCGCCCTCCTCCCGCCCCGCCGCTGGGGGGCGCCCGCGCGCCGCCCCCGCTATAAAGCGACGGGCCAGCGTCCCGCGCACCAGCGAGTGGGTTCCAGAGACGCCTAGGACGCCCTGGGAGCCATGGGCGAGCTCCCGTTCTTCAGGGCGCGCACGGCCTTGCACCCGGACCACCTGTGGATCTGGGAAAGGTCCGTGTACGTGGACGAGAACCAGCGTACGTGGCTGCCCATAATCATCGAGGTACAGCCGCCCTGGGGCAGGCGGGGCTGGGCGTGGGCGGCCGCGTCCACGCGGGTTTCTCTGCGGAGTGCGCTGGGCCACGTGGGGGGCCTGCCTTGGAGTTTGGGGTGTTTCGTGCCTCCTCTGTAGTGGCATTTATTTAGTTTTTTTGCCTTTTTAAAAAATGTACCTATATGTACTTTTATTTTAAAAAATTGGGGGGGGGGGCACCTGGGTGGCTCGGTTAAGTGTCAGACTTGGGCTCAGGTCATGATCTGACGGTTTGTGAGTTGGAGCCCCACATCCGACCCTGTGTTGACAGCTCAGAGCCTGGAGCCTGCTTTGGATTTTGCGTCCCCATCTCTCTCTGCCCCTCCTCTGCTAGTGCTCTGTCTCTCTCTCTCTCTCTCAAAAATAAACATAAAAAAAATTAAAAAAAATTTTTATGAATATATAGAACTTACCAAACTCAACACTCGAAAAACAAATAATCCAGTGAAGAAATGGGCAGAGGACATGAATAGACACCTATGTGTCCTTTAAAAAATCAAGTTAAATATTTACTTTTTTTAAAGTCAGGTATTTGTAGAATATCCTTTTTTTTTTTCAGCCTCTGCTTGGGGAAGATCTTCTTAAACATACCGCCCAAACCACAAACCAGAGTTTTTCACATAATCATTGTAAGTTCTGCATGAAGCATAACCCACTAGCAAACCGTGGGGCAGGGTTTGCTTCCGTGTAATTGAGAGCATTCTTAATATGTAAAGATTTACTTAAATCAATAAGAAAAAGATGAAGAAGGAAACTAAAAGTGGTTGAAGGATACAGAAAACTCTATACTAACACAGCAAGAATGGTGATTTCCACTTACATCTTGCAGGATGATCTGAATTATGTCTTAACAATTCTAATTTATTTCATAGATGGAAAATTGTTAAAAATATTTCCACTCTGGAGAGAGAGTCATTGAATAAGCATAAGGGCCTGGTTTATATGCCAAGCACGATTCTAGACTGTTGAGGGTTTGCAGTGAATGTGATAAAATCCTACCACTTGTGAAGCTAACACTGGGCTGGGGTGAAGGACAATGAAGTAATTGAGGCTGGTGGTAAGTTGTGTCGGATGAGAGGCAGTAACTAGTGGTGTGGGGTCTTCAGGCAAGACCCTGCAAGAGTATTCATTCTCGTTTGCCTGTCATTTTAGTTGAAACCTTTGCAAACCACAGTTTTAGGCCTGCCTGCCTCGTGTGTATTTCAGAGAGTTGGATTTCCCTGAAATTTGTCCCTCTAGATGTAACATTTGTGCAGAGAGCTATCTGAAAGAAAGAGTACGAGCCCTGTGTCGATCTAGCTGAGAATGTTCCAGGCAGAGGACAACAGATACAAGAGATTACTGGGAATGTGGCATGTCCCCGAAATAGCGAGGAGGCCTTTGTGGCTGGAACAGGGTGGAGGGTGAGGGGCAAAATGGGAGATGGGGGAGGCAGGGACCCAGATAGTGAAGGTTTCAGGTGCTTCTGCCCATAATGAGAAGCCACTGGAGGGCATCGAGCAGGGGAGTGACGTTTTAGATGCACACCCTGGCTGTCGTGTGGGGATCTGGTTGTGGGGCACATGATCAACCAGGCAGCAAGTTAGATTTATTGCAATAGATGGGCAGTGGTGGAGGTGGGGAAAAGTGGTCTATCACCTGATTGTGGGGTCCGGGGATATGTGTCTCTCGATTTCCGCTCAGGTCATTATCTCACTGTTTGTGAGTTGGAGCCCCGTGTCGGGCTCTGTGCTGACAACACGGATTCTGCTTGGGATTCTCTCTTCTCCCTCTGCCTCTCTCTGTGTCACTAACTGCCCCCCCCCAATAAATAAATATTAATAAAAAATAAAAGGAGCTCTATGACAAAATAAAAAAAACAAACAAAGAAAATCCCAGAGCAGCTGAACTAAGGAAGTTCAAGGACAAACTCTCAGTTTGTTGTGTGGCCCTGTCTCGGTGTCCAGACACACGTGACCGCTGGTCGTCTGGCCTGGCCAGAGTCCGCGAGAGGAGCATGCGTGGCTCAAGGGAACAGCGGTCACAGGCAGTTCAGATGCTGGCGAGGCTGTGAGGGTGGCAGGAAGGACTCTGGTCACCTGTGGGCCCGGGAGCCTGGGCCCTGAAGGTGTGCCCGGCCTTCCCTCCTCTTCAGATGGAGAGTAGCCTCCAAGTACTCATGCGGCAGGAAGATGTACTCCTGGGGGAGGCTGTGTGCCCCGGCCTGCTAGCCCCCGGCCTGCTGCCCTCCATGTGGCAGCTCTACCCTGGAAGACGATACCGAGGCTCAGACTCCAGTTTCTGGCGCATCGTGTACCACATCGAGGCAAGTGTGTCCCTTCTCCCGGGACCATCGGGTGGCCTTGGGTGGCCCTGCACCCCCTCCCCCATGTCTGGCCTCCGTTCCCTCCAGCTCTGCAGCAAAAACTAAAAATAACAAGGGCAGGAGCTTACAGCTGCAGGATTTTAAAGGACTGGATGAGAGAGATGTTAGAAGAAGATGAATGACTGGGGCCACCCGCTGAGGTCCAACAGAAGCCCCCTCGGCTGCAGGGGGTCAGGGAGCCTCTCCGGAGGGCAGTCGGGGTGAAGGCCTGGTGGGGAGGAGGGGCTCCTAGGATCCCTCGCCCCCAAGCAGGTTCCTGCCTCCCGTTCCAAACTACCGGGAGACCCAGAGCCAGGAAGAGAAGGATGGAAGGATGCCCAGGGCTCTGGCCATTGGTCCCCTTCTTTCATGCAGTTCAGTGGCACGGAGGAGATGCTCCTTGAGCAGCTGCCGGACCCGGAGTATGAGTGACGAGGTAAGTACCTTTGGGGCGTGAGACCTGTTAGTCTGGAGTGACCAGGTCGGGGAGAAGGAGCAGCCTTTTCACCACGAAGGCAGTGCTGACTTCCACCCCGACCATACTGCCCTCTGAGGGTCTCGGGGGCAGGGGTGGGGGGGGCTCTCCCCTCTGCCACCTCGGAGACTAATAATTTTTGGGCAGCCCCCTTACTGCACATCTGTACCGCGCCTCACAGGTTACGGGCATTGTAGATTATCACGCCAACTGCGCCGGGGATCGTTTGACTCGATAGGTCACCAGAATGAGCTTCGAGGAAGTACAGTAACTTCTTAGGTCCCAGAGCCATGTTCCAAATCCAGGCATTCCATCACCGGGCCCCTCGCTGTGGTCAGAGTCTGCCCCTGCGAGGCCTCAGCTCCGGGGACCCGCGCTCACCTCCAGGCTCCCAGTCCAGAACTGCCCCCGCTGGCTCTGCCTCTGTCCCCCCCCCCCCCAAAAACCTCCCTCCACCCCACCTCCGGCCCGCCCTTCAACTCTACCAGGTCCTGCCCTTTGCCTTTGACTGTGTCTTCTCTCATCCTCTCTTGGTCCAGGCCCCACGGCTCCTGTCTCCTCCTGTCCCCAAGTGCTGCAGGCCTGCAGTGGGGATGTTCATGCTTGCACTCACCCTCGTGTGCCAGCCCTGTGTGTTCTGTTCTGTGCCCCCCACCCCCCGCCCCGGCCCGGGAGAGAATGAGAGGCAGGAGACGAGCCTGCCTGCGGCCCCGTCCAGGTGCCCTGGCTGTCCTGCCCTCTGGCTTTCTCCTGGTGGGTTTTGGCCTCTCTCTTCATTCTGCCGCTCTCGGTAACTAGTGTTGTGGGGCTGCGTACCCCGGGCTGCTTCTCACTCTGTTCCCTCAGCTCCGTGTGCCTCTGGCTGCCAGGGAGCGGAGCCGACTCACTCGAGCCCGGGCCAGGCCGTGGGGCCCCTGGACCAGCTGTCTCACATGGTGCCCGTGACCGTGCTACAGAAGCGCCCCCCCCCCCCCAGCCCAAGCAGGCTGAGGTGCGGTTCCCAGGAAGGCCTGAGAGGAGCCCAGGTCTGCGCCCAGGACGTCAGCAATCCACATCTCGTGATGTAGCAGGAGGCCAAGCAAGCGAGCGCTGTGGACGGGCCCTCAGGCTGCCCATCTGTCCAAGGACGGAGCTTGAAGTTGCCCCTTTTTAATGGTGCGCACACACCTGGGATGTCATGAAGTCGTATGTAGTGTGAACACTTTGTAATGTGGATTACATGTGAAACAGTTCATCTGCCTCGGTGCTGACCCAGCTCCTATCCCTTCACCTCGATTCTAGGGGAGAGAAGCGAGAACAGGCAGTCACCAAGTAAGTTTTGGAAGGGAAAGAAGACTCATGAATTTAGTGTGTTTCTTTTACATTGGTGACAAGGCTGGGTTGAATGATTGATTGGCATATACTCCAAATGCTCAAAACCCCAGTGTTCTCGGAGGCCCGCTTTGAGAACCATTGGGGTAAGTGACCTCAGAAGGTCTTTGTTGGTGTTCCAGACCCCTCTGTCTGGTCCCCCGGCCAGTCATCTCCACCCCCCCCCCCCCCCACCTGGCTCTGGCACTCACCAGGCTCTGTCCTTACATGTGTACCTCCGGTGCCAGTAGGAGACCCTCCTCCCTGCCTGAAACTGTGCCCAGCCGCCCAGGCCTCAGCCACAGTCCCCTCCCTGCCTCTCATGCTCCGTGCTCACAGCCCAGCCCACCCCAGGCCCTGTCTCTGCTGCTTCCTTTGCCAAGATTAGCTGCCCGCCGCCTCTACCCTCTGAGAGGGTAAACGGCCTCCAGTGTCGCAGAGGGAGGCCTTCCAGTAGAAGGCATCCATCCCATGTGGAGTACTGGTGGTCCCCACTCGTATGCGACTGTAGTCACAGGCGCGAACAGAATGATAGACGTGTTGTTAAGTATCCAATAAGCAAATTATATAAGAAAAGTACTGCTTCTCCGATTTTGTTTTCCTGGATCCCAGTCTTGGCACTGGACAGATAAACGTCGGGTACTACGTGTGACAGGGTCTCTGTCTCTTGTGATTTTAAACCCGTTGCCCTGCACGGTGCTTGGTGATGTGAGAGCTTGGTGGATTAGAGCTATTACTAGACAAGACTCTGGTCAGTAGGGACAGGGCATCAGGATATCAGGACAGGAGGAATGTTGGAGATCAGCCAGTTGTCTCACTTTTAGGAGCAGGCCCAGGAGGAGGAAAGTTCTCATCTGGGGTTGAATGTTTGTGCCTCCCTCCGTCGCCCAGATTCATGTCGATGCCTTAACCTCCAATGTGTGTATTCAGAGATGGGGCCTTTGGGAGGCAGTTAGGGTAAGATGAGGTCCTGAAGGTGTCGCCCCAGGATGGAATTGGTGCCCTTCTAAGAAGAGGAGGACCGAGAAAGAGCTCTCTCCGTGCACGCGCGCCAAGGAAAGGCCAAGTGAGGACACGGTGAGAAGACAACAGTCTGCCAGCCGGGAAGAAGGTTCTCAATAGACAAGGAATCTGCCGGCACCTCCGTGTTGGACGTCCCAGCCTACAGAACCTTGAGAAATAAACGTCTGTTATTGAAGCCACCCAGTCTCTGGTATTTTGTTACAATGGCCCAAGCGGACTGACAGTTCTTGCTCAAAATCCTTTTGTTTCTGAAAAGCGTGACCAGCCCTGTGAACTCTGCCGGGTGCTACAGATACAGCCGTGAACAGGACGAAGGCCCTGCTCTCACGCACTGCTCATTCCAGAAAAAGACAAACGAGAAGCTCGGGCTGTGCCCAGTCCTACAAAGAAAATAGAGTAGGATAGCCTGACGGTGAGTTGGGTCAGATGGTGAAGAGATGGCCGTCTCTGGGGGTGGCCTCTAAGATTGGACCTTGAAGATGAGAGCGAGCTAGGCTCTTAAGCCAGGGAAGAGAGTTCCAGGGAGAGGAAATGGCGAGTCCCGTGCAGGTTTCATTTTCTGTGGACATTAGAAATGGCAAGAGGGTTGCTTCTCATTAAAAGAGATGCTGTTTTATAAGAATAAGTGGCCCCAGTGCGTTAACCGTAAACACGGCGCAGAATTGCAGGTTTCCACAGCAAGAGTGACTTCGGGCTTTGGCTGAAACAGCTGAGTGGACCGTGGTGCTACTGCTTGAGGTGCAGATGTGGCCTGGAGATGTGGCTAGGGCAAAGGGAGAGAGACCAGGAGTGCTGTCTTAGCCGTGCTGAGTTTGAGATGTCTGGGATACCTCCAGTTGGAGTTGTTGCCCACATCTAGAGCTTACCCAGGACTAACAGCATAAATTGAGGAGTCATTAAAAATATACAAATGACCATTAAAGCCGGGGCCTGACTGGGCTCACTTACGGAGACGTGGCGGTGCCTGTGGAAGCGGGAGGAGAACGTGTTTCAAGAAGGAGTCTACAAGGGGGCGCCTGGGTGGCTCAGTGGGTAAAGTTTCCAACTCTTGATTTCCGCTCAGGTCACGATCTCGTGGTTCGTGAGTCGGAGTCCCTTATCGGGCTCTGCGCTGACAGTGCGGAGCCTGCTTGGGATTCTCTCTCTGCCCCCCACCCCCTGCTCTAAATAAATAAGCTTAAAAAAAAAAACTGGAGTCTGCAGGACCTGCTGCTTGGGGCTGAGTAGAGTGACCATTGGATTTGGTCACACGGAGTCTGATGGTGACATCAGGGAAAGTTTCAGTGCTGTGACGGGGGTATTGCCCTCTGGGGTGGGTGTGGAGGAAAGGGGAGGGGAGGAGGGTTGACCTTGCTATGAGCTCTGCTGGGGGGTCTTGGAGAAGGTAGCTCCGAGGGTGTGTTAAGCTGGAGCCCAGGAGCCTAGGCGTGTGCACTGAAGGAAAGTTTCAGGAGAAGGGGACCGATTGATGAGGCAGGACGGGGAGGGTGCTGTCAAAGGAACAATATTCCGGAAGCTAACAGAGATGAACCCCGGGCACAGAGGTGTGTCGGCATCTGAGGGCAGCTTGCAGCTTCCGCAGTTTTCGATGCCAGGCCGATCTCGTTTCCTTTCTCCCTCACACAAGATTGGGGTTTTTTTTGTCTTAAGTATTTTAAAGAGCTGATCATTTCACCCACAAGCATTTTATTACATATCCTCACAGACAAGACTTTTATTCCTGATAGCCAGCATACCGTTATCCCACCTAACAAAACCAACTGTAATTCCTTAATATCTTCTCCTACCCCGTCTGTTTTCAAATGTCCTCCATGATCTCAAATGGCTTCCAACAGGTGGTATAATTCAAGATGCAGACAGCACGTGGCTGATGTGTCTCAAATGCCCTGTAATCTGTAACAGCCCTCTTCCTTCTTTAGAACAGAGCAGGTAGATTGTCCTGTAAGACTTTCTGGATTTGGTCGATGGCATCCCAGACTTGCTGAGACTCTGGTTGAATTCTTTGGGCACGGATCCTTCGTAGAGGTGGCGCCACATTTGGTGCTCGTTGCATCAGATCAGGAAGTGCGCAGTGTCAGGTGACCCCACTCAGAGTGGTGGTTTAAGATTGATCTGTGGGCTCCGGTGTCCTCCCATCCATCCTGGTGTCCCCTTCTGAACCCGTCCTCTCTGTACCTTTGGCATGTTTATGATGCGTAGTCATCCTATCCAAGATTATTGTCTTGCCTTTTATTTGAGTCTACATTGTCTTTCGGGAATGCTTTATAGTTTTAATCATGAGGGTTTCGCACATTCTCGTGGAAGCTATTCTCAGGCATTTTATTGATTCTTTTTGTTATTATAACGATGTCTTTCCTTTCATCATCTTTAACAGGATGTTGCCCGAAGGGTTGTGTGAGTACGCAAGTATGTATATCATGAGCTATCGTTTCCTGTAAGCCAGTTTTATAGTCTTCTGTATTACTAAATTATCTCATTATTTATAGTAGTTTTAATTTACTTTTTGGGTATTCCAGATATATAATGATAGTATCTACAAATAGAGTTATTATCTCCTCTTTCTCTCTAATTCTATGGTTATAACTGTCTTCTCTTGTCTAATACCGCCAGCGCTATGGTAAATAACGGAGATACTAGGCATTCTTTTATTTTCTTCATTTTATCAGGACAGCGTCTAGAGTTTTCCCCATTAAGTATGATCCTGGCTTAGGAGCTTGGATGTTTGTATTTTAGCATGTTAAAGAAGTGTCTTTCAGTTCCTTTTTTAGAATTTTAACTTGAATGGGTATTGAGTTTTGTTACACGCCTTTTTCATTTCTAAGGAGATGATCCTATGATACTTTTCTTACACTCTAATGATACCGTGTTAATATTAGGTTATGGACTCTTCCTTGCATTGCTGGAATGAACCCCACTTGGTCATGATGTAGAATGTGTTCATGTGCTGGTGGATCTCTTTGCTGATATTTAACATTTTTGCATCATAGCAAAAGAGGTCTAGAATTTTTCTCCACCCCCCCTTCCTCTCTCTGTCAAGTTTTGGCATGTAAGTTATATTCACTTTATAAAAATAATTGGGAGACTTTTCTTGTGTTATATCCTATTATAGTATAAGTTACATTAGACTTTTTTTTTAAGCTTGGTAGAACCCATTCACGCCTGGTGCCTTTTTAGAAGGAGCACTTGTACAGCTTTCTATTTCTTCTGTGAAAATTGGTCTAAGTTCTCTCTCTCTCTCTCTCTCTCTCTCTCTCTCTACTGGAGCCAAGTTAAATAAGTTTTCCTGGGAAAGCATCAATTTCACCTAGGTTTTATATTTTATCTTCACAGCTATTCAAATTAGTCTCAGGACTTTTAATATTCTCTCTGGGGGATTACTGCCCCTTGTCTTTTCCTATTTTGTCTTTTCTGTGTGTTATCCCACTCAGTAAAATTAGGTTTGTCTGTTTCCCAGAGAACCAACTTTCTGATTCATTCATTCTTTTTTGTTTGTTTTTTATCTCACTGGTGTCTGTTTTTATATTTCATTCTTTATTTCTGTACTCCTTTGTTCTCCTGTTTTCTAGCTATTTCAATTGGGTGTTTATATCCTTTTTAGAATTTGTAGCCAGATATATAGCAGTTTTATTTAAATGTAATTGACATCCCATACAATTCACATATTCAAAGTGTATAAGTCAGTTGGTTTTTTTCATATTCACATAGCTATACAACCATCACCGTGACCAATTTTAGAACATTTTCATTACCTCAGAAAGACATTGCACAGCCGCTAGCATGGACTCTGTGATGCCCCCAAACTTCTCAGCACCAGACAGTCGCTGATCTCATTTCTGCCCTATAGATTCACCTGTTTTGGAAATTTCATATAAATGGAATCCTACACTATGCGGTCTTCTGTGACTGGATTCTTTAGCATCATATTTTCAAAGGTCACGCATGTTCTAGCACGTTTCAGTATTTCATTCCTTTTTGTGACCAAATACCGTTCCATCATATGACTACTCCACATTTTATGAATTCATGGACATTCGGGTTCTTTCCACTTTTTGCCTCTTATAAATAATGCTGCTACAGGTTTTCACATGTAAGTTTTTGTGTGGACACATGTTTTGATTTCTCTTGGTTATATGCCTGGGAGCAGAATTGCTGGGTCATACGGTAACTTGGTTTTGACGTTTTGAGGAATCGCCAGACCCTTTTCCATGGTGGCTGCACGTCCCCACCAGCAGTGTGTGCGAGTTCCTATTTCCCCACACCCTTGCCAACACCTCGGATGTGGCTTTCTGATTATAGCCATCTAGTTGGCATAAAATGGTATCTCATTGTGGTGTTGATTTGCGTTTTCCTGACGTCTGATGATGTTTATACATTTTCATGGGCTCATTGGCCATTTGCATATCTTCTTTGGAGAAATGCCTCTTAAGGTCCATTGCCTGTTTTTTTAAGATTGAGGCATAATTGATGTACAGTGTATTAATTCCAGGTGTACGACCTAATGATCCAATATTTGTATGTATTGCCAGGTGATCACCACAGCAAGCCTAGTTAATACCCATCACCATATAGTTATGAAATTTTTCTGTGATGAGAACTTTATCTTATTTATTTATTTATTTATTTATTATTTTAATGTTTACTTTTGAGACAGACAGAGACAGAGCATGAACAGGGGAGGGTCAGAGAGAGGGAGACACAGAATCTGAAACAGGCTCCAGGCTCTGAGCTGTCAGCATAGAGCCCAATGCGGGGCTCGAACTCATGGACCGTGGAAATCACGGCCTGAGCCGAAGTCGGACGCTTCACCGACTGAGCCACCCAGGCGCCCCTGTGATGAGAACTTTAAAGATTACTTCCTTAGCAACTTTCAAATATACAATACAGTATCATTAACTGTAGTTACCATGCTGTATATTACATCTCCATAACTTGTTTATTGCTGTTCCTTAAATGGTGTTATTTTCATTTTTATTACTGAGGTGTAAGACTTCTTTATATATTTGGATTCAACTCCCTTATCAAATGTCATTTACAAATATTTTCCCCTAACCTGCACGTTGTCTTGCCACTTGTTTGGTGGTCCCCTTAAAAGCACAAAACTTCTTAATTTTGATGAATTCTAACTTATTTTTCCTTTTATTACTTGTGTTTTTAATATTATATCTAAGAAAGCTTTGCCTAACTCAAGGTCATGAAGGTTTAGTCTACATTTTCTTCTAAAAGTTTTATGGCTTAAATTCTTACACTAAAGTATATGGTCCATTTTGAGTTAATTTTTATGTATAGTGTGAGGTAGGGATCCATGTGTATAGCTAGTTGCCTCAGTGTCATTTGTTGAAAAGACTATTTTTCCCCCATTGAACTGTCTTAACACGTTTGTCAAAAATCAATTGACTATAAAAGTAAGGGTTAATTTCTGGATTCTCAATTCTGTTCCCTTGATGTGTGTGTGTGTGTGTGTGTGTGTGTGTGTGTGTGTATACATATACACAATCTGTTTTTATGTCTGTCCTTATGTCAGTACTGCACTGCCTTGATTGCTCTATCTTTGTGATAAATTTTGAAATTGAGAAGTATGAGTCCTCCAATCGTTTTCAAGATTGTTTTCGTTATTCTGGGTCCCTGGACTTTCCATATGAATTTCAAGATCAGTTTGTCAATTTCTGCAATGAAGTCAGGGGAGATTTTGATAGAGATTGTGTTGAGTCTGTAGCTCAATATGCAGAGAATTCCTATCTGTAATCTGCTCAGGCTGCCATAACCGAATGCCACAGATCAGATGTTTTGTTTCAACGGTTACCTTTATATTAATATCGCAGGGTGGCATCCTTCCTCCTTTGTAACACTGTCCAAGGAACATTCTGTAATGATGGACATGCTCTTTATTTGTGATCTCCAATGTGGAAGCTACTAGCTGCATGTGGGGGCACGTGGGTGGCTCATTTGGTTAAGTGTCTGACTTCGGCTCAGGTCATGATCTCGCAGTCCACGAGTTCAAGCCCCACGTCGGGCTCTGTGCTGACAACTCAAAGCCTGGAACCTGCTTTGGATTCTGTGTTTCCCTCTCTCTCTTCCCTTCTCCTGCTCACGCTCTTCTCTCTCTCTCTCTCAAAAATAAATATTTAAAAATATTAAAACAAACAAACAAAAAAGAAATGGAAGTGTGAATTGTGGCCAGTATAATTGAGAAACTGAACTTAAGATTTTATTTTAATGCTAATGAATTTAAAATTTAAGTTGCCACATACAGTTGGTGGCTACCATGTTGGACAGTGCAGGTCTTTGGGTTCCTTACTATGAACAATATTGAAATTAGTAACCTCTTCTTTCCCCTCTTCTTCTTCTCCCCCAAAGTACTTAAAGTGGTATCTGTTTAGTGCTAAATGATACCTTTCAGGGCACCAGCAAGCTTGCTTTCTATATAATTTTTCCCTTCTCTCCCCAGTTTTGATAGCTGAATTACATCTTTGTTATCAGAGGATATGACAAATACATAGTGTTCTTCACCCTATGCCTATTAGTCTTTACTCTACAGTTAAATATATTCAGTGCTTCTCAGTAGCTCTTAGGAAAAGCTTCTCTAAACATTTCTTGGTTGTCTGAAGCATATTATTTATTTAGTAGATTACTCAGGAAGGGCACACAGTCGCATTATTCCCTGATTCCCTCAACTTTATCACAATTTGTCTATAGCCTTCATACTTGAAGGGCATTTGGGCTGAATTTAAAAAAAATGGCTCAGAGTGCCTGGGTGGCTCAGTTGGGTAAGCATCTGACTTCAGCTCAGGTCATGATTTCATGACTTGTGAGTTTGAGCCCTGCATTGAGCTCTGTGCTGACAATGTGGAGCCTGCCTAGGACTCTCTCTTTCTCTCTCTCTCTCTCTCTCTCTGGCCCCCTCCCCAGTTGCACTCTATCTCTCTCTCTCAAAATAAGTAAATAAAAAACTTTTCAAGTAATGACTCACATTTTCTTTCTTGGGTATCTGTACTATGTTACTTAATTTTGTCCATTGTGTTTTAACTTAAAAGTATTGTGCGAAGGTGTAATACCTTGTAAATTACCTGGTCGTTTTACCTATGCCAAAAGGATTTCTATTCTGTAAATTCTAATAAAATTAACAGACAGTGTCTTGGAGTTGACTGTTCTGGTCCAAGCACAATACCGTCCCATTTAAATATACAGGTTCAAGTCAGTTTCTTGGTTTGTTTTCAGGAAAGTTTTCTTTAATAGTGGCTTATATTTGTTCACTTAACTACCTTTTACCTTCTGTCCTTGTGTTGTGTCGGGCGTGGGGCTGGGGAGGGGCCCCTTATGCATATGTTGGATCTTCTTTGCCTCTCTTCTATCCATCACTTTCTCTTGAATCCTTTTGATCCTTTTCTTCGACTGATTTTGTGTTTCCACTTTATACACTGTTTCTTTTTTTCTATCCCCGTTACTCTACTTGTTTTTGTCATTTGAGGAGACTGGAAAACCATGCCACTCTCACCACCTTGCCCCCGATCCTTGTTGTACTTTAAAGATACTTTGTTACTCTTTTTTTTTTCCTCTCTCACCAAATAAGTTTATTTACAAAGTGGAAATACCTTTAGAAGCATACTAATTCTAAGAGATTCTTCCCCATCTGTCTATACCAGATGAGTCAACATGAACTGGTCCAGTGAAGTCCTTGTCAGTGAGTGAATCCTCTTTGTGATAGCAAGTGAACTTCCAATGGCAAACACCATTTATAAATCTACGTGTGATATTTTCCAAGAAAATGTTCTTGCAAATACTTTACTGTAATGAGAATTCATAGTTTTGAGATGAAAAATCAACAGTACTTGGAACTATTAAAGCTGAACATTTCAGCTCCCATTTCATAAAGCTCCCATTTCAATAATATGGGAGAGTTCTTTGCACAAACTCAACTTTGGAACCTGGTCCCGATGATGATGTGGTACTTACACAGCAGGTTGGGTTGATTGAGGTGCTGATGACCTAGGCCTCAGGGCTTGGAGGGCCAAAAAAGCCAGAAGCTAGGGAACTTGGCTGGTGTGCTCTGACCTGATGGTGCCTCCCTCCAACACTGGCACCATCGCCCACCAACCAAGGACACCAGGGAGCCGCGTTCACTGCCCTGACTTTTTGGATGGATTGTACCGGGTTAAATATCTGCGTGTCTCATTTCTACTGATTCGCTGACCTCGAGGGTCATGGCTATCCACAGTCAACTTTCGTCTTGGAAGGCACGCGCAAATTCAGCCTATCTTGTGGAAGAAAAATAGACCCTAGCCGTAATTTGATCATTCCGTCTGGCTCATCATGAAGTCTGCACTTGTTGTAATCTATACACCAGTCAGGGCACACCGTCCTTGTAGATAAGATTTCATTTAGCCTGGAAGAGTCTAAAGGCAGGTATTCCCTTAAGAGAGCAATTCCAGTAATCCGGACAAAAGGGGAGGAGAGCTGCTGCCATGACCTTCCTACTATCACTTAAAACCCGTCGATGTGTAATTTGCAGCACAGTCCGAAGCACACTGTGATTGGGACAAAGCAAGTGATGATGCACTCGGGTTGATGAGATGAGAAGACTCAGGCCCAGATATTTTTGCTAACTCGCCTGAATCACACTGCCACAAGTGAGATCAGGTATTGAATATTATGCCCAGAATTCGTGATCTCCCAAGACCACCAGGGCGCCGAGTCCGATGCAAAAGCAAAAGAGCCTTTATTCGAGCCAGCTCGAGCTCAGTCCCCTACCTGCCCCGAGGCAGCGGTGAGATACCAGAGAGAGGGAGCAAGTTTCAAAAGCACAAAGGTTTTATAGGGGTCTAGGGGCAGTTGGTGAGGTAATGGCCGTGGCCTCAGCTGATCGGCTGGGGAAGGGTCGTGGCCTCGACCGATTGGCTGGGGAAGGGTCGGAGTCCTGTTACGCAGGTCACCGGGCGTGTTTTGATCGGGAAGTTTGAATGGGTGAGCGGGAGGTTACTCAAGGGGAGGAGGCATGGTCTGAGGTTTCTGCAATTTTCCCGGAAAGGGGGCATGTCGGGGACATAGTCACTCAAGGTGGAGGACACAGAACAAGATGGAGTCGGCTGGCGTAGGTCCACCCTTTCATTCCCCCCTTGTCATGTAGCTTGCGGACCCAATCATGGGACCAGCTGCATTTCTATTTTGTATTCCAGGGGTGTAAGGTGACAAGGGGAACAGAGTTTGGAGGTCTATGCAAAGTTCTGGGAACCAAGTGTCCCTGGGGTGGCTCTGGGAGGTCTGATTAAGTATTGTCCCCAAGCTGGTGTCTGTGATCTGCCAGGTGATGTTTTGGGGGGTGTGGGGACTCCCGGCAGCATGAGCAATGACAAGCAGAGTTAACAGAGGTACCAATATTAGGTGGGTCGAATGTGCTGTAGCTTGAGCTTGAGCGGGTTGTGTTGGTCCCTATTGATGGCCTATCGCATGACGAAGTCCTTCTGGATTGAGGAGGGGTCCGCTGGCCGAACATGGGTGTGATGGACCCAGGTTGCGATGCTGTCTACTTTGAGAGTGGTGGGGGTTGTCAGCATCATGATGTAGGGTCCCTTCCAGCGCGGCTCGAGGGTCTCTCGGTGGTGCCTCTTGACGTAGACCCAGTCTCCCGGCCTGTACTGATGAGGTGTCGGGGTCGGGCCAGCCTCATAGATGGCACGGAGGCACGGCCGAATGTCCTCATGCACCTTCTGGAGCCCTCTCAAGGAAAGAAAAAGTTCTTGATCTTTAAACTTAGCAAGTTCAGCTCGAAGGTTGGGAATAATAGGGGGTGGCCTGCCAAACATGATCTCGTAGGGAGTAAAACTCAAGGTGTAAGGAGTGTTCCTAACCCAGTAAAGGGCATATGGTAGGAGAGTCACCCAGTCCCCGCCAGTCTCCATGGTTAATTTGGTAAGGGTCTCTTTTAGGGTTCTATTCATTCTTTCTACCTGTCCTGAGCTCTGGGGCCTATAAGCACAATGTAATTTCCAGTTTGCCCCCACCGCCTTGGCTACTGCCTGTGTTACCTGCGAGATAAAAGCTGGTCATTGTCTGATCCTACCATGGCAGGAAAACCATACCTGGGTAAGATGTCTTCTAGTAGCTTCTTAGCCACCGTCTGAGCCGTTTCATGCTTGGTTGGGTATGCCTCCACCCAGCCAGAGAAGGTGTCTGTAAATACTAAAAGATATTTATAACCATATTTTCCTGGTTTGACTTCAGTGAAGTCGACTTCCCATTGGGCTCCCGGTCTGGTGTCTCTGAGCCTGGTTCCTTTTTTATTTGATGTGGCTCTCGCGTTGGTGAGTTGGCAGGTCTTGCAGGCAGACACACCTTGCTCTATTTTGGTGTCCTGTTGGTGAATCTTGATTCTGGCATGTCGGATTAAGTCTTTTAATTTTCAGGCCCCCATGTGAGTAGACCGATACATGTGCTCTAATAGACTCCGAGCCGGTCTGGCAGCACGAGCTCCTTGTTAGGGGTATACCACCATCCCTTTATCTCCTGGGCCATGGGGAGTTTCTTGATCCACTGTAACTCCTCCTGGGAGTATTTGGGCTGGGCTGGTAAAACCGGGTCTCCGGGTCTGGTAGTTGTATGGTCATGGTGGGGACTGAAGTAAGGGCTACTGCCTTGGCTGCCTGGTCAGCTTTTTGATTACCTCTAGCTACTGGGTTATCAGCTTTTTGGTGCCCTTGGCAGTGGATAATGGCTAGCTTGGCAGGAAGCCATAAGGCCGTAAGCAGGTTAAGTATCTCCTGCTTATTTTTTATAGTCCGTCCTTAAGCCACTGGGCGGTTCCAGGGGCCTAAGGCTTGAGTTAGAACCCCTTTTGCTATTCCCTTATGTTTGTCTACAAAGAGGTGGAAGGGCTTTGTAATGTCTGGTAGGCCCAGGGCTGGGGCACTTAGGAGGGCCTTTTGTAACTGATTCTTTTTCAGCCCATTTAAATGTTTTCCCCTCTTTGGTAGCTTCATATAGGGGGCTGGTGATCTCAGCAAAACCTGGAACCCAGAGGCGGCAGTAGCCGACTGATCCTAGGAATTCCCTTACTTCTCTTTGGGAGGTGGGAGTAGGGATCTTTAGGACAGTTTCTTTTCTGGCATCTGATAACCGCCGCTGTCTGCCCTCCAGGATCTATCCCTCTCCCTGCATATCTGAGCCTTCTTCACGGATGCCCGGTACCCTAAGGCCCCCAGGGTAGCCAGCAGTCCTGGGTCCCTCGCTCACAGTCTTTGGCCGTGTCGGCAGCAATCAGGATGTCATCTACGTACTGCAGGAGGGTGAGGCCAGGGTGCTCCCTCCTGTACTCACCCAGGTCCTCGTGTAGTGCCTCGTCGAAGATGGTGGGCGAATTTTTGAATCCCTGAGGTAGCCGTGTCCAGGTGAGTTGCCCACTGTAGCCCTCCTCCGGATCATGCCACTCGAAGGCGAACAGGGGTTGGCTCTGGGGTGCCAGCGGCAGACTGAAGAAGGCGTCTTTTAAATCTAGTACAGTATACCAGACCCTGGAGGGCGCCAAGGAGCTCAAGAGAGTATATGTGTTGGGAACGGTTGGGTGTATGTCCGGGACCCTCTTATTTACTTCCTGGAGGTCTTGTACCGGTCGGTAGTCATTTGTGTGAGGCTTTTGACTGGCAGTAGGCGGGTGTTCCAGGGAGACTGGCAAGGAACTAGTACCCCTAGGCTTCGTAGTCTCCAGATGTGTGGCTGGATCCCCTTCTGGGCCTCCTGAGACATGGGGTATTGTTTGATCCTTACCGGACTTTCTCCTGGCTTCAGCTCTACCAGGACCGGGGTCCTGTGAGTGGCTAGTCCTATCCCCCCTGTCTCTGCCCAAACCGAGGGGAATTCTTGTAGCCATCTGTCTATATTATCTTCTCTCGGGAGCGCCTCCTGGTGGAGGCGGTATTCATCCTCCAGTTTCATGGTCAGGACCCGGATGGGGTGGCCGTTGCCACTGGTGACCTGAGGCCCCTCTTGTCTGAAAGTTATCTGAGCTCCAATCTTGGTCAGTAAGTCCCGTCCTAACAGCGGGTAGGGGCATTCTGGTATTACCATAAAGGAGTGGGATACCCGGCCCGTTCCCAAATCTACTGTTCTTCGGGTAGTCCATGAATACTGGCTCATACCAGTTGCCCCTTGGACCCAGGACTTCTTGCTGGCTAGTTTTCCTTGTGGGGTGCGTAGGACTGAATGTTGTGCTCCAGTGTCGACGAGGAAGTCAACAGGGGTCCCCTCCACTTTAAGAGTTACCCTGGGTTCGGGGAGAGGGTCCGAACCCCGACTCCCCTAATCACTTAGTTCATCTAGCTCTAGGACTTTTACTCGATCAGTCTTGCTTCCCTTCCCACCGGCCCTTTTTGGACAATCTCGGGCCCAATGCCCTATCTCCGTGCAGTATGCGCACTGATCCTTCTGCAGCCTCTGCTTCCCCCCCTTGGTGGTTCCTTTACCTTTTCTTGCGTCGTCTGCCAGCTGCCGGAGACGGCGGTCTCGTTCCTCGGGGAAGTCAGCAGTGGTAGCTAGTAGTATTCTGGCCAGGTCTCAAGTCTGCTTACTGCTGGCAGCCGCCATGGCGCGAGCCTGCTTGTCCTCAGGAGGCTCCCGGTTATTATATACCTTTCCGGCTACCACCAGTAAGTCCTGCAGACTTTTTTCTCCTAGTCTATCTATTTTCTGTAATTTTCTCCTAATGTCTATGGCCGATTGGTTTACAAAGGCCATGATAACAGGTGCCTTGCTTTCCGGAGCCTCTGGATCCATGGGGGTATAGGTATGGAATGCCTCCATGATCCGTTCTAAAAAGGCAGCCGGAGATTCATCTTTTCCCTGTTGTACATTTCCTACCTTGGCCAAATTGGTTGGCTTTCTAGCAGCCATTCGGAGACCCCCCATTAGAGTCTGGCAGTAGACCCGGAGCCTCTCCTTACCTTCTGCCATGTTGAAATCCCACTGGGGCCGAGTTAAGGGGAAGGAGGCATCTATCTGAGCCTGGTTGGTGGTGGGATTCCCATCTGTGCCCGAACTAGTTTTCGGGCCCCATTGAGGATTCTTTCTCTTTCTTCAGTCGTGAACAGGACCTGCATAAGCTGCTGGCAATCGTCCCACGTGGGCTGATGGGTAAAAAGAACAGAGTCTAATAATAAGCCCTGCCAGTTTCTCGGAAAACTTAGGATTCTGAGCTTTCCAATTGTAGAGGTCACTAGTGGCGAAAGGCCAATAGTGATGGGGCTGATTCCCCTCCGCCTCTGGGGGTCCGGTGGCTCGCAGGGGCAGAACAGTGGAGTCGGCGGCGGAGGCGGATTGCTCCCTCTGAGCCCTTTGTCTGGTAAAGGGCGGGCTTCCCACTGGAGCGTTTCCGCCTCCCGCTCTCGGAACGGCGTCTGCCCCCCGCTGGAGGGGGAGGATGGTGTTCTTCCGGCATCCTAGGGGGGTTATGTGGGGGAGGAAAAATTAATTCTTCTTCAGTCCCCCCTTGTAGGACAGGGTAGAGGGGTGCTGAAGGCGGAGTAGGACTTTTCTTGTTTTCCTTCTTCTTTGTCCCCTGCAAAGCAAGAATGGGTTTTGGCTCCGGAGGGAGTGGGGCTAGGAAGGGCCTAAGGCAAGAGGGTGGGTAGAGGGGTAGTCTGAGTCTGTCCCATAACATCCGTCCAGTAAGTCCACAGAACAAAACAGAGAAACAGACAAACAGAGGGCCCTTAGAAACAGTCTTCCAACTCCATGGAAGCAAAACTGAAAGCTAGCTCAGACCTTTGAGGGGCTTCCACGTCCCTCCAAAACCGATGAGGGGATTCCATGTCCCTCCAAAACTGAAAGCTAGACGACGGCCTCACGCCGACCGGCGGGAGCGACCCGCCTCGTCTCAGACCTTTGAGGGGATTCCACGTCCCTCCAAAACCGATGAGGGGATTCCACGTCCCTCCAAAACCTATGAGGGGATTCCACATCCCTCCAAAAGGGAGGATCGGAACGTCTTCCGAAACTCCTGGCCCGTGGTCCTCCAGTGCGTCCACTTAGACAGTGTCAGGCACTATCAGAATTTCAGAAATGAGCTCACACAGAAAAGATGGAACACACAGACACTAACCGTGGCCAGTCAGGCTCTCTGGGTTGGGGGTCCCTTGGGGGTCTTGGGGATCCCGGACGAGCCCCCAAATGTTATGCCCAGAATTCGTGATCCCCAAAGACCACCAGGGAGCCGAGTCCAATGCAAAAGCAAAGAGCCTTTATTCGAGCTAGCTCGAGCTCAATCCCCTACCTGCACCGACGCAGCAGTGAGATACCGGAGGGAGGAAGCGAGTTTCAAAAGCACAAAGGTTTTATAGGGGTCTAGGGGCAGTTGGTGAGGTAATGGCTGTGGCCTCAGCCGATTGGCTGGGGAAGGGTCGGAGTCCTGTTACGCAGGTCGCTGGGCGTGTTTTGATCGGGAAGTTTGAACGGGTGAGCGGGAAGTTACACAAAGGGAGGAGGTGTGGTCAAGGTGGAGGACACAGAACAAGATGGAGTTGGCCGGTGTAGGTCCACCCTTTCATTGAATACACATCTGCTTTTACCCCCAAGACCAAGCTTTGTCCACTCTACACACTGTGACGTAAATTAACATTACTTGTGATATGGTTAAGATCTCAGCGGGGCAGGAGGGCGTGCACTTGGAGATGCTTGGCTCCTCCAACATAAAATGGCATACTTAAGAGGTCAAGATTAGGCCACCTCCAGGACCACCTGTCATGCTAGGTCAAAGCCCCCTATTATCCTGCTGAACTACTGTCAACACAATTGTATGATTCTGTAGACCATAGAGTTTGTTCCTTGTGACTCACAAAACATCAACAGACCCGTTTTCTATAGTTAAAAAAAAAAAAAAAAAGATTTAACTTAGCCTGACTCTGCCACCTCCATGTCACCCTTCACTGTCACTCCAGTAGGGCCTCACACTCCTCCCCATCATCACCCCTTACTTCAGAGCGCCAGCATCCGCTGATTTCGTCTGGCTTCTGGATGCTCCGCCAGGCGTCTCATTCTTGTTCCAGACACATCATTCCATCCCACACTGGGCACCGCTCGGATTCCTTCACCACTGTAGGTGACAGACTTTGGGGGCTTGTTTGGAGTTAAGTTTGAGGGTTTGGGGAGGTTTGTGGGTTAACATTCAGACGATACCTTACAGTGGGATATTAGACCCTCGTTTTGCAAAACTCTCTTAGCCACTGCTACATTATCACCCCTCCCCTCCCCTCCCCTCCCCCATTAAGCCCAACACTTCTTTTTGGGCTCCTCCCTCCCTCCCTCCCAGACCCTTCCTTCTATAGCTAATCCTTGAAAAGCTAACATTCTTACTTTAGTGTGCAGAACAACTCGTTCTGTTTGCCTAGGGGCTAGCTCATCAGTGATTCAATGCCCCATCACTGTGTTCTGGTAAATAAAAGACAATCCCAAAAAGAAACTATGTCTCTCTCTCCTAGGAGCCAGGGCTGCTGTGGCCAATTATGGGTGCTTTATTTTCTTTCTCTTTCTGTCTCCTTTCTTGCTAGTGTACCTACTCAGAGTGTTTGAGCTGAGAAGGAAGAAGGGCGGGAGAGTTTGCACGGACAGAACCCATGGAGGAACACTTACTGGAAATCATGTGGGAGGTGGTCCACTGCAGGGAGTCCTTGGGTGCTCCTGGTGGGCAGAGGCCAGGAGAGGGGACTGAGCCAGGCCCAGGATTGAGAGCAGGCCCACGGGGCTAAGAAAGTGCCATTCTAAGAACCTCCCCCTCAGGGAGGTATGGTTCTAATGATGCCTCTTTTATGCACATGAAAATAGGATCTTTGATTACCCACTTTGCTCAAAGTTAACAGAGTTGGTAAGTAGCAGGCTTGGAGTAAAGCGGGCTCCTGGCCCTGGGCCACGCTCTTGGTCACGGTGCTATTATTGTGCACTCTAGGAAGACAAGCACACTTAGATGGAATGCCAGTCAACCTCCTTACTCAGACCCCCAGTGAAGTGTTTGACCTCTCAGAGGCACCGTTTCCACACCTATAATAAGATAGGTGCGTTGAAACCTATCACGTAATGTTAAGATCAAATCAATGTGAAGTCTACCGTCAAGTAGGTTCGATAAAAATCAGTATTCCTTCTTTATGACATTTTCTGTATTTTGTGAAAAGGATCATTAACAGCATCGTTAAGGTTGCTTTAAGGTTGATTGAAGCATCTTTAATCCATTTCTAAGATTGTTTTACTTTGTAAAAAAGTCATAAGCATTGAGGGACAAACCCAGTGCCTGTTCCTTGATTTTGAGTTTAATACAATTTAAACAGGAGGGAACGAATGACTATTGGTTTGTAGCTAGAGATGAAAAAATGTTGCAAGAATGATCCAATTTGATCTGTAAAAAAAAAAAAAAAAAATCACACAATTGGCAGATTGAAGGGCTCGCCTTTAAAACTACTACACATAATCAGGTCGATTTTTGCTCTGTGTTACAACTGCCTTTTCCCAAACATTTCTGCTTTCCTTGGAGACTGTTTAACAGGGTGGCAAGTACCCTCAGCCCTGTTTCCTCCAGGCTGCCTAAAATGAATTTATCCAGGTGTTAATGCCACAGAAGGAGAAGGTAAACTTGAAATAACACTGTATTATTAGCTTTGTAGCTACTTAAAACAAAGGTATTTGCATATATAAAGAAAAGAATGAAACTTATATATTATGCATTTTTATTCTCACATTTCTGCATAATCCTTTTCTTAAAGACAGATTTGTAAATACCATACCCTGAATTTCATTCATTAATCCCAGTTTTTAAAAATTCTTTTAATGTTTTTTTTTTTTTTGAGAGACAGAGACGGACAGAGCACAAGTGGGGAAGGAGCAGAGAGAGGGAGACACAGAATCCGAAGCAGGCTCCGGGCTCTGAGCTGTCAGCACAGAGCCCGACATGGGACTCGAACTCAGGGACCGCGAGATCATGACCTGAGCCGAACTCTGCGCTTAGCTGACTGAGCCACCCAGGTGCCCCAGTTTTTAGTTTTCAAATGAACTCAACTCCTTCGGTTCAGAGAGGCTCCAGGTAATCCGCCCACTGGTTGGCCCGGCCAGGTGAAGGTGTGGGAAGCAGTGGAGTCTGGAGGCTGCATTTTAGTTCCAACCACTGACTGATCTGCTGTAGGAACGAGTCCTATCAGCCCTTTTCCGCACTTTAGTCACCTCCTCCGTCAAGAAAGGGAGTTAGGCTAAAACGAAACGACAATGTACGAATTACTGTGGTATGTAATTAATATAGATTCTCTTTTAGCATTTTAAAGAAGTAATTTCATTGCCGCCAGTTTCCTGGTGAAGAAACAGCCTCAGAGACAGTTAGCTGTCCAAGGTGAGTATGTGGTGTGGCTCAGATGTTCCCAGAATTGGCCCTATTTCTGGCCTCCAGTATTCATATGTTTAATGCAGTCTTTGGCCCTGAGCAAAGTGCACAAATACGGAGCTCTCTGGGGCGCACTTTCCAGCACAGAAGGAAGCACCATGATGGGGTAAATGGAAGGCAGGGATCAGGAACACAGGAAGGTCCGGCTGCGGAAGAGGGGACACTCCAGCTGAACCCAGAGTCATAAGAAGGTACCAGGGAAACCAATTAAGTTAAGGAGCCAGAGGTCAGCAAACTTTTCCTGTCAAGGGCCAAACAGTAAATATCTTGGCTTTATGAGCCATAAAAGTCTCTGTTGTGGCTACTTGGCCATTGTATGGAAGGCATCCCCACATAATGCATAAATGATGAGCATGGCTCTCTTCTAACAAAACTTTATTTATAAAAACAGGTGACTGGTCAGATTTGGCCTATGGGCTGTAGTTTGCTAGCCGCTGTTTTAGATGGTAAATAAGTTACCGGCAGTGAAGGTATTTAGGTAAGTGGGGAGAGAACCATTTGTAATTACTTGTTTTTTTTTCTCAATTTTTTATTTTTATTTATTTTTTTGAATTACATTTATTTTTTATAATTTACATCCAAATTAGTTAGCATCTAGTGCAACAATGATTTCAGGAGTAGATTCCTTAGTGCCCCTTACCCATTTAGCCCATCCCCCCTCCCACACCCCCTTTAGTAACCCTCTGTTTGTTCTCCATATTTCAGTCTCTTCTGTCTTGTCCCCCTCCCTGTTTTCATATTATTTTTGTTTCCCTTCCCTTATGTTCATCTGTTTTGTCTCTTAAAGTCCTCATATGAGTGAAGTCATGTGATATTTGTCTTTCTCTAATTTCACTTAGCATAACACCCTCCAGTTCCATCCACTTAGTTGCAAATGGCACGATTTCATTCTTTTTGATTGCCAAGTAATATTCCATTGTGTGTGTGTGTGTGTGTGTGTGTGTGTGTGTGTGTGTGTGTGTACATATATAAATATATATGTATATACCACATCCTTGTCCATTCATCCATCGATGGACATTTGGGCTCTTTCCATACTTTGGCTATTGTTGATGGCACTGCTATAAACATGGGGGTGCATGTGTCCCTTCAAAACAGCACACCTGTGTCCGGTGGATAAATGCCTCGTAGTGCCATTGCTGGGTCGTAGGGTAGTTCTATTTTCAGTTTTTTGAGGAACCTTCATACTGTTTTCCAGAGTGGCTGTACCAGCTTGCATTCCCATTCAATTTTTTTAAATGTTTACTTACTTTTGAGAAAAAAAAGACACAGAGGCATGAGCAGGGAAGGGGCAGAGAGAGGGAGACCCAGAATCCAAAGCAGGCTCCAGGCTCTGAGCTGTCAGCACAGAGCCCGATGCGGGGCTCAGACTCATGAACTGCGAGATCATGACCTGAGCCGAAGTCAGTCGCTCAACCAACTGAGCCCCCCAGGCGCCCCTGTAATTACTTGCTTTTTGGTGGGGCGTGTTTATCTTTCAGCTCATCAATACCAACTTTAACTGCACAAGTGAGCTGTAAGTACATTTTCCTCCTAAGAAAATAAAACATTATAAATCAAAGCCCTTTGAGCACACCCCAAACCTGGAGCCCGTCACAGGAGTATTTTTTAGTTTTGAGTGTATCACTTTATAGGTTTTGTTTTCAATATAGCACTTATATTTATCAATATCTGATGAGCTGTGTCATACAATTTTAGTTTTTGCTGGCGGGTGAGGGATGTAAGCGGCAGCCTAAGTACAGGAGGGGTCGCACCTCCTGCCTCCCCTTGGCCCTCATCTCCTGCCACTAAGGAGAGGAAGCACTTGATAGGTTTCCCTGGCTTTTGAAGGTCAATCAGGTCATCAGTCAGGCTCATAAGGTAAATAGCATGAAGTCTTCGAAATGGTGGACCCAGCATCATGCCCCATGAAACGCCAAGGCTCAAGGTCCGGAAGGGTTCATATACCCTGGGGCAAGACAATGAATGTGTGCTGCTTCCCTTCCCAGTAAAGGCAGACTGTTTCTATCCTCTCTGATGGAGATTGCTGACTTGCAACAATCCACCTTGGAGAGCCTGGGTGGCTCGGTCGGTTAAGCATCCGACTCTTGGTTTCGGCTCAGGTCATGACCTCACGGTTTGTGGGTTTTGAGCTCCGTGTTGGGCTCTGCCCTGACAGTGCGGAGCCTGCTTGGGATTCTCTCTCCCCCTTCTCTCTCTGTCTCTGCCCCTCCCCTGCTCATGCTCTCTCAAAATAAATAAATTCAAAAAATAAATAAACAATCCATCCCAGACCCGGTGAAAACAGATGTACCAGAGAAGCTTCACAGAATTGCCCAGTAGGTCTCTGGCCTTCTGAGGTTTGCAGTCAGGAACTGGAAGTTGAAACAACTATCGGCCCATTGTATGAACATGATTTGGTCTAGCCGTAGTTTTCTGTTGGGCTTAGAAAGTAAGAAGGCGACCTGGGCTCAACCGACTTTGGCATTTTACCTGGCAGATCATTCAGAACGGGGGAGAGGAGTCCTGATTGGCGGAGGAGCATTTGCAACATGGAATCTAAGCTGGTGAGGGATCAGCGAAGAAGAAACCATTACACGGGATCTTTATATATTCAGAAAATAAGTCCTTTGCCAAATTTCCTCTACATGCTTGTTTTTTTTTTGTTTGTTTGTTTATTTATTTATTTATTTATTTATTTATTTATTTATTTAGAACGTGAGCAGAGAACATGGGCAGAGAGAGAGAGGGAGACACAAAATCCAAAGCAGGCTCCAGGCTCTGAGCTGTCAGCAAAGAGCCCCACGTGGGGCTCGAACCCACGAACTGTGAGATCATGACCTGAGCCGAAGTCGGACACTGTAACCGAGTGAGCCACCCAGGTGTCCCCATATAGGTGTTTTCAATGTGACCATTATTTTTTTCTGACTCATACCTGCGTACAAGAAAACAGGTTTTGTGTGTTAAATACATAACCACTTGCCTTCTTGAATTGTCTTATCGGTTCAGATATATTCGGGTGGTAAATGTTTTCCTTACGATGATTTGGAAAGTCTGTACGGTACGTTTGGAGGTTTATGTAATAAGTAGCTCGGTTTGTTATTCACCAGCCTCTCAGCCCTCCACCTTGAACGATGATGTAGTGTATTTGTGTTCCCTCCCACGGCCCGCTCTCGCCCACCACCACCGGTTTTCATTGGTTTAATGAGTGTTAGTTTTTCTGGGAGCTACTTTTCCCCTTTATGTAATAAGTTCCTAACTCTGTTACTTGGCCTTTCCTGAAGCCCTTTCCATGAAGACCCCCATGTACTTACTCTACCCTGCCTTCTCATTCCTCTTCCCAATATCTGGAAGCAAACACTATTACGATTTTCATCTTGTCATACTTTAGAAGCGTAAGGGGTGCCTGGGTGGCTCAGCTCAGGTCATGATCTCACAGCTCGTGAGTTCGAGCCCTGTGTCGGGCTCAGTGCTGACAGCTCAGAGCCTGGAGCCTGCTTCGGTTTCTGTCTCTGTCTCTCTCTTCTCCTCTCCTCCGCTCATGCTCTCTGTCTCAAAAATAAATAAACATTAAAAACAAAAGAAGTATAATACTCCACGCTCTAAGCAGAATTCCTAAGAGTGGCTGATTGGGCCCAGATCTTTCTCCAGACCCACACAACACCTCCACTCACAGGATGCTGTCCCACATGCATCTGCAACTCAACACCCAAAATCGAACATGTCACTTTATTTACCCTAGATCTCTGCTGCTCACATGTTCCCAACTCAGGACCAGTGGGCCAAATGAGACTCCGAGGGCATATCCTTGACTCCACCTCTTGCTACTTCCAACGTCTGCCCATCACCAAGTTCGATCTGTTCTCTCTCCTCAGTCGCTCGTGTGTGTTCATTTCTCTCCATCCTCGCAGCCACTGCTTGGCTGCGCAGAGGAGGAGAGCGGGGATGGGGACTCAGGGGACTCAGGCTCTGGCCCCGGCTTTGCCACTTCTGATGACAGACCAGGGCACATTGCTGGGGCAACAGACCTGCCTTTCTCCTAGGCTTGCTTTCAGGATCAAAGTTGGAAATCAGACTGTGTGTTTCATTTATAATCTGTAATGGAAAGTGCTGTGTAGATGGCAGTGTCATGTAAAGGTGAGGATTCTTCTACCCTGATTCTTCCTCCAGGAAGCCTCCCTGGATCACCCAGCAGCATGACAACCACCCCCTCTTTCTCTTGCCTCACTTTGGCCTCAGTTGCATTCAGTGCTGATGCACAGTCCTTGGCTCTGTGGCGAAACTGAGCCCCGTGAAGGCAGGGACCGACTCCTACTCACTTCTCTTTCCCTAACACTCGGCACAGGGTCTGGCACAAAGCTGAGGTTCCATAAATGTGTGTAGGACCTGGCCAAAGGCCCTCCGGAAGCTCCCATACTTGAGAACAAACAACTGCACCAATGAGTGACAAGGCTCGGGCAGAGCTATCACAGAGAGGAGACTCAGAACGTGAAGTCTTTAATGGTTCCCATGGAGGAAGATGTCCAGTGGGTGACACGGCCCGGAAAGAGCCAGGGCTGGGCTCATCCAGGATGCAGACATCCAGGGACGTGTGACCAGCATCTGTTGCCGTTGGTCAGTGCCCAGGCCACATGGGGAGTGCAGAGTTTCCAACACGGCCCCTGGTTTTGGCCGAGTGGAAGGACACTCATGGCACGTCCTTCATGGTGCTGATTGTGGCCAGTGATTCCGACATACAGGGTGGCCCCGAGGTGCCCATGCAAAGTAATTAAACCACCTGTATGTTGCCCATAATTCTTTAAAAAAAGATAAATTTTCCTCATGTTCCTGGACAACCTTTCGTTTGTACATTAAAATCTTTAACACAGTCCCTCGTAACTAGTTTTTTTAAGTCTTCAGCTCCTTGTAGGTGGGGCCGGGCCAAGTTTTCTCACCCTGCCCTGAAGCCAACTGTCATGACGTTTTGGGACCAGACTTTAAGGAGGCCACACCACACACGCACACCCCACTCATGAACGCGTGGAGCAAGCATTTAGAAAACACACAGAGAACGTAGGCGGCCACATGATGGCTTCTGGCTCGCATGCGTCAGCGCAGTATGGCCATCCTGAATATGTGCCGGGAGTGATTTTAAACATTTTGATGTGCTTTTCTCTTTGCTCCCTCCCGTACCAAGCTTCTGTCTCAGATGGCCTTAGACATCCACCTCCTAGAAGAAAGGGCAGACTTAGTCTTTGCTCCAGGACAACAGGGAGCAACTGAAGACTTTTGACATTTGCACCTAGGCTCCGCAGGACGGCACCCTGACCAGACAGGCGGCCGTCTTGTAGGAGGATCTCCAGATTTCTCTTCTTGTCCTTAAGCATATCAACAACTGAGTCAAAGACCCAGGGGAGGTCAAAGGAGAGCCTGCTGCTTTTTTGTTGGGCTGGGAAGGAAAGGGGGTTACACAGGGAGGGAGGAGAAAAATCAAGCTGGCCCACTTCCCCTTCCTGAGCACGGAGAGAAGGAAAATCACAAGTGGGGGAAACTTAAAGGTAGGAGGAGCCAGGGGGAGCCCCTGGGGCCAAAGCAGAAGGCACAAAACGGTGAGGGTGGGGTGAGGAGTCTAGGAGCATATCCTCTTGGAGTCACTACCATACCCCACGTGGTGCCAGGGCAAGCTGACCCCACAGCAGGCGCGGACGACAGACCACCCAGACGGAAGCTTCATGGGGGTCACAGGAGACACTCTGCACAGAAGCAGTGGGAGCCCAGATGAAGCCGTCACGGGCACAGAACATGCGTGATAATGCTGCAGGGGAGGCCATAAAGGTATGCAGACCACAGGCAGGTAAAGGGGAGTGCATCCCCAGGGAGCAGGCTGAGCCTGGGGACCCTCCCAATGCCATAGGACAAGGACTCCCTGGGACAGGAGAAGCAAAGCTGTCCAAACCTGACGCTGGAGACTTATTGCGGGGGGGGGGGGGGGAGAGCAGGGACTGGAGCCCCGTTTCTCCATAAAGAGGCTGCACCCCAGTCCAGCTACCCTCAGGACTGGAGGCTTCCTTCCCCCACCCTGGGAGCCTTTCCAGGTGCCGGACATCTGTAAATAGCTGGCGCCCAAAACCAGCCTGCTTGGCACCCAAGAGGTGTATTTCTTGATCGTTACCCTTGCCCTCACGCCTGCCATGTATGAAGGGAGACGAAGCGGGGCTGAGTTTCCTCCCCAGGACCACATGCTCACTGGGTGTCCAGTAGAGCTCCCCCCCACCCCTCCCTCGCCCTGGCATGCCTCCTTCTGCCATCCCTGGCTTTGTAAGCTTCCCATTGAACTAAAAGGATGGCTTCCTAACTCTTGCTCTATGCATCGTTATGGAATCATAACGATGATTGTAACTAGGATACAGGCTGCACAACACCCCTGGCTTGTAACTAGGATACAGGCTGCACAACACCCCCTCCACCCCACATACCTCTGTCTCAGGCCAGTGGGAGGGGAGGGCATTCTGAGAGTTTTCCAGAGAGCCTGTTTCTCCCATCACAGAAGCCTTTAACTGGAAGGGGCCCAGCCCAGCCTCTGCTCACGGGATCTCGTTTTACTCAATCACTCCTCCATGGTGGACCCCAGCTGTTACCGTGATGCTTCCTCTCCTTCCCTCTTGTGCACACGTGCAAGTGATTTTCTTGGCCAGTGGTTCTCAACTGGGGCGCTAGTTCCCCCCAGGGGACACGCAGCAATCACCGGAGACACTCTTGGTTGTCAAAACTTAGAAGGGGCCAGGGAGGGGGGTGCCTCTGGCATCTAGCGGGTGGACACCAAGGATGGTGCCAAACACCTTACAAGGCACAGGGCGGCTCCTTGTGGTAAGGAATTACCCGGCCCCAAGTGTCCACAGCGCTGAGCTTAGCAACCCTGCTGTAGGCAAGCACTCCGGGTAAGGGCCCGTGTGCCATGTTACGAACTGTCCTCCAAACCTCTGGAGCAGCTATAACGGTTTACACTCCCACAAAACACGATCCCATCGAGCCTTTAGTTCTACCAGCAACAAAGACCCAGATCTCAGAGTTCTGAAATCCACGCTTCCCCACTCCAGCGTCTGGGCGTCTCCTCTTCCGTAAGTTGCTAGTTCCTGACATTCTCCCCCTTTTCTTAGAGATATCTAGATGTTCTCTATGCATTCTGCATTCTAGGGGTTTGTATAAAGCCCTAATGTCCTCCACCTTTGCCTTTCAGTCTCCCGTCATATAGAAAACATTTACCTCGAACAACCTGTGTTTGGCTTTCTGTGTCTTACTCGATTCTCATGCCCCAAGATCAGGAACGTATTTTCCTGCGCTTTCTTCGATGCTTTCACGGATCCTTTTTTAAGGTTAGGACTTTAATCCACTGGTGATTTCTCTTCATGACTGGTGTGAGGGATGGGATTCCCTCTTCTTGCCACCACTGAGTTGTCACCCTGCCCCGTGGCCACATGGCCCTCTTCTTCCCCCACCCCTACCCGTGGCCCTGGTCAGCACTTCGGACAGCGGCTCATGCTCTGCCCACAGGCTGTTCCTTCCACCATCCTGCAAAGACACCCAGGGCGTCGTCCCTCTGCAAAAGCCAGGGTCCTCTCCAGCTTCTTCCAGGGTCTCCTCTGCCTTTTCCCTGCTTCACCAAGAGCTCCCTCCTCCCAAGAGTCTCACCTCCCTGCCTTCCCCCAGTGTCCTGCTCCTGAAATGGGCCAATCACAGCTTCCTCCTACTGGGGAGAGCACCAAATGGGTAATTAGAATTTACCTTAACCTTAAGTGCAGCCTAAGCTGCTCTTCTCTACCAGAAACCAGTTTAAGCTCTGACTCAGCACAAAAGTTGACAACAAGCAATGAAGTTTAATTAACCAGTATGGGGAGGAAACTTCACAGACCAGCATCACACGCAGGAGCCAAAGGACTGAAGAAGCAGGAGAGCCATGGGCCAAATCCATCCATCCCTGCGCACAGCCCCTGGTGCAGGCTGCCTGGGACCAGGAGTGGACAGCCTGCCCAGCACTCCATCTACTCCAGGCCAGCAGCCCAGCAGAACTGATGCCCATCTGAGTCCCAAGTCCAGACCTGGCTCCCTCTGAGGCCTGCTCTTAAACTGAGTCACTCCCTGCCTGACATGGAGTGGGTTGACAGCAAGTAACAATCATGGGCTGCACTGGAGTCCGGGGGTCTGACCGGGCCAGTGCCTGGAGGGGGCCTGATGGGGATCTGGGAAGGGGCACTTGGAAGGCCGGCATGAGGGCACAAAGGGGAAAGAGAAACCAGGGATCACAGCCAGTGGGGGAGCTGAGCCCAGCACACAGATGGGGGTCCATCCAGCAAGTCACTGAGTGTGGAGCAGAGCAGGACAGCTGATGACAAGAAAAGCAGAGTAGGCAGGGGCCCAGCTGCCTCCTTCCCCCCGGGGAGGCCATGCTAGATGTGCTAACAGAAGGGCAGGTATGAAAAGATCCTCACTGAAGATCCATAGGGCCGGCAAGACCTGGGAGAAGACAGAAGGAGACAGAGAACCATGGAGGAATGGGGCGCCCAACCCAAGCTGGACCCAGGGACAGGAGGGCAAGCCTCAGCTCCAGTCCTTCCAAGGCACCTGGCCCTATCCTGGTTAGTGTCAGGGAGGAGGCAGGTCCTTGAAGGCCACTGCCACCAATGAGACTGGTGACACCCCAGGGCCATGGTCAGACCAAGAGATCATGCTCACTGGATGTGAGCTTGACTGCTACTATTTCCAGGCTCCAGGTCTTGGGGAAATCCTTCCAACCCTCAGTTTTCTCCTTTGGAGAGTGGCACTTCAATACATACACCTCACAGAATTCTTACAAAGATTACATGATGACTATTATTTGGTGGGATCTCATGCTTTGTGAAGGTGGGGGACATGCCCACAGTGAAAAACACATCCAAGGGATCAGGGGAGGAGGGTGACGGGGTAGCTGTGGAAGATAAGCTCAGGGAACAGCATGAGGGAAGGGAAACCAGCACTGCCTTCCTGTAAAGAAGAGAGACCGCCTTGCCTTTGTCTGAATGCCACACCGAGAGACACAGACCCCAACATACCAGCCTGTGAGCCGCTCTCTGCGGTCAGCCATTCCCTGGTGGCAGCTCTGTCAGGACCAGCTCCTCTGTGGAGTCGATCTGCAGGAGAGGGAGCAGTGGTCAGAGTCCCCAGGAAATGCTTGTCCATCCGCCTGAAGCAGATGGAAACATGGGTTTGTGGATTTCAGTAGTCCAGTCCCTCCATCCTTTGCCTCATTTTGCACACATGCAGTGACCACAGGCCACTCATCACCCTCTCCTGGGGCCACCACACACTTGCCTGGCCATGGCTCACTATTTCCCAGAGCCTGGAATCCATTGCTCTGTACCTTCTTCCAGAGTACAGCTGCCACACGAGGGGCAGCCGGGACAGGGTCAGCTGGCTGGGGGACATGGGCTCCTGGGGGTGCACCGGCATCTGCCACATGTGGACTGTGACGCTGGGCTCAGGCTCATGCTGAAGGGACCAGACAGAAGGGCACATCAGGGGCAGGGTTCCCCCAATGGTTGGTCTGCACGCTAACACACACAGTCCTGGATGTGGGGCCCAGCTGGCAAACTGCCCTGTCAGATGTGAATATTTTCAGAATCCCACACCTAAAGCCATGGCACCTGGCATGGCCCTTGGGGGTGTCATCTGGATCTGGGATGACTGGTTCTCTCCTGGATCCCCCAAGTACGGTCCTCCCACTGATGCATCCCACCACACCCCACTGTACCCCTGAAAAGTTAGCCACTCTCCCCACCCATCAGCAATTGATTATATTCTTAGGCCTCTGTCTCAGCCATTTCTACAGTTTTTTCAATCTTTCCAAAAATAAAGTATCTGTACACCTTAGGATCTGGGAGTGATGGGTTTCCCCCCAAAATATAGCATATTTCATCACGGCATTCACGTACTTATTGTAAACATAAAAAATAAAATAAAATGAAATTTGGCTAATACAGAAAGGTATAAAAGTGAGTGGGAAAATCACCAACAACTATAACCAAAGCTCCCTTTGTCATGCAACAAAATGGAAAGTTCCTTACAGAGTTTTTTTTATCGGAGTATTTGTCTTTTTGTGTGTGAGGAGCATCTTTACGAGTTAAGGATACTGGCCTTGTATCAGTCATACATATGGCGAATGACTCTTCTCGGTCTGTTGTCTTAATTTTGTATGGGTTCTTTTGGCAGAGGAAATGCTTTTAGTTACATGGTGAAATCTCTTTGCCTTTGGATTCTGGCTTTAGATCAGGTATCAATCACCAAATTGTGGGCCGAATCTGGCCCGCTACCTCTTTTGTTACATAAAGCTTTATTGTAGATAAACAAAAGCTCATTCCTTTGCACATTGTCTCCGGCTGGTTTTTCACCACAAGGACAGAGTCAAGCAGTTGCTATAGACTCCGTATGGCCTGCAAAGCTGACAATGTTACTATCAGACCCTCTACCAAAAGTTTTCTGGTCCTTGTGTTCGATCAGGCTCAGAACGCTGCTTCCCATCCTAAGATTATATGTGAAAATAGAGATCTACTTCTAAGAAGTAATTATCTTAAATAAGGGGAAATGCTCATTCTCTGGGTGCCTCTACTGCATCCTTCACTACGTTACTTGAATCCACTTTTCCCACTGAAAACATGTTTATGTTTTCAAAAAAACCCACCAAAATACTTTGTTCAGAATTTTTTTGCATGCTTTATTTGGCATAGGTGTGGGAAAGACTTTCAGTGTTCTCCAACCCAAAATTTTCTGCAGAGCCTCTCTGAAGATTGCTAGAATTTTGTATTGTTTAAAATGTTTACGATGGCCTACATGGCATTTTTAATACCCAGATAAGCTTTTACCATATTACACGGAAGTATTTCTTGTATCCCTCAAAGAGGGACTAGAATCTAAAGCCCTCGTCTACAGGGAATGCTTTCCAACCTGAGTGATTGTCTTCACCACCTGGGGAGCTTTTGAACCTTAAATGGTCTTCCACTCCACCCTCGCCTCGGGAATCAGTTTCCCAGGTGGGATTCTGGAAGGTGTTATCTGTTGAATGCCCCCAAGGCCTTGCGGCTGGTGAGCCGCCTCTCACTTGCCAAGGAGGCAGATTATTCCCATTTTTGCAGATAGGGAACCCGAAGTCAACGTTTCTCTTACGCCGTTGGCTCACCTGCTGCCTCTAGGTTGCAATACCTCCTGGAAAACTCCTACTCATCCTGTAGAGCCAAGCTGTGATGCCTTTCCAGCATGCACCGGGGGGAGGCCTGGGCCCTGACCTACCTCCCCCTCGGGCTCCCAATGAGGGCTGCATCATCTCCTCCGGCTAAGCTCAGACCAGTGGTCCCTCCAGACAGGGGCTCCTGGGGGTCTGCATCAGGCATAGACATCACTGTGCTCGCGCTCAGCACAGGCCAGTTTTTTCCAGACAATTGAGAACTGCCTCCTCTCACCTCTGTCCCGGGCCCTATTGCTGCATGTGCCAGGCCCACGGGCTGACACCCGTGCATAGTCCTCCCCCAGACCCCCACAGCCATGCCTGACAACTCACTGTGCCGCCTGGGGAGGCCCTGCTCCGAGCTCTCTGGGAGGGACTGAGCCGCACGACCACCGTCACCCAGGTCCTCCCCTTCTCGTCTTCGTAGATGCCAGGCCTCCGGGCCCACAGACGGTGCGGGGGCACCCCAAGGACCAGAGAAGCCCCAGAGGCCATGGCGAGAGCGCATCCCCTCCGGGCCTGGAGACACAAGTGAGGCCTCCCAGGTGCAGAGCAACCTCAAGTGGGGCGGGGCCCGCACAGGGCGTGGCCAGCGGGAGGGGCTGCGGGGAGGGGCAGGGCCTGAGCCGCAGGGGGCCGGCAAGGGGCGGACCCACCGAGAGCTGGGGGAGGCCTCCCACCGCTGGGGGCTGGCAGAGGCAGGGCCGAAGGGTGGGGGCGGGTGGAGCTGGGTCAGTCTGGACCCGTTGGCACAAGGTCACGAGCCGCAAGGGGCGAGAGGCCACTCTCTGGGTACAGAGACACCCCAGGGCACTGCGTCCAGGGCCTGGATGGCTCCGTAAGATCAACACTTCACTTCGCTCCCATGATTCCCCTGCATGCAGCCCCCTTCCTGAGCACCCCCTCCCCAGTTTTCATGGCAGGCTCTATCCCCGACCTTCCTCCCGGGCTTGGGTCTGTGCCCAGACCTCATGCAGACCTCCCTGCCCCAGATTCTGAGCCGGCACAGACTTCTCACCACTCCTTCAGTAGGACTCCAGGCCAAGACTTTATCTTGAGTTTAGAGGTCCCTCAAGCTCAGTGGGCTCTTGCCCCTGGGGGTACCTGGCCAAGGTCTAAAGGACAAATCAAACTCCCTCCTGTCAGAGAAGGCACCAGTGCCCCAGGGATATCTGATATCAAAATCTTCTGGTAACAGAAAGGAGGGGAAGGAGGGCAAGTATCCGTCTTGCCTGTCCATCCTAGGCCACAGGGTCCAAAGTGTCCACCTGGCCCCACCAACTTATCAGATCTGCTTTGTCATGAGTCTACAGAAGCTGGAGGCAGGCCATTTGGTAAGCACTCCGTGCTCTGTCTGAATGCACCACGAAAGGGTCATTTTCCTTTTGAAAACCACAGGTATGGGTCTTCTAGCACACAGGACACTGTTTACTGAGATGATGTCATTCCTCTGGGAAGAGCAAAAAGTGATTTCTGGCCAGGTTCCTGATCTGCAATAAATGGCAGGTAGGGCAACCACCTTTGAAATCACTGGGCAGCTTCCGAGCTTCTGAGCCTTTTTCACGGCAACTCTACCTGCCTTCCCTGGTGTTTGTCCATCTGGCCTGGGATTGGGGTGGTCCTAAGAGGTCATTACAGTCTTGTATAAAGTGATCGCATACATGGAATACACCTGTTATCGTATTCTATTGGTTGGAGCAGGTCCCACCCATATCCAAACAGAGGGGACCGATCACACAAAGGTGTGGATACCAGGAGACAGGGATTATGGGACCCCCTCCCCCCCTGCCACCCAGAGCCTTGGTCTGCTGCAAGTACCAACCCCCTGGGTTACCGCGAGGATGGTTACAGATGAGTGTGTGTAAAAAGCAGTGCCTGGTACCCAGTGGGTCCTGGAAAAATGATGCCCAATAGTTATGTCCCCACACTAGTCCCCTCTCCCCTGAGGACAATCCATCAGTCCTGCCCTTGTAACACTGACGCGAAGAGTGTTTATCTCTGTCCCTCCACTGATAGTGGATATTCTCAGTCTCACTTCCTGATGAGCAGGTGTGTGGCTATAGATGGGGTGGGGACACAGTTGGTGCATATATGCAGGGCACCCACGCTAAGTGAGACATTCGACATATGTTGTCTCATTTATGTCCTCCAACAGCTCCGTGAGCTGGAGATTGTCATCTGCATTTTTCGTAAATGGAGAAGCTGAGGCTTGAGGGGCTTCGTGGCCCAAGCAGGGCGGGTGGTGGAGGAGGAACGTGGACCCGGCTGCTCCCGGCTCTAACGCTCATGCGCCTTGTTGCCTGTCTTCACCCAGTCTGGCTCACCTGTGGGAGAGGCAGAACCAGGAGCTGAGAGATTTCCCATGGCTGCTGCTGAAATGGCCACGGGGGCGAGGTGAAGGCCAAGAACACCTCCCCATCGGTATGGGGACAAGATGTAACTAGAGGCTTCCATGAGCAAACAGAACAAAACCATCAGATAGCACAGAGACCCGCAATGAACAGACGGCTTCACTGACCGCCCTCCTCGTGCCACGTCCCCTCGTGACCTTGGCCCTGCACTGAAGAAAGACCAGAGCTGGCAGGCAAGGAGAACACAAGTGTAGGCCCTTGTGGTGCAGCAGGCCTCTTTGTGTATCACGTCTGAGATACAGCAACATCTCTTGACCAAGTGGTCTGTCTTGGGTACCCACAACTTGAAGTATACTCACTCTCTGGGGTGGGTGTCACAAAAGTCTTTGAGAAGCACATTAACCTCTCCAGGACTGCTCCCTGGCAGAGCCTGTTAATGACTGGGTAGTCTTGCCTGGCCCCTGTGCTGTCCTCCTCCAGCAGAGGAAGCCCTTCCCAAGCCCTAAGCCCCAGGGTCCTGGCACCAGGCCCACCCAGCTTGGGGATGATTCCAAACCCCGAATAAAGGGGCACAGAACACTCGGGCTCAGAAAACTCTAAGAGTCACGGAGATCTCTGCACCGTCTGCTCAGCTCCTCCCGCATACCGAGCCCAAGCTGGCCAAGGCAGGCAGGACACCGCAGGCAGGTAGCCTGGAAGTAGCATGGCACAGGGGGGGCTGTTCCACTGGGGAAGCAGTGAGAACAGACTTGGAAGAGGGGGAAATCAGGGTGTGTTTGGAGACCTGGAAATGATGAGGCTTAGCCAGTGCTGAGGACACAGGCTCCTAAGAGGAAGGGTAAGAAACGAGGCAGTGTGCGTGGGTGGGAGGAAGTCAGTGCTCTATGGTGAGGATCGAAAGTGCCAGCCCGACCAGTTGTCAAGTTGGTCAAGAGCAATGACGGTGCTTGACAAAGGGAATGGCATCTGTACGCACTTGATGAATGTTGGAACCAATGGTAAAACAAAGAGCGACTCCATAGTCAGTGACCACTAGAAAAGGCCTGGGTGGGGATGTTTCAGTTAACAACACAAATAAGAACATCTAAGTCCCAACTCTAGGGCCGCCTGGGGGGCTCAGTCGGTTAAGCGTCCGACTTTGGCTCAGGTCGTGATCCCACAGTTTGTGGGTTCGAGCCCCGCGTGGGGCTCTGTGCTGACAGCTGGGAGCCTGGAGCCTGTTTCAGATTCTGTGTCTCCCTCTCTCTCTCTGCCCCTTCCCCGTTCACGCTCTGTCTCTCTCTCTCTCAAAATTAAGTAAAATTAAAAAAAAAAAATTAAGTAAAATAAATCCCAACTCTACTTATGTCACATGGTGAACAGAATAAATTTGCTGGATGATAAAAGAAATTCAACCCAAACGCAGAACTGAAGAAGGTGGGTTTCAGGGAGCCTTGCTAATTCTAAGGCATTGAAGATGTGCTCTGTTTTCTTCCAAGGTTATATTCTTTCACTTTTTTTTAAAAAAATTTTTTTTAACGTTTTATTTATTTTTGAGACAGGGAGAGACAGAGCATGAATGGGGGAGGGTCAGAGAGAGGGAGACACAGAATCCGAAACAGGCTCCAGGCTCCGAGCTGTCAGCCCAGAGCCTGACGCAGGGCTCGAACTCACAGACCGCGAGATCATGACCTGAGCCGAAGTCGGCCACCCAACCAACTGAGCCACCCAGGCGCCCCTATTCTTTCACTTTTAGATATGATTGGTTTTCGGGTATGATGGAGGAAAGGAAGGGGTCTAGATTAATTTTTTTCCATGTTGATATCTGATGAATTTAATATCATCTAATAAAAGACTATTCTTTCGCTCCTGTACTATCGTTACTTCTGACGTAAAATTGGGACCATTTATGCATGGATCTGTTTCCGGATGCCCGTGGCTCTTCCATTGCTCTACCTTAACACCTTGTGTCAATAGCACATGTTAATTACTATAGGTTTAAAATAGATATTGATATCTTTGAGCGTAAGTCCCTTAGCCTTGTTCTTCCTTGAGAGTGCCTTGGCTGCTATGCTGGTTAATTTTGTGTATCCACTCAAAGGTGTCTGGGGATGAGATGAATGTTTAGATTGGTGAACGCCGAGTAAAGCAAATTGCCCTCCATAATATGGGCGGGCCTCATCTACTGTTATTTTAGATTCTGTACTTTATTTGTTGCTGCTGCCCAAAAAATGCAGCTGAGTTTTGTACATTGACCTAGATCTGGATCAATTCACTGAACGCTAATAGCTTTTCTAATATTTTGGGAAATTCTCAGTCATTGTACCTTCAGTATCTCGTTCCTACCTCATTCTCCACCCCCCTTCCCTCCAGGACTCCAATTACACACTGTCAGACCTTTTAAACTGTATATCATGCTTCCTGTGCTCTGTTCTGCCTTTCCAAATTACTATTATTATTATCATCATTATTATTATTTTCCTCTCTGAGTCTCAGTTTTGATGTTTTATATATTGGCTTCTCTTACAGTTTATTAATCCTGGCATCTGCTGTGTCTGATCTGCTCTTAAAATAAATTTCTTTTAATTTTTTTTACATTTATTGATTTTTGAGAGACAGAGAGAGACAGCACAAGTCGGGGAGGGACAGAGAGAGAGGGAGACACAGAATCTGAAGCAGGCTCCAGGCTCCAAGCTATCAGCACAGAGCCCGACATGGGGCTCAAACCCACAAACCGTGAGATCATGACCTGAGCCGAAGTTGGCCACTTAACCAACTGAGCCACCCAGGTGCCCCAGTCAGATTTCTTAACTGCAGATACTGGGGCCAGAATGCCCATTTGAGGCTTCCTTACAGATTCAAATTTCTCTGATAACTACCCTTTTAACCACTTTGTCCATCATCCTTTCCATATCCTTGGACATACTAATCAGTTATTTTAGGGGTGCCTACGGTGGCTCAGTTGGTTAAGCGTCTGACTTCGGCTCAGGTCATGATCTCACAGCTCATGAATTTGAGCCCCGCGTCAGGCTCTGTGCTGACAGCTCGGAACCTGGAGCCTGCTTCGGATTCTGCATCTCTCTCTCTCTCTGTCTCCCTCTCTGCCCCTCCCCTGCTCATGCTCTGTGTCTCTCTCGGTCTCTCAAAAATAGATAAACGTTTAAAAAACCAAGAAATAAATAAAGTTCTTCTCTGACAACTCTGGCTTACCAGTGGCTCTCCTTTTATTGTCTGCTTTTTCTCTCGGAGTCGTTTTTCAAGGAATACTAAATGTTATGTATAAAAGCACTGAAAGGTCCTAGATCATGTTATCTTTCCCCGAGAGGGAGTTAAACCCTTTCCTCTGCTGGGCAGGAGGAGCGAGGTATCGGACAGTTTAATTCCAGGTAGGAGAGAACGAAGTCAAGGTTTGGTTCCAATAAGAATCAGCCTGTCCAAAGGGCTAGTATCCAAAATCTATAAAGAGCTCACCAAACTCCACACCTGAAAAACAAATAACCCAGTGAAGAAATGGGCAGAAAACATGAATAGACACTTCTCTAAAGAAGACATCCGGATGGCCAACAGGCACATGAAAAGATGCTCAACGTCACTCCTCATCAGGGAAATACAAATCAAAACCACACTCAGATATCACCTCACGCCAGTCAGGGTGGCCAAAATGAACAAATCAGGAGACTATAGATGCTGGAGAGGATGTGGAGAAACGGGAACCCTCTTGCACTGTTGGTGGGAATGCAAACTGGTGCAGCCGCTCTGGCAAACAGTGTGGAGGTTCCTCAGAAAATTAAAAATAGACCTACCCTATGACCCAGCAATAGCACTGCTAGGAATTTACCCAAGGGATACAGGCAGGAGTGCTGATGCATAGGGGCACTTGGACCCCAATGTTTATAGTAGCACTTTCAACAATAGCCAAATTATGGAAAGAGCTTGAGTGTCCATCAACTGATGAATAGAAAAAGAAATTGTGGTTTATATACACAATGGAATACTACGTGGCAATGAGAAAGAAAATGAAATCTGGCCTTTTGTAGCAACGTGGATGGAACTGGAGAGTGTGATGCTAAGTGAAATAAGCCTTACAGAGAAAGACAGATACCATATGGTTTCACTCTTATGTGGATCCTGAGAAACTTAACAGAAACCCATGGGGGAGGGGAAGGAAAAAAAAAAAAGAGGTTACAGTGGGAGAGAGCCAAAGCATAAGAGACTCTTAAAAACTGAGAACAAACTGAGGGTTGATGGGGGGTGGGAGGGAAGGGAGGGTGGGTGATGGGTATTGAGGAGGGCACCTTTTGGGATGAGCACTGGGTGTTGTATGGAAACCAATTTGACAATAAATTTCATATATTGAAAAAAAATAAAAATAAATAAAAATAAATATAAAAAAATAAAAAGAATCAGCCTGTCCACCCTCAGCCTGCCCTGTCCCTGTAGTGTGGCTTCCAATCAAGAGCTTGGCAGGCTTTTGTGTCAGCTCAGAGAGACTACAGAAAATTCAGCTGGGGGCTGCTTGGGTGGTCCAGTTGGGTGAGCGTCTGACGCTTGATTTCAGCTCAGGTCATGCTCCCAGGGTCATGGGATTGATCCCTGCATCAGGCTCTGTGCTGGGTGTGGGGTCTGCTTAAGATTCTCTTGCTCTTGCTCTCTCTCTCCCTCTGCCCCTCTCCCCTGCTTGCACCCTCTCTCTCTCTCTCAAATAAAAAAAAAAAAAAAAAGGACAAGATTGGGTTTTGTCTTGGGTGTGTGGGGGAGGGTGTCACTGCTCAGCATCCCGTCCTGAGCCACATCCATTTATAAAAGGCCTTGAAGGACAGAGCAGCAGGCGTGTGAGGTCTCCTGAGCCTCCTCGTGTGTCCAGCTGCACAGCGAATGAGCAGGTGCTTCTCTGGGAACAAGCAGCTGCAGGCGGCTGACGACTGATGGCAGATGTCAGTTCACTGCTCCCTCCGGTGCCTTCAGCTCTTCTCGCATCGTCCCAGAAACTCCAACCCCCGGCCGGTGTTTGTCTTCTCAAGAGACTCCAGAAAACTCCACTCGGGATTTCAGGGCTCTTCAGGGCTGTCGTAACACGCAGCTTCGTAATTTGAAACATATCTCACCGTGGAATCTGCCTGGGCGTTTGGGCCCCTCGAGCCTGCGCGGAGCCCTCTGCCTTGGACCCGGCCTGGATTCCTGCCTCCAGCCTGTGCCCAGAATCTGGAACGGCCCGAAGGAAAACGCAGGCTGTAGGTGCTCACCTCTGGGCGGCCCACCTTCCGCCAGAAGTGTAGTTCCTCTGGTGCTTGTTGCCTTCACGGCTCCCCGGTACTCTGGAAAATTCTTTTTTCTTCTACCCAGATCTTGATAGCTTGGCAGTGGTTCTGGCCGGCTGCAAGCTCCTTCATCTGACCCTGAGGGAAGGAGGGCGCCTTGAAGGTGGAGGCAATGAAACCATGTTTTTGTGTTGACGAAAATGAGAGAGGGACAGAAATTGTGGTTTATATACACATTGGAGTACTACGTGTCAATGAAAAGGAATGAAGTCTGGCCCTTTGTAGCAACGTGGATGGAACTGGAGAGTGTGATGCTGAGTGAAATAAGCCATACAGAGAAAGACAGAGACCATATGGCTTCACTCTTATGTGGATCCTGAGAAACTTAACAGAAACCCATGGGGGAGGGGAAGGAAAGAAAAAGAGGTTAGACTGGGAGAGAGCCAAAGCATAAGAGACTCTTAAAAACTGAGAACAAACTGAGGGTTGATGGGGGGTGGGAGGGAGGGGAGGGTAGGTGAGGGGCATTGAAGAGGGCATCTTTTGGGACGAGCACTGGGTGTTGTATGGAAACCAATTTGACAGTACATTTCATATATTAAAAAAAAAAAAAGAAAATGAGAGAGGGACAGAATGATGACAGGAGGGGCATTCACTGAAGGATGTCCTACAGAAGGACTGCACAGAGGTGGGAGCCCCAATGGAAGGCTTGTCCTGGAAGCGGGAAGGGCTCTCTTTCCATTGCAGTGGAGGGAACAGGGGAAGAGGGGTAGAACGATGTAAGGGGTTTGGGTTAGTGGGGACAAGAGAGAATTCCTCTCCTCCACCTTTAAAAAAATTTTTTTTAATGTTCATTTATTTTTGAGAGAGACAGAGAGACCGAGTGCAAGTGGGGGAGGGGCCGAGAGAGAGGGAGACACAGAATCCGAAACAGGCTCCAGGCTCCGAGCTGTCGGCACAGAGCCCGACGCAGGACTCGAACTCCCGAACCATGAGCCGAAGTTGGATGCTTAACCGACTGAGCCCCCCAGGCGCCCCCAACTCCTCCACCTTTTATGAGATAAAATCACAAATGGCTTAGAGAGACCTAACTTTACAAAGGAAATATATGAGATCATTGAGAGAGAATCACAGGAAACCTGTTTACGACCGGAGTAGGGACAGCTATCTTAGAGATGACACACAAAGCAGAAGACAAAAACAGACCGGTTAACTCTGAGGTGCCCCAAAGTATCCCTCCTACGGCGACACCTTAAGGAAAACATAATGACCAAAGTGAGCAAAATACTAACAACGTATAGCAAAGTGTTAGTTTCTGGCATATATAAAGAACTCTTGCAAATCAATGACAACAACCCATTGGAAAAGTCGGGAAAGGCTCAAATAACTTCACAGGAAAGGAAATGCCAATGGCCAACCACCACGCGAGAAGACACTCAACCTCACAGCTGAGAAAATGCAAACTTATACAATTATGCATTTTAAAAATATACAGTAGTGGCACGCACACGCACACACACACACACACACAAGCATTCACTAATATCGAACATGGCCAAGTGGTGTAGTCTGCCTCATTGGCCAGGCCCTTTCTCCACCAGGATGGGGCAAGATGGAACCTTCTATCAGTTTCCATAACATCAGCATACCAGGCGTGGCAGGCGAAGTCAAGTCTCTTTACTGAAGAATGAGAAGGAAAAAAAAGGCGTGCAGAGGAAAAATTGGATGCAGGAGAGATGAACGTAAAGTTTGAGAGAACTTGGACTTTCTCTTGAGCTTTGCAACACGAAACAGCTATCCCTCCCTCCAGCCCCGTCTCCTGCCTGCCACCTGCGAGGCAGCTCCTCCCACTGGACAGATGCCGTCGCTGTCCACAGGGAGCTCTCCCTTCCCATGGCCGCCCTCCCCTGCGGAACGTTCCTCCTGGGCTGGCCCTTGCTCTAGAGCAGGGTGCGGGCTTTGGCCAGATGGGCGCTGCAAGCCTGGGGGAAGGCGCAGGGGCAGTTAGTCTGCGGGCCCACAGTGGACCCGGCCTGTCTGATTCAAGTTTCCTTATCGGCAAGAACCATGACCTGCCAACTCTTTCGTTAATAAATCTATAAAGTTGGCATTTCCCCCAAGAACGGACGTTGTTCCCGTGGGGCAGGACAGTCTAAAGCCAAATGAAGAAACGACACGTTCTTCATTAGCAGGGGCCTGGGTTGCCTCTGCAAACTTTGGTCTCTGTTATTGTCAGAGGGGCTTTTGATCTCTTCCCTGCCCCAAGGGACGGAGCACAGGGTGGGGAGAGGCACTTGTCTTTCATGGCAGAGCTTCGTTGGAGGAAGGCCAAGGGTGCAGTTTGTTTAGCCCGGCCGTACTGTGTCCCTCCCCGTAACAGCGGAGACAAGGGGAGTCATGGGTGCTGATCCCTCCCACCACACTAATATTTTCCACCTTCCAGGGGGGCAGGAAACCAGGGGCACACAGCGTGCGGCCTGGGGCAGGGATTCCTGCCTCCTCTTTGGTCACAACGACGGGCTCCCACCTTCTCGGTCAGACTTCTGCGACGGCATCCGTCTTACTCGGCCTCGGCTCACAGCATGTGGGTTTATACTGTCGGGACAGTATTTGAGGCTTTATATCTTGGTCTCCACTCCACCCTGGCTCCCTGACAAAAAGGTGGCTCAGAGTACTTGAAAGCATGTGGGCTTTGCTGTCACACAGCCTTGGATCCAAAGCTCAGCTGTCCTCCTCGTGAGCTGTGTGACCTTGAGCTGATGACTTAACCTTTCTGAGCTTCCCGCTCGAAGGCGCTGGGGAAGAATAACATTTGCAAAGCCCCAGGCACGCGACATGGCTTCAGTCAACGGTAATTTACTAACCGGGGGGTAAGATCCCGCGTCTGACTCATCTCGGCGCGGCCGCGTGGAACCCGGTGCCCAGAACCTCGGGCCACCGCAAACATTTGTTGGGCTGAAACGTCCTTTGGTCAGATGGTCACGTGGCTGAAAGGAGCTCCGGCCAAGTCCTACAGGAACCCAGAGGTGTGCCGGAAACATCTCTTCCTGTAAATGCCTCGGAGAAAACGCGCTCAGAAATAAAAGTATTCCCAGCACAGCAGAGGCCCTGGGTATTGCGAGTCTGCAGCGAAATCGGAAAGGTTGGAGAGGTCAGGGTAGAGGAAGCGGCTTGTGGCACAGATGACCCCCGGGGCTCTGTAATTACCGCGTCTTACCAGGGGCTCGCTTTGCAAGTGGACCAGTTAGGCGAGCATAATGGCAGGGCAGGTCGTGCCATCCGATCGGCGGTGGGGCGGCCCCTTGCCCGCCAGGAGCTCTCCCTGACCGCGGTGCAAGGCATCCTCGCGCATGCGTGGGACTCCAACTGCGCGGGCCCGGCTGCAGCCTCTCCCTCTGGCTCTTCGGGCTGTGCTTTTAAATGGTTCTTCATTTACTCCATCGGAAGGGCCCAGAAGGAAGCAATTGGCTGTAAGTGGGTCATTCCCTAAAGGCCGGTGGCAGCCTTGTGATGATGAAGAAATTAGGTCTTGGCAAAGGAGCCAGCCTCTCACCAAAGGCCGGGGTGAGGGGAGGGAGCCCCCCCATGGGAACTCTACGGCGGGGGCTCTCCTCATGTTGAAGATGAGGACCGAGGCCGGGAAGGTGACCGTCACTTGGCCAAGATCACAGAGCGGGTTCGTGGGGGGAGCTAGAACCCGACCCCCAAGTGCCCGATCCAAAAGTCCAGAGGACATGTGGTGGACACTGGGCAAACTCGGTTCATCCATTGATGGAAACCAGACTGCCCTTGGAGGCTGGGCGCACGCCGCCCCCCGCCCCCCCCAGAACTCAGCAAACCTCTCTGATTACGTTGCCAAATGCTAATCACTCCTAAGGCCCTTACGGGCACCTGGGGCCCAGCTTCAAGGCACACGGTCATAACGAGGGGCTGCACCTTGTTTCAACTCGGGCCATAGGCTCCGACCTGTCCAGACATCCTGGGGATGAAGCAGAGAGGACCTCACTGCACAAATGTAGTGGGTGTAATGCCTGGTGTGCAAGGCTGTGGTCATGGTTATGTTTGCTTGCTTCGAGATTTCAGGTCTCCGGGATGCTGGCCAGATACCTGGCTTTCAGGAGGGGAGAGGGGTCCACCTATCTCTCCCTCTCCGTTGTTCATATAAATATCATGAGGACCTTCCCACTTTATTTATTTATGTATTTATTTATTGCGAGAGAGCATGTGGGAGTGGGAGAGGGGCAGAGGGAGAGAGAGAGAGAGGGAATCTTTTTCTTTTAATTTTTTTTTAAACTTTATTTATTTTTGAGAGAGAGAGAGACAGAGCATGAGCAGGGGAGGAACAGAGAGAGAAGGAGACACAGAATCCGAAGCAGACTCCAGGCTCTGAGTGGTCAGCACAGAGCCCGACATGGGGCTCGAACCCACGAACTGCGAGATCATGACCTGAGCCGAAGTCAGACGCCCAACCGACTGAGCCACCCAGGCGCCCTGAGAGAGAAAGAGAGAATCCCAAGCAACCTCCGTGCCCAGCAAGGAGCCCCATGCAGGGCTCGAGTCCACGAGCCTGGGATCACAACCTGAGCCAAAATCAAGAGTGGGGCGCTTAACCGACGGAGGCACCCAGGCGCCCTGACCTTCCTACTCTTTAAAATGAGCCTCCCCGGGGCGCCTGGGTGGCTCGGTCGGTTAAGCGTCCGACTTCGGCTCAGGTCATGATCTCACAGTCCGTGTGTTCGAGCCCTGCGTCGGGCTCTGTGCTGACAGCTCGGAGCCTGGAGCCTGCTTCAGATTCTGTGTCTCCCTCTCTCTCTGCCCCTTCCCTGCTCATGCTCTGTCTCTTTCTGTCTCAAAAATAAATAAACGTTAAAAAAAAATAAAAATGTTTATAAAATGAACCTCCCCACCACCATGTTTCTGTTCTGAAAAGAAGCAAACACCCTCTGGAGCCGGGTTGCCTGGGTTCGAATCCCAGCTTTGCTACCGACCAGCGATGTGAACTTCAGCAAGCGCTTGGCCTGACCAACAGGTGTAACGAGGACGCTACCTACTGCGTACAGTTATGAGGATTCCACGAGGTCACGTACGCTGCGTACTTGGGACAACATGCCCGGCACACAGTAGGCGCTCCGGGTGTTGCTTGCAATCTTTGGGGGCTGGGCAGCCAGGCGTCTCAGAAAAGGCTGGAGGTGCTGTACCTCAAGCTTAACAGCCCGTACAGAGCACCCGATCATCGTGTTACCGCCACCCCCCTCGCCCGCCCTGTCTGAGCATCGTCTACTGAAAGTGTTCTCTTGAGGGCTCTCCTAATGGTGAGGGGCGATGGCTTCTTTCAGCAGACACCGTCCTGCATCTCTGCCTCGTGCCACACCGCCGGTCCTTCCTGCTTTGGAACGCTCTTTGGTTTCCCCTCTTGCTTCCACAGCTGGACCCTGGCGATTCTCACCGGGGGGTGGGGGGTTTAAAAGGTTAGGTAGAAATGAAACCAGGGGGTTTAAAGGTTAGGTGGGGGGGGGGGTTAAAAGGTTAGGTGGAAATGAAACCAGCCATCGTTCATATCTTAGAAGTTCCTCCTAAACCTCTGACACCGCAGCGTGTATTTCCCCCTTAACCGTTCACCTTTCCCATCACAGAAATCCGAGTGTTTCGATCAATCTGGGGATCTAGCTAATTGAGGCTTCACGGAACACAGAGAAAAAGATGTCATCACTCATCAGCCGTTCACCTTTCCCCCCGCCCCCACAAGCTGGATTCCCCGGGGACCAGGAAAGGGGTGATTCCTGCAGTGCCCCATTCGTCATCAGGCTACAGGGACCTGCTCCAGGAGATGGGCAGGCACAGGGGCAAAGCAGAATCGAGGAACGACCCCTAAATGTTCAAAGACGCGTGATGTTGAGGCGAGCCCGCTGTGCCGTGACCCACTGGGTCCAGATCCGTCCTTACTCCTCCTTTCTCAGTGTCGAGAGCCATTCACCAACCCCCACCCCCCACAAGCCCAGCCCAAGCTTGGAGCAACTCTGAGCCCAGGTCTACCCCGATTTAGAGAACAGAGGGTACGGAGGAAGCCTGGGCCAGCACCTGCGAGAATTTGGCGTCTCCCGACTGTCTGCTGGCCACACTGGGTCAGAAACAAGGGTCTGAGCCCCTGCCCCACAGCCCAGTTTCCGGCCTCCCGGAAGATCTGCCTTAATATTGACAGTGAAGGAAGTGCCTTCCAAGCCTGATCTTAACCCCCCAGTTAGGATCATCCTTCTGCAAAGGATGCTCGTCCCTTGCACACAAAGGCAAACATCAGGTGCCTGATAAATGTCAGAGGAACTAGACTCTGGTTGCTGATGGCCTCGTGCCTGCTGCAAGAGAAGTCATAGGGAACATAAAAAGCGTAAAGAATACCACCATAGGAGGGAGCCGCCCAGGCTTGAGTTTGCATCCTGAAACGTGCCAGCTTTGGGATGGTGAACACGCCGTCCAATCTCTTTCCTCCAGTTTGTATGGATTCGAGATGACATCCGGAAATGTGAGCTGTAATAATGCCTGGCCAGGGTTGTTCTTAACGAATGGTGCTGGGGAGACATAATATCGTAACCTCCCCAGCCCGCAAGTGGTCTGAGAAGGGAAATAAGTCAGAAATAGAAATTTTCCTTTAGGAGAAGAAGTAACTGGGGTTCAAAGAAACTAGGAAGCAATCACTTAGATCTCTGTTCAGTGCAAGAAGAAAAGGGGGGGTTGCCTCTGCTCTGAAACATTTGCAGGACCTTCTGGGTTACAAAGCTTCTTGGCTGGACTCTGGGGGACTAACATCAAAGGTCTCCATTCAGGCCTTTACTACACTGGGGTCTTTCTTCTGAGCGTTTCCTCTCCCTAAGCTTCCAGACACGTGGTCCAGGAATGCAAGGGATTTGCTGCAAATAGGTCTGTCTTTATCTCTCTTAAAAATATAAATCTGTGTAGACTTCAAGCTTTGTGAAACACGTTTTACGTTACAGCACATGGCGTGTAAATACAGCAAGTGTACGAGATCCCTGAGAGTTTGTACATTACATTAAGATGTGGGGTGCCTGTCGGCTCAGGTCATGATCTCACAGCTCTCGGGTTCGAGCCCTACATCGGGCTCTCTGCCATCAGCGTGGAGCCCGCTTCAGATCCTCTGTCTCTGTCTCTCTGCCCTTCCCCCACTTGTTCTCTCTCTCCCTCTTTCTCAAAAGGAATAAATACGCTTTAAAAAATAATGATAATAGGGGCGCCTGGGTGGCTCAGTCAGTTGAGCGTCCGACTTCGGCTCAGGTCACGATCTCACGGTTCGTGAGTTCGAGCCCCGTGTCGGGCTCTATGCTGACAGCTCAGAGCCTGCAGCCTGCTTCGGATTCTGTGTCTCCCTCTCTCTCTGCCCTTTCTCTGTTCGCACTCTGTCTCTTCTCTCTCTGAAAAATAAAAACATTAAACAATTTAAAAAAAATAATGAAAATAAATTAAGATGTGAGCATTCAGGATTTGTTTTTGTTTTGTGTTGTTTTCAAATTCCTTTCCCCTTGGCCCTCTTGCTCTGGGCCCTGTGTTCTCCAGCACCAGGAGCAACCCCATCTGTCTTTGGGTGTGTGAGGGTACAGCTTCCTCTGCTGATTCTCCCCGTCACGGTGACGGGGAACTAGTCTCTGCGGATAATCTCAGAACCCAAGACACAATCCAACACACGATAGCAGCAGTTGTTTTCCGCTACTCAATAATAGTCTCCACCTACCGGCACCTGCTGAGGGGCCAAATGCACCTCTTTGCTCTGTTTCCCTCCCTTGGAAACAACTGACACACTTCCAGGTGATGGGGACATAAAGCATGACCGTGGACCAGAGAGGCTCCAGGGCAGACCATGTGGTCAAGGCAGACCCGAGGAGAGGGGCGTTTAATCGGGTCGCCCGTATCGAGGGGGAGCTGGCTGCGTGACGTGAAAAGCGTGTTTCCAGGGCACGGACGGGAGGTGTGAAGGTACCAGGAGCTGGACTAGCCTGGGGCGTTTGGGGCCTGGAAGGGCAGGTGGGAAGAGGGGAGAGTGAGCTCAGATGACGCTGGGAGGTCGGTGGGCAGCAGGTGTGTGGGGCCGTGGAGGCCAGGGTTCATCCCAGTCATGAGAGACCGAGGAGAGCCGACAGCTGGCTCCATCCACCTGCCGTGTGGAGAAGGAGCTGTAGGACCTAAGGGCGGAAGCCAGAGAGACCAGAGATGGTGGGGAGGCTGGTGCCGAAGCCCCCTGTAAGAGACACCGTGGCCTGGACTGGAAGGGAGGAGGGGCTGGCTCGGGGATGTATTCTGGAGGTCAAGATCGGAGGACCAGCTGGGAGCTGAGGTGGGGTGTGAGGGGAGGAGGGGAGGGACAGCGGCCCGGCACCTGCTCTGCCAGCCTTCCTGGCCTCCTCCCAAATCGTGGGGGCCAGCCTGCCTCCCTGCTCCAGCCCCTTCCTGGCTCCACCCTCCCAGTCCAGGACATTCCGGAGCCCCCCACCCTCGCCGCCCCAACCTGTCTTCTGATCAACCCCAAGAAGGGCGGAGTGGAAACTACACGACTCGATTCCACAGTGGCAGCTGCTCTGGGCCCTTCGTGAATGTGTCTGGGATGTAAATCCGCTGTCTTTGTGGCTAACACAGGAAACGATCACTCATGTAGATGAAATGCTTTCTCTCCATGACAGCTAACAGCACAAGGAGCCTTTACTATGTCAGTCCTCAGCTGAGATGGAAGCTAATATTTTCTATCTGTAGACTCCGGGATCATAAAAGGCAGCGCCTGGTTTAATAATGAGCTTCCAGTTTCTGGCAGGGCCCCGGAGTTCCGGAGTTCCGAGTCAGGGGGGAGGAGGGAGACAAAGAACAGTGAGAGGGTTTCCAGGAAAGTGCACCTGAGCGCTGCAGGGGAAGAGTTGTTTCAAAGTCAGGGCGAATCAGACAGGGTACTGGCCTGGTTACTGAGATGACACAAGGGCTCCGGGAAGAGGTGATGCCGCAGATGGTCCCCAGGGCAGGGGACAGGGTCCAGAATGGGGGGAGCCAGAGTCTTGGGTTCCAAGCGAGGGCCCGTTACTTCATTCATTCGTTCATTTGTTCATTCGTTCATTCGGCAAGCATTTACTGGGCATGCACAATGTGCCGGGTCCTGTGTAGAATCTGCAGGAGGCGTGGGCAGGGGTGGGTGAAGGGGGGGGCGGGAACTGACACGCAAACAGAAAAATTACAATGAAAGTGATCAAGGGCCGGGATAAAGGAAGCCCACACAGAGGTGGGTGCTGCTGGCAGGGCCCGAAGGAGATAACATCTAAGCAGAGGTTTTACGACCAGGTGGGTGAAGGTAGAGGGGCTGGAACTCCGGGCACAGGGAACAGCATAGGCAAAGGCGGATGGCGAGGTGTAGGGAGTCACTCGGAGCAGAGGGTAGCTGAAACAGGGGTTGTGAAGCGTGGTTGGCGGCTTCTAAAATGGGGGCCAACGGTCTGGGCCCCAATATTCACACCCTCGCGGAGTGTTGAACATTCACTCTATAAACCCCGCGAGGTGCCAGGATCTGGGGATGCTCAGGAGTGAAACATAAGGCTGTCACCGGCAGCCAGACCCCATAATGGGAGTGGGGAGCGGGATCCAGCTGTGTCTCTGACCGCAACCATGTGTCTGCACAGGCTCTGGGCGGGTTTTCTCCCCCGAGTCTCATTCACTTACATGTGAACAAGGCACAAGAAAGACCCATCTCCCAGGCACCTGGGAAGATGGGGCAGCAACGCGTGCAGGTGCAGAGGGCACCCCCCGTCCGCAGAAGACTCTCCATGAGGAGCGGGCACCTGCTTCCAAGAGCCAGGAATGGCACAGCATTCAGTGGATCGGGGTCCACGTCCACACCGTCCGCCTCTGGACACCCAGCAGCAGACACGTGGTGTGAAACATCCGTGTTCCCAATTCAGGCTGTCCTGGGCCATTCCCGTGGGCTGCACCCTTCTACCTTCCACGGCTTCGTTCCAATCAAAACCACAGGGAAAACCACGAGTCCCATGTTCTAGCGACGCTTTGTGAAACACACACACACACACGCATGCATATCAATTATTATAATTATCTACCCGCACGGCAGTTACAGCCCATCGGGGGAAATTTTCCACTCGGAGCAACATCACGGACACGATAGAAGCATGAGCAAGATGTAGACTGAGATCAGATACCCTTCTAATTCAACATGTGTTCCCGCGATGCTTCCTGAGCCTCAGTTACGAGCCCGGGGCCCCTCCTGTCCCAAGATCTCAATGAGAGGCTGAGTGTGACAAATAATCATACACTATACGCACGTCATTATAGATTATGTAGTCCTGTTCTGTTACGTAATGATAGAATAGCATTTCCGTTTTATCAAGTGCCTCTTATGCGCCAGGCCCGGAGCTGAATGTTCTATATTCAGTATCTCATTGTATCGTCTCCAGCCCGAGGGGAGGTAGCACCGCTCCACTCGGCCCTTGAGGAGGGGACGTCTCGGGAGGGGAGGCACCTGTCGGAGGAGATTCGGCAAAGCCGGGCCTCCCTGCCTCTCTCGACGGCTCTGTCCCCGGGGAGTTCGGGGCGAATTCTTGGGATTAGCCCTGTGTGCTGCTCCCCCTGCCCGCGGGGCCGGGCACACTGGAGTGTCTGCGGGTGGTCAGGGGTGACTGATGGAGGGGGGACAGCCCGACAGAGCATTACAGCGCGGGTCAGAAGGCCTGTCCCCTAACGCGTGGTGGGACCTGGGTGCGGGCATTAGACATGGCAGCTAACACAACCTTTGGAGAATTCTCAGAGTGCCGATCAAATACGAGGGGTCGGGATTTGGATGAGAGGCAGAATGCAGCACTAGGAGAAGGCAGGTCGGGCCCAGTCCTGCGGTTCTCGAGCTGCGTGACCTTGGGTGAGTCACTCAACCTCTCTGAGCTTCAGTCCGACTCAGCTTTCTGGTCTGCGCTATAGGGATAGGAGTAAGGCCTCCCGCTCTGGGGTTAAAGGAGACGATACCGGCAGAGTGCTGGGCCCCTGCTGGTGTCTGAAGAACTGTGCTGTGAGACAGGAGCAGGTCAGGTGTCGGCCCCATTTCCCACGCATTCTGCCAGCCCCGGGGCGTAAGAAGCGATGCCCGCTGAAGAACCTGCAGAACTGAATCAAATCCACCAACCCCAGATCAGAGCCCATGTGCCGTAGTGACACGAACCCCTTTGCACTTAGGCTCAAACCTGAAGGGAAAAGAGTGTGCTTTGCCCAGTGACAGGAAGACAGGAAGCCCCGCGATGACAGGTGTCACTTTGGGCCGAAGCGAATCTCTTTCCCTCCAGATGAGAGTCAAGCCTACATGGAGGGAGCTCCGAGCTTGGGAAGGTCGCGGACAGTCTGCAGGGGAGATGCGGGAAGGAGGACAAGGCCTGCCAGGTGTCAGAAGACCCTGGTGACCTCTGGCACCTCACCTCTCCGGGCCTCATCCTCCCCCTGCGTCCTTCGAGGACCTCTTGGCTGCAGCCCCCTCCTGCACACCACTCTGAGTCCCATCCTCTCGGTGGATTTGGAGTCAGACAGGACCTGAGTTCAAATCTTGGCTCTGCCACTTAGAAACCGCAGGAACCGGGGCCAATTCCCTGACCTCTGTGGGCCTCAGTCTCCTTCTCCATGCAATGGGCTCAGGCTTCTTCCGTGGCATCATTTTTGTGACTACTGAGGACACGGTGGCCTCTGGAGGCAAACGTGTCATGTACATCGTTCTTTCCCTTTTATACTTTTAATCTAGAACGAGGTTTAATGAGCCGCACCAGATGGGAGAGGCTCCCCCTTGTGTCCACCCTAAAGGGTGGGTTAATTAGTACAGACGGCTGAATAATGGCCCCCAAGAACCCTATTCCCCGGAACCCATGAATATGTAATTTCATGGGTTAAAAGAATTGCAGATGTAATTAAGTGAAGAATCTCGAGATGAGAGATTATTCTGGATTAGGTGGGTGGGGCCAGTGTCACCCCAAGGGTCCTTCTGGAAGGGAGGCTAGGGGGTCAGAGTCAGAGATTATGTGACGACAAACGTAAGGGTTTGGAGTGAAGTGAGGACGGAGTCACAAGCCAAGGAATGTGAGAAGGCCCTAGAATCTGGAAAAGGCAAGCTAAGGGACTCTCCCCTGAAGCCTCCAGAAGGAACCGACCCGCCGACACCTTAAGTTTAGCTCGGTAAGACTCATGTCAGACTTCTGACTTCCAGGACTGTGAGAGAATAAATTTGTCTTTTAAGCCAGTAAGCTTTCGGTAACTTGTTACAGCAGCGACCGGAAACTCATACAATTAGTTTTACTCCAGAGAGCGGGTTCCACAGAGAAGCGGCCGAGGGAGCTGCCTGGAGTCCAAGCTCAAGCTCCTCTGTTCTTGGCTCATGTTGGTGTTATATGGACCCCGGGAGCCCTAAGGATCGACTAAACAAGGACGATCAGAAATGAGGTAATGAAGTCACGAGACAGGAGCGATTCTGTTTTACAGAGGAGGAAATGAAGGGCTCTCGTGTTGAGTGGGACAGGTAGTTACAGGCAGAGATGCACCTGTAGCCAGGATTCTGGACCTGCTGGTCCGGTGACTGTCTCCACCACCCACCATCCTCCATTGACGTATCCGACACCCGAGATCTGAAGGATGGATGCGTCAGTGCTAGCCTAGAGAGAAGAGGAGAAAGGGAGGCAGACACTATAGTGTAACGACTCGTGAATGTTCCCAACCCTGTGCACAGGTGCTGTCATTGGTCCCATTTTGCAAATGAGGAAACAGAAAGAGGTTTAACAGAGAGGCTAAGTTAACCCGTCCAAAGTCACTCAGCCAATATGGTAGACTGCAGTAATGACCTCAATTAATGACTGCCCTCCATCCACCATTTTTCGCTAACTCCGTAGACCCCTTCCAACTCCATTCTGGGCTTTGGCCAAAATGGCGTGACGCGAGCAGAGGCTTGAAAGCAAGACTCCGTTGGCCCTCTTCCATGATTGGGCTTGCTCCCTCTTGGATGCCCGCCATCACCATGGAAATATGCTCCAGCTAACCCGTTGGAGGGATGCAAGAAGCATTTGGAAGGAGAACCAAATCATCCCATCCAGACCGCTCTAGACCCGCTAACCCTCAGTCAGCTGACCCTGGACACGCGAGCAAGCCCAGCCAACGTCAGCCAAGCCTGGCCCAGACTGGCGGAACCACACAAGTGACCTGAAGACTTGTAAGTAACAATAAATGGTTGTTATTTTAGGCCACTGACATTTCGGCGTGGCTTGTTACACAGCGATAGCTAACTGATACATCCAATAAGTAGCAGAGTAGTGTATTTGGGAAGCAAAGTAGCCTCGCTCGGGAGGAACTTTTAGTGCCTATCGACAAGAAGCATCAACGGGACCAACCGCTTAGGGGCAGGGTTGGCGTGGGGCCTGGTGCTGTGGGGGTCACTTTATTAGCACGAGAGAGGCCAGCCTGAGGTCACAGCAGATGCCAGGAGGAAAACAGGGTCTCCACCGATCCTCTGCTTGGAGGAAGAAGCAGAGGATCGGTGGAGACCCCATTTCCTCCCTGCCTCCCTCCTGTGCTTGCACATGGCACAGATATAGGACTTCCAGAACCGTGGCAGCCATCTTACATATCACATCTTGTGATATGTCACATGTGTCCTCTCAGTGCCCTGACTCAGCAAACCGATGCCAGAAGCTTCTATTAAGTCCTTACTCAGACACATTGGCCAGGTTTTCTGTTATCTGTGGCTGAAAGTACTCCTGCCTGATGCATGGCGGCTGTGTGGTCTCTGGAACTCTCCAAGTTCCGCAAGGCCAGGACAGACCCAAAGAGGCTCCCATCCAGTCTCCATGCCAGGGGCCTGTGCCTAGTTGGTGCGCTTTGAATTTGGTACAATGCTTATTTGGTGCTCAGCCCAGATGTGGGACAGACATCATGATTCCATTTTATTTTTTCTCAACTGATTTTTTTTAGAAAAAGTTCTTGGCCTGCTGTATCTTTTCAATTAGGCTCTGTCACCTCCCCGGAATAGCACAGCCTACTAAGCACTGGTACAGCTCCAGATTGTTCTCCACTTAAGACTCATAAAAAGTCCAAAAAGAGGGGTGCCTGGGTGGCTCAGTCGGTTAAGCATCTGACTTTGGCTCAGGTCATGATCTCACGGTTCGTGGGTTCAAGCCCCGTGTTGGGCTCTGTGCTGATGGCTTGGAGCCTGGAGCCTGCTTCGGATTCTGTGTCTCCCTCTCCCTGCCCCTCCCTTGCTCATGCTGTGTCTTTCTCTTTCTGTCAAAAATAAATAAACATTAAAAAAATCTTTTTTAAGTCCAAAAAGAATGTGGGGGAGAGATAAACCACAAGATACAAAACCTACTGCTGCTCCCCTCCTTCCTTGACTCTACATATACACTCAAAACTTCCCATTTATTAAAAAAAAATTTTTTTAAATGTTTATTTGTTTCTGAGAGAAAGTGTGACCGGGGGAGGAGCAGAGAAAGGGAGACACAGAATCTGAAGCAGGCTCCAGGCTCTGAGCTGTCAGCACCGAGCCCGACACGGGGCTGGAACTCACGAGCGGTGAGATCGTGACCTCCCAGAACTTCCCGTTGCTGATTTCAGGTGCATAGCAAGCAAACAGGCAGCATGGGGTGCAGAGAGAGTATGGAGGCGGGAGCCAGGGCAGCTCAATGCCACGTACCATGTGACCTTGGACAAGGCAACCTTCAATCTGGGCTTCCGTTTTCTCCTCTGGGAAGGGGCTTCTCACGAGCCCCTCTTCGCTGTGCTCTTCTGAGTCTAGTGAGGGTCTGTCTCAAGTTCAGCCTCCATCTGCAGCCTCAAGCATGTCAGGGGAGCGTGGTAGGGCCGGGGACATCTAGAGAGACGGGCAGACCTGAGTTTTCATTCCCACTCTGGTGCCCAAGTGGTAAGTTAATTTTGGACAAATCCTTAATCAGCCTGATCTTCAATGTGTCATTTATAAAAGGGGGATAATGAAACTACTTTAGTAATGAGAGATCATGCACAGGAGACAGACGCACCTCGCAGATGCTCCATGGATGGCGAACATTCTTCTGTATTATTAGTGTCATTGTTGTCTCTCTTTCTATGGCCACGATGGAAGTCAGATGGGCATTTGCCTGGGCGCTGGGCAGGTGGAGCCCACAAGCTCGTGAGAGTAAAGCGAATAGGACGGAAACGGGAGATTAGGTGCCCCATATGCTATAAGTCACTCTTGGCTGAAAGTTGGACAGACCTCGGTCGGAAGCATCATTAAAAACTTGGAAACCGGGACAGGAAATGACAGGCGCAGGTGTCCGGGCTGACTCCCCACGCTGGCCCTGACATCCTGTCAGACAGCAAGGAGAGCTGGAGCACCAGGGGCCTAAGATACAAATCATCCGCACTTATTCTTTGTCCTGCCATCAGAGAGTGAGTCCCCCAGACCGCTTGCGAGGAGGGGCAGGGAGCTTTCCAGTAACAGGTCTGCTGTAATAGCCCCAAGGACTATTGCCTTATAACCTGAGATCAGGGCGTTTGTTGTAGAAACTGCATTTGTTAGAAAGTTTGTGGTCAAAAACCATGTCGGTTCAGTGTCAGTGGAAAACCACTCGTCAGGGGTGGCTGATTCCCATGCAACATTCTTGGTGATAATTAACTCACCACAAGCTCTCACTTTTGGCTCTCAACATCTCAACCTGTAAAAAAAAGGGGGGGGGAGGGTGCCTACCAATACTGGTAAAAATTAGGAATATGGCTAAAGGCATTTTTCTCCATATAAGTATTTGTTTTACAAATAAAACAAAGTGGGGGCGCCTGGGTGGCTCAGTCGGTTGAGCGTCCGACTTCGGCTCAGGTCATGATCTCGCGGTCCGTGAGTTTGAGCCCCACGTCGGGCTCTGTGCTGACAGCTCAGAGCCTGGAGCCTGTTTCAGATTCTGTGTCTCCCTCTCTCTCTGCCCCTCCCTGACTCATGCTCTGTCTCTCTCAAAAATAAACATTAGAAAAATAAAAATAAAAACAGATAAAACAAAGTGACTTTAAGCAACTGTAGAATAATGATTTGCTTCAACCTCAAGAAAGCCCCGGAGAAGAAGCAAACAGATAGCTTTCAAGTTCAGGTGCTGTGGCCACTGGGACTTGTCATTTCCGAGCCCCGAAGCTGTTTCTTTCCCCAGCCTGAAACCAGGGACGTCTGACTTTGTGTGGGTTTGTGCTGTGTCCGCTTAGCCAGGCTGGAGACACATTCTCCAGTATTTCCTTTGCCCGAATAGTTGCGGGTTAGCACGGCTCTGAGAGACACGGAGCATGAGGTTTGCGAGCTGGACCGGCTGGCCTCGTTTTCCACTCGGGAGGTCGGGACGGGTTGCAGGAGCCGTGGGGGTTCTTACAAGCTGCCACTGCGCCTGGCTCCTGGCGTGGGCCTGGGGTGGCTTGTCCCGGGCGACCCTGACCTGATCCGTCCATCCTTCCTCACACAGCCCTCAGCCACTGGCTGGTGTCCAGCTGGCATTTGGACTTGAAATTCTGAAACCGTAGCCGCTGTCTTATTTATTCCCTGCATTGGTCACTCTTACCGATCATCAGTTCGCTCATTTAACAAACATCATAGGGTCTACTCACAAGGAGCAAACCCTGTTCCGGATCTGGAGGTGAAGGGGGGGACCAGGTCAGTTCCTCTGTCTTGCCTTCAAGCAGCCTGCAGTCTGGGGGGCCTGCAGCACGGGCACAGTAAGCAAACACGGGACACAGAGCGGAGAGGGGCCGAGAGCCGGCAGGGGTCACGCTCGCCAGGAGCCGGGCAGCTGAATGATGCCCCAAAGGACGCCCAGGATCTAGTCCCTCGGACCTGTGAGCCTCACCTTATATGGCCAAATGGAGGCCGCAGGTGTGATTAAGTCGGGGACGCTGCGACAGGAACACGGTTCTGGATTATTGGGGGTAGGGGGTGGGGCACACACCACACTGGTGTCCTGGAAACATGAGTCTGGAAGCAGGGAGAGACGTGAAGACCGTCTGCCGCTCATCTTGACCATGGCTGCAGCTCTAGAAGCTGGAAAAGGCAGGGACGTGGATTCTCCCCCAGAGCTGCCTTGGTTTAAATGCATTGAGACCCATTTCACACTTCTGACACGAGCCGGCAAGAAAATAAGCAAGTGTTTGCAGGCATCAGTCTGTGTGACTTGTTAGGGCCGCTGTAGGAAACTGACACCGCAGGTCGGGGTTCCAGCTCCTTCCCAGCTGGGGGGGGGTGCGTCGCGCAGGAGGATGGGCCTTCCCCCAGCTCTGGGGCCCGGGGATCACGCTGAGAAAGGCCTTCCAGTCTAGCAGAGCTGTGGCTGGGGGCCCGGAGCCGTGGAGCTGTCTCTTGGCGGTAAAATTTAGTAACATGGAAAGCTGAGAAAGAAGGAGGCTGTGAGCTTGCCCACCAGGTCCTGGGCAGCAGTAGACCTGTTCTATTTTTATCTAGAAATGCCACGTTCTATTACGCTACCCTAAAGGAGATGCTCATTTCAACATGGCGAGGAGGTCTGGGTCAGGGGCGGCTCTGAAGGAAAGGTCCAAGCTGCAGGATGCATGTGTGTGTGTGCGTGTACATGTGCACGCCGATGTCTGTGCGTATGTGTGCATGCACACGCGTGAGCACCCACAGGGGCTGTTCAGAGAAGCCAGAAAATGCTACTGCAGAGATTTCTAGCACCTGCAGCCCGGCTGGATGGGAGGCCCACCCCCACCGGTGGTTTCTCCCAGACCAGATAACCAACCCAAGTGCCACTCCCAGGCACCTGCACGTTTGCTCCAAACTCCCGAAGCACCCAGCTGGGCACCTCTCATCCCGGCCCCAGCCTTCCCCTCCTGCTCCGTGCCCGCTCATTCCTGCCCCTGCCAGGTCACGTCCTGAATGCCGGCTTCCTCCTGCTCTGCATCCAGACCGGGGCCAGGCCCTCCCGACCCAGCCCTCAGCTCCCTCTTTCCAGCCACCATCCAAGTAAATACGATCCACTCCCCTCTGCCGCCCTCTCCTTGTCTGCTCAGGCTTCCCCCGTGAAGATCCTCTCCCCTCCTCCTCTCCTGGAATTCTCTAGTCCCAGCAGCCAGCGCTGAGTTTCAGCTCCGCCCCCGATGCCCCGCAATTGGGGCAGACTCTGGCCAAACATGATGACACCCACCTGGATCCGCTCTCTGCTCCTTGAACCCCATGGAAATGACACCATGGGGGAAAGTAAAAGCTGTCGGTTCACAGGGAGCAGGAGACGGGAGCTCAGGCCGTGTCAGATGAGGTCCAAGACGTTGGGGAGCAGTCTTAGGAAAGAGGAGGGAGGTATGGGGGAAGGGGGGCGGATGGGAGGGGCGCCAAGAACAGAGATTCCCAGGGAGGGTCGGGTTTGGAAGTGCTGGGACCAAGAAGGCCTGATGCTGAAAGCACGGTGGAAGGTTACTGGTTAGACCACCCACACCCCTTCCCCCACCTGCCACATTCCTCTGCCCGCACCTCTCAGGAGACCGGGTGATGGTGTGGAGAAACCATACCTGTCCAGGTGTGAGGACACCAGGGTGCAGAGGAGGGAAGGGGCGGGCCCCCAGCTGAAAATGGGGGTGGGGCATTTAGTGAAACCTATACCCTGAACTTGGAAACCTCTGCTCCCTCCCCCCCACAGGCAGGTCCCTAAGCCCCCACCCAGGAGAGACAGGGAAAGATGTGTCTCCAGAGCACCTGACAGTGGGGGCCTGTTGACGTCCGGGGATCCCCCAGCAAGAAGTTGTACTCATCATCCAATCTCCTGCCTACGAAGCTCCCAGGTGACACCCTCACCCACATGAGGAGTGTCTGCTCCTAAAATTAACAGCCCACCCGGGAGCAGAGAGATGGAGGAAGACCACCCAGAGGACAGAGAGTGGTTAAATTAATTGAAGGAAAAGGCAGGAGAGGAGAGGAGAGGAGAGGAGGGGAGAGGAGGGGAGAGGAGGGTAGCAGAGGGGAGGAGAAGGGAGCAGAGGGGAGGGGAGGGAAGGGAATAGAAGGGAAGGGAAGGGAAGGGAAGGGAAGGGAAGGGAAGGAAAGGAAAGGAAAGGAAAGGAAAGGAAAGGAAAGGAAAGGAAAGGAAGGAGGAAGGAAGAAAAGAAAGAAAGAGAGGGAGGGAGGAACATTTGGGTGGTTCAGCTGAGCATCGGACTGTTGATTTCAGCTCAGGTCACGATCTCATGGTTTGTGGTTTCGAGCCCTGAGTCAGGCTCTGCACTGACCATGTGGAACCTGCTTGGGATTCTCTGTCTCCCTCTCTCTCTCTGCCCCTCCACCATTCACGTGTGTGTGTGTGTGTGTGTGTGTGTGTGCATGCGTTTGCTCTCTATCTCTCTCAAAATAAAGAAATAAAACACTTTTTTAAAAAGGAAGGAAGGAGGAAGGAAGGAAGGAAGGAAGGAAGGAAGGAAGGAAGGAAAGAAGGGAGGAAGGAAGGAAGGAAAGAAGGGAGGAAGGAAGGAAGGAAAGAAGGGAGGAAGGACCTGAAAAAATTAAAACAAGGAAGAAAAAACAACTTCTGAAACTCAGGGTGAATATCCCCAGAAGGACAAGAAGGGAGAGGCCCACACACACAGCAAGGACAGGAGGCTGTACACAAGGGGAAAAGGAAGAAGTCTTAGGTTAAAGGGGAAAAAAATTGGACAACCAGAAGGAAAAACTCCTCAACTGGGAGATGAGGAAAATGGAACAGAAGCCAGAAAAGCCAAAAAAGATGGAAAATCAGAGGAAAGAGGTAATTAGAGGATCAAGCCAATCTCAGCATCTGACTTGAACGTGTTCCATCCTGGGAAGAGAGGGTGGGTGCAAATGCCTGTTTAACCAGCTCTCTGGGCACCTTGTCGTTCAGGCGGACACATAAGATTAACCATCACCGGGGTTGGGAACGGAGACCAGCAGCTGCTTTTGCCCTGAAAGCTCTGCTGAACCTGAAAAGCTGAAGGTGTGGGAGCCTGGGGTGGGGGGAGGGGCGAGGAGCCCATCCAGGGGGGGATGTATGTCCCCCAGGGCAGGAGACCCTGCCCATCTCTGGTGGGGGGGGGGGATGTCTGTGGTACTCTTTTCCATTTTCTCTGCTGCTCAGCAGCACAGCCCCTCCCTGACTTTCATCTGGATTTTCTCAAGAGCTTCCAGAATCTTCTCCCTCACGTATGTCCTCTCGCTGGTCCATTTTAAACATGGCTGCCGCCCCGGCCTTTGAAAGCCTAGGACGACTCCCTTCAACTCCCTGCTCAGACCTGCATCTTGAATGACGTCCAGGTCCCTGAGCCCCTGGGGCCCCTTGCCTTTGCCCTGGTCTCTCGGGCTTTCTCCCGAGCCCCGAGGAAGCTCACCCGTATTCCCTGGGGCAAGAGGAGGTAGGAAAAATCCATTCCTAAACCATTTTTGCAGTCTGGTTGCTGCATCTGCCGTGCTCCCTAAACCACCAGGCTACAGAAACATCACAACGCAAACAACAAACCATGAGGTCACAGGAAAGCGAAGCCTAACTACTGGGACAGGATGTGTTCTTTCACTTCTGTGGACTGTGATGCTGGCAAGAGTCGGCTGGGAAAGGCCAGTGGTGAAGGTGGAGGTTTATGGGTGAGAGCAAGTGCCCTCGTCACTGCCACTCGGATTATTACACCAAATGGGAGAGATTTCCTGTCTGTCTTCCCCAATGGACTGCGAGGGTCCTAGGAACAGAGACAATGCCTTTCATTTACGCACCATCAGAAACCAGCCCCGAGCGAATACCTACCAAATGAATGAATGAAATCATGGAATGATGTCTCCAGGCTTCATCTGTGGAACACCTGCTCTGACGGTACCTGCCTAATCCTTCGGACGCCCGACCGGAATGCCTGTTGGCATCATCTCTCTCCTCTGCCTGAGCTTTCAGCCCTGGAGCCTCCCATGGGCTGATCTGCCATGACCCAGGACCTGTGGTTCAGAAGCGTTGTCCGTAGCCAGGTCCACACAGCATCGATGCCTCAGGCTGTTACTTGGTGTTTATGTAGAACTTTGTAGAACTGGGGTGGACTCCAGATTGATATTCAAGGAGGATTCTGACCTGGAGGGTGAGTAAGTTGCACAGGCCCAACTGAAATAGATTTTTCTGTTCGCTGCAGTTGAGAATTTCCTTACTGGGGCCTCTCCAAAAACGTCAAGGTGATGCTTTTCCACCAGGCTTAACTGAAGTTGACATGCTCCATGGTGGATGCTTCCCTTCTACACTTGGACTCACATATATTCTGAGCCTTAAAATGTTTATGTATTTTGATCCTGTAATTCTACTTCTGGGACTCCATCCCAGAGAAATGACCTAAGTGCAAAGATTTCTGTAAAAAGGCCTTATGGCAACATTATTTATAATAGTGAAAAATTAGAAAAAGCCTAAATCAAAAACTTTATGGGATGCTTAAGGAAATTATGGTAAAGCCACTCCGTGAGATGTTATGTGCCTTTTCCAAAAAGATCTTAGTAATATGCAAAAAGCCTGTGACACATTAGGGCTTTAAAAAAGCAGGATTTAAAGCCACGTGATCTTAATTATATATAAACGTGAATAAGAAAAACACGACGAAAGAAATACGGCCAAAAGTCAACAGCAAGTTTCACCGAGCGGTAAAACTACTAATTGTTCTTCTTTCTAATTTTTTAATCGTTTCCCATTTTTATTTACAGACACTTAATATTTAAAATTATTTTTAAAGAACCAGAATGTCCAGCTTTAAAATGCAGCTGGTTGACAGTTCTGGAGGATTCTTTCCTAATTGCCTCCTAAAGTGCCTTTAGAGGCACAGCACACATTGAAAACTCAAAATACCATCCATCCCAAACTAAAGCTGACCGAAAATCTAATGCCAGAAGCAGGGTGTCTCCAGGAATTTGGAGACTAAAGGAGCCGAGTCCGGAATGTTCTGACCAGGCTTTGCTTCGTGACCCAGGAATTGCCTGAAAAAAGAACAGGTGATTGCACCCTCCACCCCCCTCCAAAGTCCCAGGGCTCTGGGGTGGGGGGTGGAAAAGCTACCCCTAGAATATCTGCCACGGTTTCTCTCCTGCCTGGACACTGACTTTCCCAGAGATAAGGAATGCTCTCCTCTCCTCTTCCCTCCCTGACACATGCCTACGACCACTCAGACTCCAGAAAACAGCTGGGAGGAAGGGGCGGGACGTGGAGGGCACGGCAATCCACATCCTGGGTGGGTTGTCCCCAGGTAAAGTCCCAAAGGAAGTCAGAAACAAGAACGATGCCGGTGGACACATGTGGCCCATGTGTTCCGTCTGCACAGGGCATCAGAGACGCAGAGGAAAGGGAAGATGTCTCTGGTCATCCGAGTCTGGGCCAGAATCACTCAGAATCACTTCTAAAACAGGGCTGACACCCATCTGGACCATTCCAGAGGCAATCCACCAGTGGTCTGGGCAGAACGTGCTCTACCTGAGAAGGAATAAAGAAGGGTTTGTTTCCTCTTATTGTAACGGTCCTCGTGAAATCACTGATGGCAAGGTGGACGGGAGGCGTCATCCTAAAAGCTCAGAGAAGGAAGGATCTGTACGCCTTCTCTGAAGGGGCCAGCGGAGAATCTCACGAAACTGGCCTTCTCGAAAGAAACACAGGCAGAGAACGGGCGGAGATGAGAACAGGTAGAGGTGACGAGAAAAATGACAGCTTCAGAGAGACATGCGGAGAAGTTGAAGTTAAAGGAGCCGAAGGAATGTTTACGCGGAGGGCAGTAAAGATCAGAACCCACCTAGCGGAAGTAAGTATATCCTGGACAAGTCGAAGCTAGAACCTACAAGCCGTCACCGTTGTCAGAGTCACATGGGCTGAGAAGCTACCCCAGCCGACCCGGAGGGGAATCACGCCTGAGGATTCAAGAAGGTACAGCCAGATTTATGGTCTCTCCTCACTCAGCATGGACCCCAGTTGTGGAATCAGATCAGGCATTCCCAGGTGGATTATGAAGTGCAAGAGTCAAGTTTAGATTCCTTGATAAATGTCATTCATTCATTAGTTTTTTCATACACCCTGGAAACCTGTGCTTCTGTGTGTTGGATAGGCTGTCAGATGCTGGAGACACAGGGGGAGAAAACGTTCCCTTCCTTCCAAGGAGCTCGTGGCCTCGTGGAGGAGAGACCCACGGACCCTCTTTACGGAGCAGGTGGCAAATGAATCGTAGGAGCGGGGGCTGCCGAAGCACAAAGGAGAGGTACGAACCCAGTCTAGGGGTGGGGGTCACGGAAGGCTACGCAGCAGGGAGAATATTTAAGTAAAGCCTTGCGGCACAAGTGAAATTCAACGTGGCGGAGGAGGGGTGGAAAAGTGTTCAGGAAGAAGTGAATCAGGGCAGCGCTGGGGCGGTGGGAGAGGAAGGCACCGTATACAGCGGGACCATTGGTGTTCAGGTTGGGGTTGACAAGGGATGGGGCCCAGTGCAAGGATCACTCATATACTGTGTCAGGCTAGGGAATTTGCAACGTTTCCAAATAGTACTGGAGAACATTAAGTAGTTAGGAGAGTGACGTGATCACCTTTACGTTCTAGGAAGATGCCTTTGTTACTAACCATCCACTCATGCAAAAGAGGAAACTGTCTGAAGCAACTCTCCTGAGTCAATAACGCCTTTCTTATCCTTCGTGCACAGAAGAGAAACCAAAGGGGCAGGGAGGTTGAGTTAGAACCCAAAGTTTCCCCGCTTGAAGACAGTGAAGCGAAGGCCCAGCCCCAGCCCGCGTGGTTCTATCACCTTGGTTTTGCAACCGCAGACCAGCCATCTCGTCTACCCTCCTTCTCCCCGCCTGAGAATCCGCAATTCTCTCCACCGCCTCCTGGTGTCCTGCGGTTCTGCCTTTGTGCTTGCAGAAGACGTCCCAGAGATCTATTTCAGTCTTCTGGAACTCGGGCCTCGGAGTGACAGCACTAAATGCGGCTCTCCCGGGCTGGAGAGTGACGGCAGCTTCCTTGAGGCAGCCCCGTGGGAGGAATCGCCAGGGAGGGTGGCTCCTGCAGGCGGTCAGCCCTGCACCGTGTGACATCAGCCCAGGGCAGAAGAAGGGGCTGTGCTCTGCCTGTCCGGCCTCTTTCTAAATTCGTGACTCAGGCAGAGACTCCTCCCACTGGGGAAAGGGAGATGGAGAGAGGGCAGGAGGGTCCCACCGGGAGAATGAAGAGGCGTCCCCACTCACACTCGCTAGCTCTCTGTTCTCTGAACACGCTGGTCCCCTTCATAGTCCGAAGATCACTGGCGGTGTGATCGGTCCCTCAACGGTGGAAAGCAGCATTTTCTTCAAGAGGCCGCTCCCCGCAAAACTGACCATCCTCGGACCAGTTCTGCCGGTGTGGATCTTCCCCATTTTGAAATGGGTCAAAATAACACAGTATTGATATCAGCGCCAAGGCTAACATTCTGTCCCTTTTTTTTTTTTTCTTTTTTACTTTTATTCGGAGACATTTGTAGTCGTGCGTGTAGTTGAAAGAAATACTACACGCGCCCTCCACTCAGCTCCTCCCGGGTCACATCCTGCGGAGCGAAAGGGTGATGTCGCAAGCAGGAAAGGCCACCGCAGTCTACCTCACCCACCTTTCCCGAGTTTTACACGATTCATCTGTTCGTGTGTGCGCTTCATTCTGTGCAGTCTTTCACACGTGTCCGTTGGTGCGACCGCCACCGTGAAGGCGCAGAACGTTCCCCCCTGCTGAAGGATCCTTCGCGCTGCCCTTTTACAGCCAGATACACCCCCCCCCACCCCGCCTCCCTCACCGTCTCCCAATAGGCACCATTGAGTTGCTGTTTCTACAATTTTGTTATTTTAGGAAGGCTATAAAAATAGAATTGTATAGCATGTAATCTTTGGGGATTGATTTTTTTTTTCACTCAGCATAATTCCCTGGAGCTTCCCCCAATTTGTGGCGTGTATTAAAAATTCATTGCCTTCTATTGATGAATCGTATTCCATGGCACGGATTCTCTAGTTTGTTTAAGTATTCACCTGGCCAAGGAATTGCCATTGTTTCCAATTTCTGACCATTATGACTCAAGCTCTGAATGGCTGTGCACAGGCTTCGTGTGAACATGTTTTCATTTCTGGGCTGTATGGTGATGGTGTGTTTTGTTTTTTAAGAGACGGCCAAAGTGTTTTCCGTAGAGGCTGTACGGCTTTCTATTCCCACCCACAACGTCGGAGTGGTCAGTGTCTCCACATTCCCACCAGATTTGGGTGGTGTCGCTATTTTGTTTTAATCATAGCCATTCTGATGGGTGTGCAGCGATATCTCCTTGTGGGGTCTTTTTTTTAAATTTTTTTTTAATGTTTATTTCTTTTTGAGAGAGACAGAGACAGAATGTGAGTGGGTTAGGGGCAGACAGAGAGGGAGACACAGAACCAGAAGCAGGCTCCAGGCTCTGAGCTGTCATCACGGAGCCTGACGCAGGGCTCGAACTCACGAGCTGTGAGACCATGACCTGGGCCAAAGTCAGACGCTCAACCGACTGAGCCACCCAGGCGCCCCTCTCCTTGTGGATTGAATGTGCATTTCTTTCAAGGCTCGCGGTGTTGAACATCTTCTCATGTATTTATTTTCTTTCCATCCCTGTATCTCTTCGGTGAAATATCTATTTGTGTCTCTTGCCCGCTTCCTAACTGCATTGTTTAAATTTTTTTACTGCTGAGCTTTGAGCATTCTTTGTATATTCTAGATACTTGTCCTTTCTCGGGCGTGAGGCACGCAATGTCTTCTTCCTGTATTGATTCTCCTTTCCGTCCTCTTCATGGGATCTTTCACAGATAACCTTTCAGTTCCGAGGAGGTCCGACTTTCTCAACTTTTCTCCTTTAGTGATCATGCCTTTGGTGTCAAGTCTAGGAAATTTTCACCTAGCTGTAGGTTCTAAAGATTTTTTTCCTGTTTTCTCTCCTCTGTTTTCCTTATTATTCTTTTTCTCTCGGCTAATTCTCTATTTTTCTCCTACAAATTATAACCTGCTCCACGTTCAGTACAGCCCATCAGCAGTTCTGAAAAGAGATGAAAGAGATAAATTTGAGTGACCGATTGCTAAGGTAATCACTGTCCCTTACTCATTATTAAGGCGACATGAAGGGGGGATGTTTAAACTCCCAGCTTTTGTCCCAACGTCAGGGGCATTAAGAGCCTGGCTAGAATAAAGGGGCAAGCATTTGCCTCCTGCACTGAGCTGGGTTTGTCAAAACAAAGACCCACACATGTAGGCAGCACTTGAGTATTTCCATTTCTTAGGATGAAAAATCCTAGACAGTGAGGACAATATATGTGCCTCTGTAACAATTTGCTTGGTGCTGTTCTCCACAGATCTGAGTGGCTGGCCAGTGTGTGGGAGAAATACTTGGGTTCAAACTAAGCCGTGTGGCTTTGAAGACCCGACCCGGTCCTCTGAGATGGTTCCTCTCACTTGAGATGGTTCCTCCTCACCTGAAAAGAAGAGTAATCATGCCTGCCTTGACAGGAATTGGTTTTATTATTTTATGGTCTACTAGGAAATGGACAGGCCACTTTCAGGCAAAGGCACAGAGTGGTCACTCTTTTCCTAATGTGGGAGGGGGTGCTGTCCTTACCAATGAGGTAACTCTGGTTTTCACAAGCTAATCAAATCTCCAGTGAAGTCATGGGTAAACAAGAACTTAACTGGAAAAAATGAAAGATTACTACAACCCACTAACCCTTTGTCCCTGAGCAGTTCTGGTCAAACCTCACCTGAACCCTGCTGCCACAGGCTCATGAGTGTCCTAGTGATTCCACAGATGCTCACTGGCTTTTCCTGCCTGTCCCCACACTTGTGACTAATTCACAATCCATCCATCCATCTATTCCCCCACCCAAACATACACTCATCCATCCATCCATCCATCCATCCATTCACTCATCCATCCATTCACTCATCTATCCATGCACTCATCCATCCATCCATCCATCCATCCATCCATCTATGCACTCATCCATCCAACCATCCATCCATCCATCCATCCTTCCATGCACTCATCCATCCATCCATCCATCTATGCACTCATCCATCCATCCATCCATCCATTCCTCCACCCAAACATACCCTCATCCATCCATCCATCCATCCATCCATCCATCCATGCACTCATCCATCCATCCATCCATCCATCCATCCATCCATCCATTCCTCCACCCAAATATACACTCATCCATCCATCCATCTATCCATCCATCCATCCATCCATCCATCCATCCATATATCCATCCATCCATCCATGCACTCATCCATCCATCCATCCATCCATCCATCCATCCACCTATGCACTCATCCATCCATCCATCCATCCATCCATCCCTCCACCCAAACATACACTCATCCATCCATCCATCTATCCATCCATCTGTCTATGCACTCATCCATCCATCCAACCATCCATCCACCCATCCATCCAAATGTACATTTTGATGCCTAATGTGTTTCATGCACTATCGCAGGGGCTATGAACATGGTGGTGAGCAGACAGATCCGAACCCAGCTTTCTGGAGAGTTTCCTGTCATTCTAGTGGGTCTCAGACAGTGAATGAATAAACAAGAGAATGTAGGGTAGTGAAACTAATAAGAAGACTCTAGAATGGTGAGATGGAGAATGGCAGGGGTGAAGGAAGGGGCTTCTGGATGCAGGGTGGTGAGGAAACTCTCCTCTCAAGAGGGCATGGCTATAAAAGTAGAGAGAGCCAGTCTTATGAGGATCTGGGGAAGAGCATCTGTGGCAGAGGGATCAGCACCTGCAAAGTCCCTGAAGCAGAAATAAGCAAGGTGAGTCCAGAACAGGTGCAGCTGTGGATGAGGCCCAAAGGTGGTGTGTGGGGTGGTTGGTGGAGGTGGGCTGGGGTAGGCAGCTCATGGAGGGTCTTCTAAGGCATTTGGATTTTCGGGCTCTTGTAAACTGAGGGTCTCAAGGGATGTCAAGATGAGCTGCACATTTTGAACGGGTCCCTCTGTCTGCTGAGTGGAGGAGGAACTGGAGGGCCAAGAGCAGACACAGGAGGCAGGCTGGAGGCTGTGGAACTGGCTGGAACAACAATGATGGGGCTCAGGGGAGAGGACAGCAGTGCCCTGAGACCCGGGTCAGCCAGCGTGCAAAGCCCAAGCCCGCACGAAGCTCACCGAAGCCCTCCAAACTCTGCTGTGTATTTGCTGAGCTTACCACCTTTTTATTTTTTAGCGAAAATGCAATTTGCCATTTTAAAGTGTACAACTGAGTGATTTTGAGAACAGTCACAAGGCTTCGTGGCCATCACCACTATCTAGTCCCAGCACATCTCACCACGCCAAAAAGAAGCCCCATGCCCGTTAGCAGTTACCCCCCACTCCACCCTGCCCCCAGCCGCCAGCACCCGCCAACCTGTTGTGGACCTTCCTCATAGGTAAAATCACACATCACGTGGCCTTTGTGTCTGCTTGTTGCACTGACCATAACTTCGCACGGCTCATCTGTGTTGTAGCTCAGCCAATGCTCCTTTCTCTTTGTACAGCTGAAGGCTCTTCCTTTGTACACATGTACCACACTGAGCCTCTCCATTCATCAGGTGCGGTCCACGAACACCAAGGGAGCCATGTTCTTACTGAACAGTGAGCAGGAGCCGTGCCTGAGACGGACCTTCGGGGCCTCTGGAGGGACCAGGGTGGATAGAAGGGGATTCATCTTAAAATAATTCACTAAGCAGTCCTTACGTTTTATGCAATTGTCTCTAAGTTACGTTTTTACACTGACAACGCTTTTCCAGCCCCTTGGCTCATCTACTGAGCTCAGCCGTTTCCAGAAGCCGAGCGCAAGGACCGTTGAGACAGGAGCCTGGTTTTCATCCATCAGGTGCCAACAGCCTCGACGACACAGGGCAGACCCTGGCCCATCGACCGTCGGCTGGTCACCAGCCCCGATGCCATCCTCCGCTGCCTTCCTTCTTGCACAGGTATCCCTGGCAGAGGCGTCACTCCTGCCCGAGCACAGAACGATTTGGGAGCCGTGGCCCCAGGGCTCAGTTTTGCCAGCGGAGTCAGAAGTCTGGCTTGAAAGCCGCTGCCATATTTCCTCGTCCCACTGCCCTCTGGATACGTTTCAGGGCTATTAATCTTAAAAGTAAATGACAGGCCATTTCCAAATGAGGCTTAGGGCACTGGGCCACAGAAGACAGCCTTGCTGGCTAATTCAGACAGACAGACCCCCCCCCCATTCTTTAACATACCTGCACTGCAGCATATCAGCTCTACCACAGGGCCGGTGTCCCACCTGAGAGCCCCTCAACAGTGAGCGCGGGGCAATGAAAACTTTGAGCACGGACAGTGCCTCAGCAGGTGTCTGAGCTGGCTCCGGCTGCTACAAGAGAACGCTGGAGACAGGGTGGGTGGCTTCCAGACAGTAGGAATTTGTTGGTCACAGCTCTGAAGGCCAAAAGTCTGAGCTCCGAGTACCTACATGGCTGGGTGGTGGTGAGGGCCCTCTTCTGGGACGCAGATGATCGTTTTCTGGCCGTGACCTCATGTAGTAGAGAAGAGAGAGAAGGCAAGCTCTTGGGTCTTTCTATGAGGGTTCTAATCGCATCATGAGGCTGCGCCCTGGTGACCTAATCCCGTTCCCGAGCCCCCCCCCACCACCACCCAGTGTCCTAATATCATCACCCAGGGGTTTAAGATTTCAACATGTGAATTTTGGGGGGGGACACAAACACGCTTCCCCGGTACCGATCATATCCCCGCCTCTCAAATACCTCATTGTGCCTAAATCCAAACACTGCCTTAGAATACAGCCGTATCTGCCTGTTCGATGCTGTGTGCCTAGTGGCTTCCCTGAGACTAAAGGAAAGTCTGACTCCGATGGGAAAGTCTTACTGGAGAATGGAAGATCCTCAGGGGGGCGGGCCCCCCAAATGGATTTCTGCCAGGGCCAGGAGGTATCGGCCCTTTTTCTGTTTCATCAGGGCGCGCGGTCCAAGCCCAAGTTGGCCTGAACCAAGAGCCCGAGAGTGTGATGCTACAATGGCAGCTTCACTGTTAGGAATTGACCCAAGGGATCCAGGAGTGCTGATGCATAGGGCCCGTGTTCCCCAATGTTTATAGCGGCACTTTCAACAATAGCCAAATGACGGAAAGAGCCTAAGTGGCCATCAACGGACAAATGGATAAAGAAGATGTGGTTTATATACACAGCGGAATACTACTTGGCAACGAGCAAGCATGAAATCCTGCCATTTGCAGCAACGTGGATGGAACTGGAGGGTATTATGCTGAGTGAAATAAGTCAGGCGGAGAAAGACGGATACCGTCTGTTTTCACTCGTATGTGGAACCTGAGAAACTTAACAGAAGACCATGGGGGAGGGGAAGGGGGAAAAATAGTTACAAACAGAGAGGGAGGGAGGCAAACCATAAGAGGTTCTTAAGTACAGAGAACAAACTGAGGGTTGATGGGGGGACGAGGGAGAGGGGAAAATGGGGGATGGGCACTGAGGAGGGCACCTGTTGGGATGAGCACTGGGTGTTGTATGGAAACCAACTGGACAATAAATTATATTAAATAGAAAAGAAAGAAAGAAAGAAAGAAAGAAAGAAAGAAAGAAAGAAAGAAAGAAAGAAAGAAAAAGGGAGGGAGGGAAGGAAGGAAGGAAGGAAGGAAGGAAGGACGGAAAGAGGGAAGGAAGGAAGGAAGGAGAAAGAAAGCATGTCCATGTTCAAAAGAAAAAAATAAAAATAATAAAACGGCAGCTTCTCCACACTCCCAAAGCAGAAGATGAAAGGGAACGAAGCTTGAAAGGGTTGCCTGTCCCGGGGTGGGGGTGGGGGGTGCTGGGTGGGTGGGAGCCCAGGCCCAGCGAGAGGGCTCTGCCCACTGTCCTGTGCTTACAGGGTCCCTCTGCCTGCTAATTAGTACCAGAACCAAAAAGGCGTCTCTTACACCCACAGGATGATTTCGTTTTTGGCAAATAATATAATATCTCTCTTAAATCAGCATGGTGTTTCTTCTCTAAGAAGCCTCCCAACTGCACGGAGAAATTCAAGGCTTTCCAGAGAATGCGGCTTCTGAAAACACGACAAAATCCCAAGGAAGGGTTGAAGCTACAGCTGCAGAAACCGCGACCATCATTGCTGCCTGGGTGGCTTGAGGCAGGTGCTGACCCTGCCTGGGCCGTCGGATGGGGATACTGAGTCCCACCCTGCAAGGCTGCTGTCAGGGAGTCACGATAACCGCGTGGACTGCTCGGCAGCTCCTCGCCGGCCTCCGCGTTCCCAGTGAACCTCTTGCCCGTGGGAGGGGAGTCTGGCGGTGTGACCTTGGCTCAGTCATCTACCCTGTTGTGACCTTGAGTGCCATGCTGAGGTGCTGGGGCCTGGTCTGAAGGAACTAGGGAACCATGGAAAGATTTTAAGCAGGGAGGTGATATTCAGGTCTGCATCATTCCGTTTCCTCTGGGGGCGTCTTTTGTGGTGCAAAACCACATAAATGGAAAGAACTCTTGTTTTGGAGTCAGGGAGACCTTGGGCTCTCATGATGCTGTCCGCCCTCCCCCCCACCCCCTCCCCCATCCAGCTGGGTGACCTTGGGCAGGTCCTTCCAATGGTGGGGGGGATCTTAAAATGCAGCTGAGTCAGAAGGTCCGGGCAAGGCCAAAGATTTTACATTTCTCACCAATTTTCCATTTCCTCCCTGCTGGTGCTTCTACAACAAGACCCATTTCCCTGGGTGCCCGCAGGCCACGAACGAATGACGCCCACCCTTTTTCTGGGCCGCGGCCCACACTTTGAGTAGCGAGGCTTTGAGTCTCCGAGCCTCAGTTTCCCCACTTGTAAAATGGCGTTGATCAAACCCGGCTCACGGGGCGGTGAGGGGCAGGGACGAGGCCCCCGTGGCCCCCGCAGCGCGAAGTGTGCCCAGCCCTCCTCGCCCCTGCTCCCTGCCTCACGTTACCGCCCAGTCTCGGGATAATGCAGCTCTGTTCTCGCTCAGCACCCCGACCAGCTCATTTCCGCTCCCCACTCTTTTTTAATCGGTGTTGCTCTGGAAGCTTGCTTGGCACGGGGCTCACCTTTCAAATGCCCTAGAATCCTTCTTTTGGCTTCTCTGTCTCTTCTATTTAAATTCAAGCCTCACAAGGCTCGCCCCAGGCTCCTACCACCCTGGTGCCATTAGGAGATTAAAATTTTGCAGCACCTGCCTCTGCTGCTCCCAGGGTCCCACTTTTCACGTCAAGCGAAGCAGGCCACACCACCTGCCGCACACGCATTGGCCACATCCTCCTTCCAAGCGAGGGAGCCACGCGTGGGGAAGGACTCTCTCATAATAAGGCCTTATGTCTACAATGCGCCTGAGGGAGGGCAGGGGGGCTCACGGAACCCCAGCCAGGTGGGGAGATGGGGGGAGTCTCTGTGCGAGGCCCACTGGCCCGGGAGCTGGGGGCCTGGGAAGCGATTCTGGCTCTGCTCCTCCGTGATCCTGGGCACGTCGTGACCGGCTTGGGCCTCAGTTTCCCCATCTCTAAGAAAACATGGGACCAAACGTTCTCTGGGACCCCTTCCATCCCCCGTGTCTTCTGTGGTCCCTATTTATAAGCGAGGAACTCGGGGTTCCTGACCATCGGCCAGGTCCTCCGTCTGTGACACGTAAGGTCATCACATATACGTCCACGGCCCACACGTCACACACGCCTGTGATCAACCGAGTGACCCCCTCCGCCTTGAAAAACGACAAACTCAACCCAACTCTTCTCTCCAGTGGTGGCACCATTTTTTTGTCCCCTCTTATTATAGAACTTCAGCTCTCAGAGTGGTTTTTAAACGTATCTGTCGATTCTCTGAGACTCCTCCCGAAGAGAGGCAGGGTCTATGCCCCTCCCTTGACCGGGCGGGCTTCTGGGAGCACTCTGACTCCCCGCTTAGGACGAAAGTGACATACGACTCCAAGTGGAGTCATGAAAGGCCACACAGCTTCCGCCTTACCCACCGGAACATTCCTTCTTGTGCGCGGTCTGGCTGCCCCGAGGCCGCCATGCTGTGAGGAAGCCCAAATCCGTGCACACAGAGACCTCATGGAGAGGCCCCGAACCCAGGGCGAGAGACGGAGGGAGACCCCCTGGCCAGCCCGTAGCTGTCCCCGCTCCAGCCTCGGAGGGACTTTCTGCTGCGTGACAGACAGATGATGCCCGGCTGAGCCCCTGACTCTCAGGAACCCAGACAGATAATGAAATGATTGCCACACTTCCACGCCCCCGGCTCTGAGCGGGAAGGCAGCACCCAGCACCGGCCCCAGCTTTCCACGCGTGCCCTCCGGCCCCCAGCCCGCCAGGCTCTCCCCGCCACCGCCGGTGACGCGGCCCAAAGTCAAGCGCAGTTCTGACCTGCCAGCAGCATTCGACGCCCTTGGCCGCCCCGTCCTTGGATCGTTTTCAGCTCCAGGGACCCACCTGGCTGTCCTTTGACCTCTCTGGCTGCTCCTTCTTGGTTCCTGCTTCTAGATTCTTCCTCGTCTCCTGGCCACGCACATCAGGGCGAGCAGCTCAGGCTCGGGTCTTTGCTCCATCGACACTGGCTTCCTCGGTGAGCTCACCAAGCTCCGGGCTTCACGGGCCAAGGACCCCAGCCGGCACCCTCCTCCTAAGTGCAGGCGCTCCCACCCACCGCCGACCCCGCCTCTCCACCGGGACGTCCAGTGGGGGTCTCACAGCGAAGGTGTTCAGGCTGAGCTCCTGCGCGACCCTCCGGCAAACCTGCTCCCCTTAGATCCCCGCAATCCCGGTGGCTCCAGATAAAAATCCTGGAGTCCGCCTAGACTCCTCTCTTTCCACTGCACGCCCCGTCCAAATCCGTCGTCAAGTCTGCGGGCTCAGCTTCCAAACGGGCACCAGAGCCCAACCCCTTCTGCACACTTCCCTCCCTGCCAGCCCGAGTCCACACTGCCACCCTCTGCCACCTGGACTAGCTCTCTCCCCCTACCTGGCCTCCCAGCATCTGACTTTGCCCCCCCTGCCTTTGAATCTCTGCACAGAAACCAGAGTGATCCTTTCAAAACCAAAGTCATGCCCTACCATTTCTTGGATCAAAACTCCTAACGGCTTCCTCCGGGTCTCACGCGGAGTCATTACAAAGTCATTACAATGACCTACGGGGTCCTTTGTGAGCCACCCCTCCCCTCGCCCTTTCTCAGTTTCATCCCCCTACTTTTTCCCCCCTCTGCTTTATCCACGGTGGCTCCCGACAAACCCTCAAACATGGCAAGCATGTTTCTACCACAGGGCCTTTGCACTCGCTGCTCCTTTGGCCTGGACCTCTCTTCCCCAAGACGACTGCATTGTTCTTGCCCTCACCTCTTTCACTCACTCACCTCTTCTGTAAGACTTTCCCTGACTACCTGATTTAAGATAGACACAGACACACACCCTACACTTCACTGGCTGGACCCTCCCTTATCTCTGTTTATTTATTTTTCTGTTTAACACTTATTACCCTCGGGCATGCTTTACATTTATTTGTTGGCCGTCTGCCTTCCCTCACCGAATTCTAAGTCCTATGATAACAGGAATTCTAGGCTACCTTTTTCACAGCTCTTTTCCCAGCATCTAGAAGAATTCCTGGCACAAACAAGGCACTCAGTAAACATTTGAATGAATGAATGAATGAATTTCACAACAGTGCTTACAAATTGCAGCCATCAGAGTGGTATGCCAAGCACAAATCATCAGTCTTGCCTATCTACAGCCTTTCACAGCTCCCCATCGTCTTGGGGATAAAACTCAACCTCCCTCACCCTACATTTAAGGCCCTTTATGATTTGACCCCTCCCTATCTCTGCAGCCTCATTTCTCACTACTCCCTGCTTTTCATATCACACTCCAGTAACACCAGACTGCTTGAGTTTCTCTGCATGTCACCATGATGTGTCCTTGCCTTTCCTCTTACTGTCCCCTCTTGCCTGGAATGTCCCCCTTATCGTCTTTCTCCCCATCATTGCTTCTCATTGCTTAGGGTCCACCTCAGCTCTCCCTTCCCCTAAGAACCCCTCTTGCCTACCCTAGCGGGCCTGGGTTCCTCTTCAACATGTTCCCGGAGCACCCGAGGTTGACCTCCATCACAGGCCCCTACCCCAGTCATTTAATTTTCTGTTTTCTGTTTTTGTCTCCCCCACTAGACTGCGAAGTGTCTAAAATTAAAAAGGGCATGGGCGTGTTGATTTCATGAAAGACAACATCCAGGGACAACACAGGACACGATATGCGGGGGAGGGGGGTAACTTTGCATAAGATGGGGAAGAACTGTGAGTCAACTCTTCTCAGTCCCTCGTTTGGGGAAAGCTGGGAATGGACTGGATATTGGATGACACTGTGGAGTTCTTGTTCTCGTTCTTAGGTACAATCTGCAAAATCAGTGGGGGTTACGAGAGACCCTGCTCCCGGAGGTGGCTGTGGGCTTGTCATGCAGGGATTGATTACATCAGGCTGCTCTTCGAACGGTCCCTGGGACACAGCAGTGCCCAGGAAGTGATGTCAATGGTCAGGTGCGTGATGCCTATGTGAGTACACAGCAGGTGCTCCTAGAGTGTCTTTGAATTGGAAAAAGAAATGAGTGCATGCGGGTATTCGATGCAGCCCCCACCCCTGCCCCCCAGGAGCATGTCCTGATGGTGGAAGGGTGGGGGTGAGCCGAGCTGGGCTCAGCAACCTGCAGGGATGGGACTGGGCAGGCAGTGAGGTGACTGGGCCCTGTAATTACAGGATACTTCTTTCATCTATATGATAATGATGCCTCTCCCGGGGGCTGGCAGGCGTGAGCTCGGGGATCTGAGCCTTGAAAGCCGGAAAGACAGTTCTGGAAAGACCAGGGCTGGCACTGACCCCCAGAAGGAAAGGCCTGGTCCTGTCCTGCTGGGAGACAGAATCTCCAGCGACAGTGGCCGGGGAAGCCCTGCACCGGCAACGTAAGGGGACAGAAGCCCACTGAGGTGGCCCCCGGGCCGGGCAGTAAAATAAACTGCCTAATGAGAACATAACTATTTCAAGGCCCAGTGCTTTTGCTTGAACTTCGCGTTAGTTCCACAAGATAGGAATACGATCCCCATTTTGCAGATGAAGGAACTGAGGGTCAGAGTGTGGTGGGCATCCCCCAGAGCCACACGGAGTCGGGATCTAAATAACTCCAAAGCTCCTTTCCCTGCTCTGTGAATTGATAAGCTCACAAGTTTCTGAAAATAAGCACAAACAAGGAGGGAAGAGATAACACCCTCCTCCCCGCTGCCCGCCCCCCCCCCCAACCAGGAACTTGGCCTCCGACAGCGAGCAGTGTGGCTGATACCTGGAGAGAACGAGGTCCCCAAGGACGGTGAGAAGAGACATCCTTGTGCCCAGAGCGACCCTCTCCCCCGGAGGCTGGGGGCCCTTTAGACTTGGCTTGTTTCGGAACAACTTGTGTGCCCACTGGCCAGCACAGTGAAAGGAACAGGCTCTTAACGATGTCAACATCTCTCTGCCCAAATGTCAGCATTCATTCATTCAGTGACTTTTTCTTTTTCTTTTCCTTTTTCTTTTTTACTAAGCGCTTACTATGGATTAAACTCTGTTCCAGGTGCTGGAGATACGGCAGTGAACAAAACAGACAAAGCCCTGGCCCGGAGGAGCTGACGTTCCGGTAGGGTAGACAGACAAACCACCTGTACAGAGATAAAGTACCTGGTGTGTCAGGAAGTGACAGGTGCTTGGAGATGAGGGAAGGACACGAAGGCAGTGGCTGCAATTCTAGATCATTGGTCGGGGGGGCTTCACTAAGAAGGTTTTGTTAGAACAAAGACCTAACGGAGCAGAGGGAGACAGCAGGGCAGATACTGCAGCGGAAAGCATTCCAGGCAGAGAATCTCACGTGCAAAGGCCCCGAGGCAAGAGCTGCTTGAGTTGTTTGAGGAAAAGCTGGAGGACAGTATGAGCAGGTGGGAAAGTAGAAAAGGATGTGGGGTGGGGATGGCGTCAAGGCCGTGTAGGTCACAGGGCACTCTGGCTTTCTCTCTGACCTTCATACGAAGTGCCTTGGAGGCTTTAGAGCAGAACAGGGACCTGGAAAAGATTGCTGACTGCTCTGAGAACAGACGGCAAGATGGATGCAGACGATCCACTGGGGGCGCTGGCAATACTCCAGCCGAGCCATGCTGCAGCGACAGGAGGTGGGAGGGAGGACAGGGGGGACAAGGGTCAGACTCTCACACTGGTGTCTTGATAGCACACTGGTGTCTTCTCCCACAGCTCAGTGGGGGGCTGATTGGGGCCTCTGGGGCCCAGCAGGCCTGAGTTTGAGTCCCGGTCTCTCTTTCAAGCTGCCAAAGTGCCCTTGTTTCCTTACTGGAGAAACAAGGTGCTGTGAACCCCTGAGCACAGCCTCAGGCACACAGTAAGTGCTCACTAATGGCTACCCTGACGGCTGCTCCTCTTTTCTATGTTGTGCTACCGAGATGTGTGGGGTCAGAGATCACACAGACCACAGACACATCGTTTCCAGTGGGGTACCCCGAAATGCCCCCTCTCGGAGCGATGCTGTCTGCTCCAAACGAAACCCCAGCTTCTGTTTTGAAGTTCAGGACACTCTGACCCTGTCGTTTTGACCCCGTGGCCTTCCCACTGGGACCTCAGAGGCAGCACAGCTCCTGTTCACACATAAGAACTTTGAGATCAAAATTATAGAGAAAATGACTTTTGGGGTCAAGAACTATTTTGCCATGAACTCCGCGGAGCTAATTGAAGCCCTGAATCAATTTTCCACGGAGTCCGAACGGGGTCCGGTTTTTCCTATTCCCATCAGAAGTTTTCTGAAATAATTTCACGGGGCCTGTGCACAGAGCTGTTACCCGGGACAGCTGTAGGGCGCGACAAAGCTTGGATTCCTCGGTCACCTGTCCACCCCTATCGTGGCTCCTGCTGGGTGGGTTTTCTTAGGAGGTTGTTCTCTCTTTCAAACTCCATGGGGATCTTGCTTCATGGTGAGGTCAAAGCAGCAGCATCCTGGGGCGCTTGGGTGGCTCAGTCGGTTAAGCATCCGACTTCGGCTCAGGTCATGATCTCGTGGTTCGTGAGTTCGAGCCCCGTGTCGGGCTCTGTGCTGATGGCTCAGAGCCTGGAGCCTGTTTCAGATTCTGTGTCTTCCTCGCTCTCTGACCCTCCCCCGTTCATGCTCTGTCTCTCTCTGTCTCAAAAATAAATAAACGTTAAAAAAAAAAAAAAAGGCAGCAGCATCCTTAGGGTCAAAAAATGGGAGGGGTCAAAATAGCAGGGTTTTTACCCTTGACCTTGGTTCTGCTTCTTGCACCTCCAACTCCCCTGAGCTGTGTGGCTCCAATGTCTTGGGCTTTCCTGTGACCCTGGCTTCGTGGGGAACGTCTAACGCCCATCTCGGACCTCCGGCCACTTCTCCTGGTTCCCACCCCCCAGCCTGACAATCCGGGCACTGTCACCAACATGACGGTGGGCTCCTCATCACTGCCATCCGCCAAGGCTGTCAGGGAGGGTGGGGACTTGTCCCAGCAGTAGCCCAGCCCGTCCTGGCCTTCCCCTTTCTCTCTTTTCCACCACTCAAGGGGCCCCATCGAACACACACAATGTAGATATCCCAGGCCCTGACCCCCCCCTCCAACTGCGAGGGGAGCTCTGTGGACAAGTTTTGCCCAGGGGGACCCTGCCAACACCCCCCGGCTCCAGGCTGCAGCAATGAGCCAGGCACGGCAGCCCTCCACCCTCACCTAGGCCGTCCGGCAGACCCTCCCAGCTTCCCCGCCTCCCACCCCAGTCTGGGCCCCTGGAGGCTGCCAGGGAGGATCCGTGTGAACCTAAGCCCTAGTCTGCCACCTGCTGACCCCAGGGGATGAAGGCCACCCCCGTGTTCTGCATGCAAGCTCCTTCACCATCTGGTCTCCTCTGACCTTCCCAGCATCCTTGTCCACGGACGCCTGCCCCTCTGGCACACGCTCTGTTCCAGACCTTCCGGAGCCTCGACACCGTTGCTCACCTAGGAATCCCTTCTCCCCTTTGCTCCTCCAAAGCTGGCACACGGGCACCTCTGTCGTCCATGAGGTCACCCGGGGCCCTTTCCTCCCTCAGTCCCCACGGTGGGTGCTGGGGTGACCTCCCAGATCCTCCTCCGGGATGAGGCCCTCAAACTCCAGCGGCCAAGAGTGTTGGGTGCTGACGGCTCCCGGCTGAGTCGCTCCCCAGGAATAGCCCCAGGGACCTCCCTTTCACAAGGTCACGTCCTCCGCCTGACAGCAGCCTGATCACAGTCAGTGTGGGCAGCGGAACTGGGACAGAGTCAGGGAGCAGTTGCAAAGGCCCAGCCCCTTGCTTTGACTCAGGACGCCTCCGGAGAACCATCCAGAGCTCCCTCTGGTGCAGCCGGATCACAGGGCAGCCCTTCCTTCCGCCCCGCCCTGCTCCCCTCCTTCCCCCAACACACCTCCCGCGCACGACAGCCCCTTGTGAGCCTGCTTGTCGGGAACAGACCTGCAACACCCCTTCCCCAAGGCAGAGGCGAGCCGTAGGGCCACGCGTGCCTGGTACCCACCTCGGCCCGGAAGGACTCTCCGGGGAGCTGGTCTCCCCTGGCAGACCCCCATCTTCTTAGAGTATTTACTCATTGATTCCACAGTACTTATTAAGGAACCCTGATCCAGCCAGCGTCTTCCTATCTCCCTTGTCCACTCATTCATTTGTTCCACAAATCACTTTCTTTCCTTTTCTCTTTCTTTCTTTCTTTCTTTCTTTCTTTCTTTCTTAGCAAGGGGCTGGGCCTTTGCAACTGCTCCCTGACTCTGTTTCCTGCTCCACTGCCCACACTTTCTTCTTTCTCTTTCTCTTTCTTTCTTTCTTTCTTTCTTTCAATTTATTTATAAGTTTATTTATTTAATTTTAACTTTATTTATGAGTTTATTTAATTTAAAGTTTATTTATTTTTCTGTTTATTTATTTATTTTGAGAGAGAGAGAGAGAGAGCATGGGGGAGGGCAGAGAGAGAAAGACACACACACACACACACACACACACACACACACAGAATCCAAAGCAGGCTCCAGGCTCTGAGCTGTCAGCACAGAGCCCGATGTGGGGCTTGAACTCGTGACCCGCAACATCATGACTTGAGCCGAAGTCAGATGCTTAACTGACTGGGCCACCCGGCACCCCGTGGCACATTTCTTATGGCTGCTGTAACAATTACCACAAACTCAGTGGCTCTAAAGCACACAAGTCTATTATGTGACACTGCTGTAGGTTGGAAGTCAGGCACAGGTCTCTCTGGGCTAACATCAGGGTCGTGGCGTCTGTGCTCCTTCTGGAGGCCCTCAGAGGGAACCCCCTCCTTGCCCTCCCAGCTTCTGGAGGCTTCCCGCCCCTCGGCTGTGGCCCCTTTGCTGCATCTACAGAGTCTACAGATGCAGGAAGCCCTCACGCCGCACGACTCCGATGCTGCCTCCGTTCCCACGTCTCTCCCACCGAGCCTAACTCTGCCTTCCTCAAACACTTCTAAGGACCCTTTTAATTAATTACATTGGGTCACTGGATAAGCCAGGATATGTTGTTTACTTAAAGGAAAACTGATCAGCACATTTAATTCCCTTTTGCCACCAATCTAAGGTATCCACAGCCTGGGGATTAGACTGTGGGCATCTTTGGGGGCAGGGGGTGCTGACCCCACCCTCCTTCCCTGGCCTGCAGACAACCAGTGCTCTGTGAGCCCCTGCGCGAGGGTGACCGCCAAGCCCTAAGCAGTCGGTCCCAAGAACCACTGGCCTCCTCTCTCCTTGGCCTGGCTGCTTGGCACATCTCACACCTCGGCCTTTCTCATGGGTCTCCCCCTGCCCTCCTCCTCCCTCTGCCCCCCTTCTTCCTAGCAGGGAATCCTAGGGGGGCTATCTCCTCCCCTGTGATTTCCCCCCACCAGCCGCTCTTACAGCACTTGCCCCAGGGCGGGGGATCTGCCGCCCTGGATCTTTCTGGCATCTTCTCCTGAGCCCTCAGCTCTCCACTGCAAGCCCAGACCAGAGTCCCTGAGTCTGTCCGGTCATCTCGGCCCTTCCTCAAGGGCCCCCCAGGGCCCCAGTGCCTGCCTGTATGTCTTGCTACAGTTGCAGGGAGCAAGCCGCTCCGCTCAGCAGTGCCACATCTTTAAAAAGGACTTAAGATAGCCCATTTGTTTTCTCAAGGGGACAAATCCACACCCATGCCCTAGCTCCCCTTCTGTCATGGCTCTGTGAAATTTGCCATCAGTGGGAAGACTCAGGAACCACTTTTTAAAAAATTTCCATAATGACATTCGATATTCTAAACATCTTCACTCCTGGGAATGTACTGATATCATAAGTTGTTGAGCCTCCAAGGAAGACAAAAACTCATTTACTCACCTCGGGAAGCTGTGTCTGGTGTAGCGAATGCTGAGAACCCCTCAAAGTTGCAGAGCAGGTGTTTCTTCTTCACCTGTTAACATATACCCTCATCCCCCACCACACCACTGAGAATGTGACTCCCAAGTTGTGTGTGTGACACAGCTGCCTCATTGTTTAGAAGACAAATATTCTTTTTCAAGTTTGTTTGTTTTCAATGTTTTATTTATTTTGAAAGACTGAGTGCAAGTGGGGAGGGGCAGAGAGAGAGAGAGAGAGAGAGAATCTCAAGCAGGCTCCACTCTCTCAGCACAGAGCCTGATGCAGGACTCGAACTCACCAAAACATGAGATCATGACCTGAGCCAAAATCAAGAGAGGGGCACTGAACTGACTGAGCCACCCAGGCGCCCCTGAAAGCCAAATATGCTAAGGAGAGTTTATCTGTGGTTTTTCCATCTCTGTGCCCCGGGGCTCACTATGGGGGGCTGCCCTATGGAAAGGAAGAGAAAAACTAATGTTTTCTTCAATGTTAACTTCTTCAGTCCTAGCAACAGTTCCACAGGGCAGAGACCCCCCATTTTAGAAATGAGAGAGGTTGAGAAATGTTAAGTGCACTGCCTGTGGTAGCCACCTACTGCCTGACAAATTACTCCGACACCTCGTAACTTAAAACAACAGACGTGTGCCCTCTCACCATTTCTGTGCACCAGGGGTTAGGGAGAAGCTTAGCTGGATGCTTCTGGCCCAGAGTTCTCATCCGTTTGCGGTCCAGGTGTTGATGGGACCCACGGTCATCAGAAGGCTTGACCGGGGTCGGAGGATACACTTCTGAGGGAGGCAGAACAGCGGCCCCACAAAGATGTGGGGCCGAATCCCTGCAAGGTGTGAATGCGTCGGGGTACGTGGCAAAGGGTACTTAAGGTTGCCGCAAGAACTAAGGTTGCTGACCAGTTTATGGGGATTATTCTGGATTATCCACGTGGCCTAGTGTTATCACAAGAGAAAGGAGACAGGAGAGGCAAGTCAGAATAAGGGAGATGACAGCAGAAGCAGCAGCAGAAGGACGCAACGTGGCTGGTTTTGAAGACGGAGGAAAGGAGACCACAAGCTGAGGAACATGGGCTGCTCTAGAACCTGGAAGAGGCCAGGAAATTGATTCTCCCACAGGAACTCTGCATAGGAACACAGCCTTGCCCACACCTTTGCTTTTGCCCAGAAATGTAAGATAAATTTGTGATGTTGGAGGGCACCTGGGTGGCTCAGTTGGTCAGGCATCCGATTTGGTTTCGGCTCGGGTCACGATCTCGCAGTTCGTGAGTTCAAGCCCTGCATCGGGCTCTGCACTGATGGGCTTCTCTCTCTCCTTCTCTTGGTGCCCCTCCCCTGCGTGTGCTCTCTCTTTCTCTCTCTCAAAATAAATAAATAAACTTAAAAAAAAAATAAGTTTGTGGTGTTGGAAGCTGCTGGGTTTGAAGTGACTTGTTACATACAGCAGCCGCGGAAAACACGTACAGCTTCCGAGCCGGTCCTCAGTTCCTCACCCGACGCCTTCCTCTGTAGGCTGCTTGAGTGTTCTTCCGACTTGGCAACTGGCTTCCTCCAGAACAGGTGACCCAAGAAAGAGAGCAAGGAGGAGGTCACGATGCTTTCTAGGATCTAGCATCACAGGCCAAACACACCAGCGTCTCCCTCACCTCCGGTTCGATCCCTAAGTCTGGCTCACACTTAAGGGGCGGGGGATAGAGCTCCGCCTTTGGAAGGGTGACGTGTCCAGGCACTTGTGGGCTTGGCCACGCCATCCATGATCACACTCGGTTAAGCAGTAGGCTTGACATTTTAAAACACAAACATAAACAAAGCCCCACGCCCTCAGGTCTCTGACTCCACGGGGTGTGCAGGCTCTCCCTCTCACAGAACTGCAGAGATGGTTCTGAAAGGCAGACACCCTACCCTGGTCTTGCCGCATCATGGGGGCGGGGGAGGGGGGGACGGATTCTTTGTCCCCAGGTGCAGGAACGGACAGGATACTTTTCAGTATTTTTAAATGCCAAAGGGAACATTGCCCTCCCAGCCAAGATGAGGCCTCACCGGCATTAGCATGAAATGACATCAACTCAATTTGCTGATACTGTGACCGGAAGCTGGGGCTGGAAGTTATGGATGTCTTTAATAATACATGCAAAACCTAATGCTATTAAAGAAGCTGTACCTGACAGACAACATCTTTCAAAAGTGTGGCCTCTCTGGGTAGCAAACAGAGAGCATCTTGGTGGGGGAGAGCATCTTGGTGGGGTGTCAGCGTTCTGTAGCACCCTTCTCATTTTACCAATGGGGAAACTGAGGCCCAGAGAGGGGAAGGCTGCACCCAGATCACCCTGAGAGCTAAATAAAGCCGGGATTGGACCAGGGCCATCTTCATTCCCAAGTCAGTGCTCGCAGCCTCCAAAGAAAAGGTTTTCCTTAAAGAGAGAAGGACAGGCAGGGACATCACTGAAGAATTTTCTAACTATTCCCCCCGGGCAGGCTAAGGCAGTTCTTAAGGCAGAATGCTGAGGAGGAGGGGCCATGAATGCGTTTCCATGGGAACTGACCAAAGGGAGGTGATGCTTATTCCTGGAAGAGGGCTTTGGGGAGGGAAGGTGAGGTCTGCTCCCGGAAGAATCAATCGTCCAACGGGCAAGACCAGACTCCAGGGTGTGAGTTTCCTCTCTAGCCTGGCCAGTCCCTGACAGAGAGGGATTCAGATGAATGGGTGCTTTGAGCATCTAGAATAATTCCCAGGACCTGCCCCTGCACCTGCCTCCAGCCAGGCTCAGACATGCGAAGAGATCAGGGAAGAATCACATCCCTGCAAAGGATATCTGTCCCTCTCCCTGCTCAAACCTCCCCCCATTGCCTTCCCTCTTTCTCCATGTGGCCCACTGGCCACCCAGCTGCCCAAGCCCGGAGCCCGAGTATCGCCTTCAACCCTTACTTCTCTCCCAGCCCACGCAGCCAGCTGAACCCTGAGTGGCATCGCCATCAGGAAGGGCATTTTGCTGCAAGCAACGGAAACCTGATCTATCTTATTAAAAGGCATTGAGCTAAATGCAATATGGGATCTTGGAATCGATCCTAGAACACAATTAGGACCTTAGTGTATAAACCGGTGAAATCCAAGTAAAGTCTATCTACACTTTGGTTGATGGTAACACCCCCATCTGGGTTCTTAGTTCTGACAAATGTCCTGTGTTCATGTAAGATGTCAGAGCAGGGGTACCTGGGAGAGGGATGCATGGAAGGACTCTGTACTCTCTTTGCAACTTTCCTAGAAGTTAAAATTATTCCAAAATAAATAGTTTCCTTAAACATTTTAAGAATGAGGGGCACCTGGGTGGCTCAGTTGGTTAAGTATCCAACTCTCTGTTTTCGGCTCAGGTCACGATCTCGTAGTTCGTGAGTTCAAGGCCCATCCCATCTGATAAATGGACTTCGGGACTTAAAAAACACAGCCACGATGTCTGGGGAACCAGTCCCAGGGGTTTTGATCTGGGATGACGTCACCTCACTCTGCTGCCTCCAGACCACAAGGGCTCTTCCCTCAAAGCCAACAGGAGGCCAACCTGGCCAGGCCAACTTCCTGTCTGACTGAGCTCAGCCCAGCACAGCTCGGAACCAGCCTGCCGTCTACTGAGTGAGAGCTCTGCTCCACCCAGGTGGGCAGTTAGGACCCAGACCTCCATGATTCAACCACAAAAATTGCCTGGACGTCTGACCCTCACCTGCTCCCCTGTCTTCCTCAACACTCCAGCTGCCTTCTTTCTCTCCTTTCCTTCCTCTCGTCTGTCCACAGACATTTCCATGACTGCCTTCAGCCTCTCTGGCAGGAGGAAACATCAATGAATCAGTACATTTTGGTGTACCCACTCCAGCCCTTGTGCCAGCCACACAAGGGCTGTACGGAGTACGGAGTACCTCCTGCCTCCTGCCCACAAGCTCCGATGTTGGGATTCTGGTGCTTGGCTTACAGAGGAGGTGCAACCGACAGGTGCAACCATTTGTCTAACCTCACTCAAAAGTCACCTGGCCAGACTTAGAACCCGATTCCAAAGGACATCCCCTTTTCCCTGTAGCATCTGCTTCTTCTCCCCTGCCTCATCCTTCTGCAAGAGGAGGACGGCCTGATCCTTCTGATCTTGAAAGACTTTCAGCACCGCCATTGGGGGAGAGCTCCCTGTCCTCCAAGATTCAGACAAAACATGGCAGAAGCCCAGCAGAAGGGGGCATTTGCTTCCAGTTGGGACACGGGTGGACTTGTGTCTTCAAGAATAGATAGGGCTTGGGCTTCAGGGAAGAAAGTTCAAGGGTAGGACAGGCAAGAAGGATGGGGTGAGCTATGCAAACATGCTGACTCCCCAGAACTCGGTGAGGCCTGTGCGTCACTGGGAAGTGATGCCCATCCCCATAGACCCCAGAGGAAACAGAAATATCGGGCAATGATAAAAATAGCCACAGTAACAACGCTGACTTTCTTGGAACCACGTGGAAAGTGAGATATGGCTGGAACTCCACTGGTGAAGTCATTCAGATTGATCTACTCTCTTGCAGGGGAGAAGGGGGAAGGCTTCGCTTCAGATAGAGGGAGAAAAGGTCTTTAATACCAACACATTTTCTCAAGTCACGGAGCCTGGCAATGCCTAAACCTCACCTTGATATCTTTAAATAACTGGGGGCTTTGCAGCGAAGGGGGGGGTGAAAGTCCTCTGCAGTGAGAGTCATTTAAGGAAACCAATGGTCACTGTTTACCTTATAATGGCAGTTAAGAAAAGATCATTCAAACCAAGCAGGAGGGCCCTCTCTGGGAAGCCTCTGACAGATGATGAGATACAGGATGGAAAGCCCATGGCACATGAGCACAGCCCATGGTCCTGCTTCCCTGGAGCAGCTGGGCAAAGGGCTCTTGGCCCTAGAGGTTTCATTTTGCTCCTGAGTCTTTCTTGCCAGAGTTCACCCTTTGTGGAGGTTCTCAAAATAAGGGAAAAGAGAGCGAGAAACCTCGATTAACATGCTAATCACACCCTTGGTAATTAAATTTACTTCGACTCCACAGGCTTTCACTTGTCAGAAAACAGAAGTAATCTCCCCACAACGCATTTCCTTGTTGCTTTGGCTGCTAGCACTAAAAATCAAATCAGCATCTCCTCAAAGGGCATATATCTGAGGGGCCTGGGAAAAGCTACAGGGTCCTCTTCCTTTATGAAAAATGACAATAATCACACACAAAAATACTAACACTACTAAGAATTTTACTACGCATCCAGCCAACCCTGTGCCTAGCTCTTATACTCATTACCTCCTATTTCATCCTCAAACAACTCTGGGTGTAGGGACTTTTTATTATCTCTGTTTCATGGCTAAGGAAAAGAGGCACAGAGAAGTTATCCAAGGCACGCAGGCCATTGTGGCCAAGCTGGGCCTCCGAGTCAGATCCTCAGCACCCAGTTCTTAGACATCATGGCCTGTGCTTCCTGGGAAAGTCTCTGCTTTTATTCTTAAAGGTCTTCTTTTGTAGCATGTTTTAGACCAGGAATCCACGGACTACACATGGGAGCCAAAACCAGCCTACGGGAGTGTTTTGTAAATAAAGTTTTATTTAGCCACACTCATTCATTGACATATCATCTGCGGCTGCTTTCATGCTCCACAAAAGGGTTGAGTACTTGTGACCAAGACTGGATGGTTTGCAAAGCCTGAAATATTTATTATCTGGCCCTTTTTGAGAAAACCCCTGACTTAGATCATTGGTTCTCAGGCTTGACTGAGCATTGAAATCACCTGCAGGGCGGTGGGGGTAAAAAATACCGACATCTGAGCCCCATCCCCAGAGATTCTGATTGACTCTGTATGGGGTGCAGTCTAGACATCCAAATTCTAGAGAGCCCCCCAGGGCCCGAGTGATTCCAACTGCAGCTAAGTTCCAGAACCACTGCCTTGGACTGTAAGGGACTAACATCTTCAAAATAATTACAAAATTTTCGTTTGCACATAAGGAGCATTTTATGTAGCACTGAAGTATAATCCTGTCTTTCCTTGAAAACAAATAGCCTGTAGGGCACCAGGCTTGCACTGACAGCATTTACCTACACCAGGGGGCCAGGGAGGGCCAAGTCCCAATATGTATCACATGTGGATACCAGAAGGGAACCTCCTTTCTGCATGTTTCCATTTCAAAGGGCAGCAATTAGCGTAACACTCTTGGCCTCTTGCCAACCCTTCACTCACTCGTGAATTCTGATCAGAGGAAGAGGAGGTGGGCATTCCCAGCTCATTCTTCTTCCCTCCTTGTCCTCCGGGACCAAGGTTCCCACGGGAAATGTATATTTGGGGCTGCCTTTCCCGGTGTTAAGTTTACAGGAGCAGGTCCCCATGTGGGGAATGCTGCAGGGGGTCTACTGTGCCCGTGAGCAGTGGGTGAGACTTTCTGATAAAGGGTTCAATGTCTCCTTTGTTTCCAAGTGCCAAAGCCACGTCCACACATAGAGTGTATAATTTCCTTCCCGTTCTTCCCTCCTTGTCCTCAGAATGGTTCACTGTGGATGAAACTGAGGCTGACCTTGGCCATGTGATTTGCTTTGGCCAGTGGAAAGCCTGGGAAAGTGCCAGCCCTGGGCTGAGATGTTAAGAGGCATCACGTGTGACCCCCTACCCCCTCGTGCACTTCTGCTACCTGCCACGAGAAAATTATGCAACATCTCCCTCCAGTTCCAGAATCAGAGACACACAGAGCAGAGATGAGCCTTGCCTGCAGCCCAAAGCAGGGCTGCCTTGGTGGACACGGTCCCATCAGTAAGAAAACTAGGTTTTGTTTGCTTGGTTGGTTGTTTTTCTTTTTTGTCATAAGCCACTGAGACTCGGGGGTGTCTTGATATGCAGGATAAAACTAATGTTTAGAGGTGATATTTTGTTCTTCACCTGCTGAACTCAACGCTGGGAAAGAGAAGTATTATTGAATGACCTCTCAAACCAGAACAATAGGCAGCACCGTGCGGGATGATCGGTGCTTAGGAGCTACTTTGGATTTAGATCAACCCCAAGCCACTTGCACACACCTTTAGGAGACTGTAAGGTTTGTGATGAAGAGCCCATGGGATGGACAGGAACAAACTGATCGGGGAACATGAGGCTGTTCTCAAAATGGTAGTTTGGGAAGGAATTCAACCCATCTTGCTACCTTGTCGGGCCATTCGGAGTAGGGTCAGAGCCAGAACGAGTGGAGGGCGCTTTCAAAGCTTCCAGTTTTCTAAAATTTTTACCCCTCCCCTTGGAGTATCTTTCAACACTGCTCCCCGGCCTGGGCAAAGCTGTGTCTGGGGGGCCTGGGTGGCTCAGTCGGTTAAGCGGCCGACTCCGGCTCAGGTGATGATTTCACGGTTTGTGAGTTCGAGCCCTGCGTCGGGCTCTGTGCGGACAGCTGGGAGCCTGCTTTGGATTCTGTGTCTCCCTCTCTCTGCCCCTCCCCTGCTCGTGCTCTGTCTCTCTCTGTGTCAAAGCTAAATAAAACATTAAAAAAAAATTAGAAAAAAAAAGCTGTGTCACAATACTCTTTTTCTCTGTCCGTTTTCCCTTCTACGCTGGGAGCTACTTGAAGGTATGGTGCAGGCTGTGGTCTTACCCACCTTCATGTTCCCGGAACCTAGCTCAGCGCCTTGCTCTGAGTTGGATGAATGGGTGATGGGGGCGTCTCTCTGACCCTGGCAGGGCAAGCTGGGCACACATCGCTGGAATCGTAAGGGATGCTTCCTTCGGCGTTAGCTTTCCCAAACTGTCACCGTCCAACGAGAAAGCTGACAGAAGTGTGGATCCCCAGCTCCCTTCATCTGCTCAACTCTGCAGGAGGTTCCCAGCTAAATGGATGCAGTTGAGCTCCTGGGGACCATTTCTACCATTCCCTAAAAGAACGAGGCACAGCGATCTAAAATGAACTATTCTTCACGGTAGACACCCTGTCAGTAGCCACTAAAGCAGCGTTTCCAAGAATATGGCATGCGCTTTTTCGGGGAGAGGCCATCAAGGAAGTGGGCATAGACTCAGGAATTTTGCCCCTGTCCTCACTAGCCCTGTGACTTTGGGAAAGGAACTTAATCCCTTTGAGCCTCTTATAAAAACGGCCATTGTGCTGCCTGCCGCAGAGTACTTAAATCATACACCGTAGATCCGAAATGTCTTGCTTGGAGTAGGCATTCATTAGAACTGAGGGTCTTTTAAATGTTTCCCTTAATGTTTTGGCAACAGCTGGACTTTTAGCTGAATGGGCTTTTTATAACCTGTTTGGCCCATATGACTCAAAAGGTAATTCTATTTTCTTTCAGTACATCTTGGATCTGCGTCGTTTGAGGGGATGTGAAGCAGAGAAATGCTGATTTCTATTTTAAGGGCCTTGGAGAGCATGACACATCTTTCAATAGCAAATATGAAAGCCTTGCAAATTAGAAATTAAAGGAATAGCTTCAAACTTGCGTCTCAACTGGTGCCTGACCCCACTCTGCCTTTCCAACCTTCTTGACCACCACGTTCTTTCTTATGCAGTGGTTGCTGGGCTCTCCTTCCCTGAACAACCCCCTCTCCGGGCTGGCCGGTCACCCTCTTCACCATCGCAAATAACAATTCCTATACATCATCCCCACATGTCCGTACCATGTGCTGTCTTCAAGGTGGTGTGGATACCACCTCCTCCAGGAAGTCTTCCGGGAAGCCCCGGTGCATTTACTCTTTCTTCGTGGGTGCTGCAGTGCACAGAGCTTTAGAACAAGACAACCCTGGATGGCCCTCTCTCCAGCTATGTGCCCTTAAGGCAAACAGCCTAACCTGTCTAGGCAGCCGTTTCCTTGGGCAAAAATAGAACAGCCGCTTAAATTTGTAGCGTGGCTGTACAGATGAGGTGCCAAAGACCTTTTACATGAAAGTCTCAGTTAAAAAAACAAAGTCTCAGTTCATAGAGAGCACTCAGTACATATTACTTCCTTTCTTCTTCCTTACACTGGCCTGTGTCACTATCTTCTCTGTCTTAGACAGAATGCTCAGGTCTTCTACGAGTCTGTGGCTTGTCACTCACCCACTAAAAAATTACTCATTGATCATCTGCTACTTGCCAGGCAGGCACTGCCCCAGCATCTGGGTAGATGCGTGAATAAGAGATCTCTGCCATCTTGGGGCTTGACTTCTAGTCTAGGAGACAGAAAATAAACCAAAAGCGTGTAATAAATCAGTACATTATTTTGTATGTTCGAAGTTCCTAAGGTCTGAGGGGGAAAAGGCGGAGCAGGGAAAGGGGGTCACAAGTGCTGGGGGGGGGCGGGGACCAGGTTGCAGCATTGGACAGGTGGTTGGGAAAGCCTCAGGGAGAAGGTGGAGTTTGAGCACGGACTCCAAAGAAGGGAGGAGATTGTATCCATTTGTTGAGCGAGTGAATGGAACCATAAAAACCCACATTTCATTTATTTCTAAGGGAAAATGACTCATCGGCCAGAGCGCAGACTCTTAAAAGATTTCTATCAGACCCAGAGCCTATCTAATTAATAGAGGAAAGGAGAATTCTCCAAGTATTAGCCCTAAAAGGCACATGCCGCTTTACAAACAACAACATTTTGCTGGGCGCCACGGAGGGTGGGGACGGGAGGCCCTGAGTCAGCAGGGAGAGTTTTAATTGACTTCCTTTTGTAAATGATATTTACAAATTGCATCTGACAAGAGGAGTCTGTTTGTATAGCGAGTAATTCCTCCAGCTAATTCTAAAATGAGTTTGAGGCCTCTGGGCTGAGCTGCGCCAGCAGCATTCAGGAAGCTGGAGGGACAGCCGAGAACCGGCTGGAATTGTAAAGGTTCTCTTCCTTCAGCTGGTTCTGGAGGGCCGATAAAGAAGCATGTGATGGCTGCATCCCATGTGGCCTGTCCAGGAGGCATCTGCGTATCTGCAGGGCCATGGCCACTGCGGAAAGGCCTTGTAGACCCGTCTTCTTGTGGTCTTCTGGTGAGTCCAGAGGGTCGCAGCCGGGGCTCAGAGAGGGCAAGGGATTTCCCAGAGTCACACAGCCACTGCTCGCAGGTCTTCTGCTGCCCACTCCAGGGCCCTGTTGGGTCCTCTCCACCCCAAGCTCGTAGACTGTGGGACAAGGAGGGGGTGAGGTGGAAAAAGAACCCACTGGCTTCTTCTGCCTCTGCATAAGCTTATTCTGGCTTCCTCCTGAGCCGGAATGGGAGCTCACAGGCTGTCACAGAACCTTACCACCTTGCTCAGCTCTCGAGGGCTGTGTGAAGCGTGTCCACTGGGCTCCCCATGGGAACCAGTCCGTCCCGGGTGCCAAATGCCCCATACATGAGACCTTTAAGACATGGAGGGACAGGGAAGTCCTCGAGCTGTCACCCTCACTGTGTGAAATTTTCCAGCAGCAGCAGCAGGAACATTTCTTATTTGGTTCAGCTCACAAATCTGCAGGGGCCAGACACCCACGCCAATCAAATTACAGTGTCCCTTCTTCCCTAGGTCCAACCTCTCCAGGAAAATGAAGGACAGTACTAAGCAGCTGTAGACCGGAAATGATCTCACTCCTTTCTTGATGGGACTTTATGCTCATTCATTCATTCATTCATTCCAAACATTTGCTGAGTACTTGCTGCGAACCGGGACTTCCCATAGGCATTGGGGACCCCAAAATAACAAGGCCTTGGTCCTGCTCTTACCTGTGGCCATGGTTGAGGGACCAGGGGCAGAGTAAACACAGAGAACGGAGCCAGAAGATGGAGACCTAGCTGTGTCTGTAAGTGGTCATGGAAGGCTTCCTGGAGGAGACGGAGTGAGCCTAAGGATAGGAGCAGTTATCAGGGAGAAAGAGGTGGAGTGTGAGAGCATGCCATCAGAAGGTGTGAGCAGAGGCCTGAAGAAAAGCCCATGAGTGCCGGCAGCATGGGATTCGGATTATCGGAGCATGACGTGTGGGGTCATCTTGGGCTGCTGGATCCAAGCAATGAAGCCCAAGGAAGAAAGGCAGAGAGAGAAGACCTTGGGAACCAGACAGAGGAGGCTCCTCAGCCTCGAGGAGGACAGAGAGAGCGCCAATGAAGGGGGTTAAGCAGGAAGGGGCGGGGCTTGATTTGTGCGTTCAGAAGAGCAGGCTGGCGTCCACACAGAGCAGAGAGAGGAAGGCAGAGGGGAGACAAGGAGATCCAGGAAAGTTCTTTGCTCTACCAGGTCAGTCTCACACACATTCTCATGGCTTCCACCGCCCCCTCCAAATTGACGAGCCCTGGTGCGGAGTACAGAATGCATCCTTGGATTCTGGAGGGCCGCTATGGAAATCTCCAGCACCTCAGCTCTCTGCTGCCCCCAACTGTCTCTAAGAGGCAAACACACCCTCCCTTTGGACCTTACTGGGTTTCTCTTAACCCCTCACATCCTGGCACAGGAGTAGCAGACTTTTTCTGTATGGCAGAGCAAAATATTTAAGATTTGCAGAACGTATGATCTCTGTCGCAAATACTCACCTCTGCCTCAGTAGCTCGAAGGCAACTCTAGACAAAATGTAGACAAATGAGTGTAGCTGTGTTCCAATAAAACATACTTACGGACATTAACATCTGAATTGCATACAATTTTCACGAGTCATGAAACATCCTTTTGTTTTCTTTTTCTTTTTTTTATCTTAGCGAGAGATTGAGAGAGCCATGTGGGCAGGAGGAGAGGGGCAGAGGGGGAGGGAGGGAGAGAGAGAGAGAGAGAGAGAGAGAGGGAGAATCTCAAGCAGGTTCCATGTTCAGCATAGAGCTAGATATAG